>NC_140939.1:47260934-47583434 GCF_014529385.1 Adiantum capillus-veneris
ACTTCATCAAACAAGTCCTTCTTCATGATGGTTAGTCAACAGTCAAGAGGTTTCTCCAATGAAGGACCAATGCCAGGAGGAAGCACCTCCCAAAATCCTTTGAACGATTCCAAGTTCACTATAATCTTCTTAGAAGAGACAAACTCGAGGGGAGCCCTAGTTTATTCTGACTATCGAGGACACAAGTGTATTTGTATTGAAGAAAGACCCGCTCAGAGACTAGAGATAATTCGAGTCTATGATGATGGAGATAGATTCCGAGACGAAAAGGGGAACCACTATCTGATAGTTGGTAACCCTGAGGATTACAACAGATATGGAGATAACGTAGCGAAAGGAAAAATGGTTTCAAGAACTCAGGAACCGCCTCCAAACATCGATCGACCTGGAGCTCTTTTTATGTATGATAAGAAAACAACCAGGGTCTCAACCTATAATGAGAATGTGAGAATTTACAAGCATGAGAGCGAGGGAATAGTCTCTTACTTCCGATGCAAAGAACCCTACCCAAACAAATTAAGCAAAGACAAGGTTCTTTACTTATTCTCTATGAAATTGCTATAGGGAAGGATATTGTTTTTGTTGATAGGTACGGGCGAGAATACAAACGTATTCTCCCAGAGCAGGTAGGAAAAGCAAAAGTTCTAGAAACATCAGCATATTCCCCGGAAGAAGTGCCAAGGGCCACCTACACCCCTAGAAAATCGACAAATCCATTTTCAGAAGAGTATGATGCGACCTCACATTCTACCTGACAACAGACGTTCAACTACCAAAACCAACCAGCAACCCAACCATCATTGCAGGCATGGCTTCGATAGAGTGCAAGATTTGAACAAGACAAAAATCGAGAGGGTTATCCAGCCGCATGAGGGCTAAGGGATTTACAAGAACCACCACTTTATTCACGGTATCAAGGTGAGAGTAAGCCAAAAACTCAAGGGTCAACAGAGCCTGGAAGACCACACATAGAACGAGTTCGAAGAGATCAAACATCTCTTGCAAAAACCATCAGAAATTATGGCTTAGGAGCACCACTGGGAGAGGAACCCGCCCACTACTAAAGGCCAGAGGAGGTATATCGATTAGGACAAGGAGATCCAATGATGCGATTTGTAGACCATCGTAGAATTAGACCTTCTCAAGTGCAAAAATGGGTAAACAAGAAATACACAGGAAACAGAGATCCTAGGGATCATGTAGCAGCCTTTGTGCATGTAATTAGAGCTGAAGAGGTGTTAGACTTCCCTACCCAATTTACAGGGTTTAGAATAACCCTAGAGGAGGATGCTGCTACTTGGTTTGACTCTGTGGAGCGTAGAGAATTTGAGTCTATGGAGGAGGTGTTTGATGAGTTTATTGAGGAATTCTCACAAAGGGGGATAGCTCATAATACTGTCTCACAAATCCACAAATTCAAACAGAAAGAAGGGGAATCTGTGCGAAAGAAAGCCCTAAGACTAAAAAGATATGTTAAGTTCTACCCTGTGGAAGAACTGCCAACTCAGTCCAGAATTATGCTTATATTTATTCAAGGACTAAGGAATGCAGATCTCCAGAAGGACTTACATATGAAGAGGAGCACAACGTTAAATGAGTTAACTAAGGAAGATCTTTACCTTGTAGACAATTGTGTGGTCTACAAGGAAGGTGAATTCAAGGATCTCGATGACAATGTATCCTCACAACAAAGTGGAAGCAAGTCCACTAAGACAGTACCGAAAGGAGAAGTAGCTGTGAGCCAGAAGCAACTTGTAGAAGAAGTGCTAAAAAATATTAACCTGTACGCCAAACCTCAGGCTAAATATCCCAAGTGGTGTGTTATTGAACAAAAATGGACAAACCATGTGATGGAGGAATGTTATTATAACAAGGGATATGTGAGAGAGAGACCTTATGCTCCCCAGGCTCAGGTAGCATCTCCTCAACTTCCACCGATGCCTAGGTATCAAGCAGGCAACCTACCAGGACCTGTAGGTGTAGAAAGACCACAACCAGTGTTGGTCCAGCAACCACCCTACCAGGATTACGACCAATCGGCATAAGATACACACCAACATTAACCGAACCAGAAGAGAAGGCTTTGGTGCCTATGCATGCATATTATGAAGATCCCAATGGATATGTTGTAGATCCTGTCTATTATCCACCGGAAGAACCCCAACGCCAGAACCATGGAGCATGATGGGAAGCGCAGGACCACCAATAGCTGCACAGGCAGCAGGAGAAGGAAGATATAGCTTGGATGAACGAACATTGTTGTTCATAGCCAACGGAGGCATGGGCAGAAAGAGACATGCATACCAACAAAGAGGAGCTCAAGGAGCACCTCAACAACCTAAGGGACCCTGCTACAAGTGTGGTGGAGACCATTGGCTAAGAGTGTCCTCATGATGAAATCATTAGAGTCAATGCATATTGCGCCGACTGTGGAATTACTCATTTGATTCCTGATTGCCCTAAGAACCAGCAAAGGAGCAAAAACTACCTTGAACATGCTGGAAGCAGTGCCTTCCAGTGGAGGGTCAAAAAACGAGACAATAATACCTATTCAGGCAGTGACACAGGCCCAAGCTCAAAGAATGACGAATGAACCCATAATTGAAGAGTCAAAAACCGATGCCCCAAGTTAAGAAATGAAAAAGAAGAGAAGCACTTAGAAAGCTAGAAAGGCGCGTATGAAAGCCAGGAGAGAACGAGAGCAAATGGCTCTATCCGAGGAGTTAAAACACACAAAGGATAGATTAGAGCGGTTAGATGATCTAGTTAGTCTAAGCTCACACGCTGCAGCAACCATAGCACCTAAGGAAATAGCGGAACCCAAAATTGCAGGATCAAGAGGATCGGTGTTGGCAGAAAAGGTAAATGAACAATTAGACGCACTTTTAAGAGCGTACGAAGCGAGACTCAAAAACAACAAAACGCAAGAGAAAATATGGATGACTTATCCATACGCCGAGATAGAAAAACAGGGTTGAAAATGTGTCATAAGATGATTGAAACATCTCAATCCTTGATAGAAAACCTGCTTGGTAAACCTGCAAGTTGGCATGAAGTACCAGCTCCAACCCCTATCAAACCAACTTTAGAGAAACAAGTAGACACGAAGGAGAGACTCACGACTGCCTCTGAGTCTAGGGGAGAGCCTATCATAGTGCCAAATACAACAGATGAGACAATTGATGGTTTTCAGCTTAAAACATTGGTAGAAATGGGTAAGGATTGTCACGGTCTAGATGACCTGTGGAAGCAAATCCGTGATGCCAACGAAGCTAACAGAGTGAGTTACCAAAGAATAGCACAATAAAAGAGAAAAATGATTTCTTACCTCATATTGAAGAATTTGAGACAAGATCACAAATGAACTTTGATATGCATTCACAAGGGGGAGACCAAGGATCAATTAGTTTGGGGCACAGCCAACCAGACTCGCTAAAAACTCTACCTTCCTACCTAGGAGAGTATGGAGCCACGTCTGAGGTGAGAGCAATCCCATCTCAAAGACTTTCTTCCAACAGAGTGATGGATTCACAAGGGTTGATTGAGTTATTGTCCACCCCTGTGGCATGCACAATCACACTAGCCAAACTCCTGAGGTTACGACCAAACATGTGGACCACGGTAGGCAAACGCTTAGAAAAATTTGGAGTAAAAGACCCCACCTCGAAGCTTCAAGAAGGGATCAGATAATTGGACAAGCCTCAACTAAACACTAGGCCAGTACCTTTAAACAAGGTTGGAGAATATTGCGAGGGAGAAGATGGAAACACCATGCTACCAGTAGAGTTCCAAGGAGTAGTTTCCAAAGCTATTCTTGACAGTGGAGCAGGAGTCGCTATTGCCACCAAGGAAATCTGGAAAAAATGGGAAAACACGGCTTTGAGAGCTACCAGAATGTTGGCAGATGGGTTCATGGAAAAGCCTCTAGGACTCTTAGAAAAAGTAATTGTCACCTCGTGTGGAATCAAGTATGAGCATATTTGCAATAGTTGATTTCGACAAAAAGAACAATTATGAGATTATCTTGGGAAGACCATTCATGAGACAAGTAAAGATGGTCCAGGATTGGGGTTACGACCACATATACCTCAAACATGGCGAGACAACAACCAAAATACACTTAAAAGACCATAGTTACAAAGATGTGAACCAGACACCAATGGAAGAGTTTGATTCAGCTACATTGGCAGGGTCCGAACTCCCAGCATGGTTAGGGCAAAAAAAAGAGCTATGGATGTGTGGAGCTTCACATTGTGGGAGCTTAAAAAGAGAGGAATGCATCTAAGAAAGAGCTTTTGAGGACAAAGATTATATTCCGGAACCTTTTCCCAAAGATGGCTTAGAACCTCTGGAATGGGAACACATACTAGCAACATTGGATGTCTGTACCATTACAGATAGCCCAACGAAAATTTTTTGCGATAAGGACGGCTATGACGTGCTACCCTATTACATGGTAAGCCTTATGCCAAGAGGAGAGGAGATTGTAGAACCACCAGAACAAGAGGTGTTTTATAACTCCTCTGAGCATTTGGAGGTAAATAACGATGCAGATAACGTGTGTTCAGACAGCTCAAGCGTGCATGGGGAGAAAACAGCGAATATCAAGTTTTATAATTTTTCCAATCAGCACCCTAGACGCCAGGAACGCTATAGGAAAAAAAAAGCAGAAAACAAAATGAGAGAGAACCCTATGCATAGGATAAAAGACAAAACTCACTATCTAATGCTTGTCAAAGCAGAGGGTTGTGTAAAAGACCAAATATCAAGAAGATTCTCAAAATCCTGAAGGGAAATAAAACAAGTACGGAAGGCTAAAACAGAAACAAAATCAACAAAATCTCAAAAATCAAAACAATAAAAAACAAAAGACCTAGAGTGGACCAAATTGGAGCGTAAAAAGAAATACCAAGAACTAAAACGGTCATTACGAGAGGTATGGAAGACTGAGGGAGAAAGTGATGGTAAGGAGGGGTCAGAAAAAGGAAACATGAATGTACCATCACACTATCAGAAATTCACCATCCAGGATAGAAAAATCATAATGACACCACCAGTCAGGGAAGGGATAAACCAGGAATCTTATGATGGGCCGGAAAATGCAACTGATTTAGAGCCTGAAGAAGAAGAACAGTTAACACAACTTCTCAAGAAGTATAAAGATGTGTTTGCGTGGTCCTACAAAGACTTCAAAGGAGTTGATCCATCGATATGCCAACATACAATTCCTTTGAAATCAGATGCCAAACCTAGCAAACAACGTCCTTACAAATATAATGACACATCTGCTAAACAAATCAAAGAGGAGATTGACAAGCTGATGGATGATGAATTCATCTACGAAATCGAACATACAGATCGGGTGTCACCCATTGTGGTTGTCCCCAAAAAGAACGAAAAACTGCGAGTGTGTGTGAACAAAACATGTACTTGAGAGGGTGGCCGAGAAATGCGCTTATTCCTTTTTAGATGGGTTTTCAGGGTATAACCAACTGGCAATTGCAATAGAGGATCAACACAAAACAGCGTTTGCCACAGGATGGGGAATATATGCATATAGAGTTATGCCTTTTGGCTTAACCAATGCCCCAGCTACCTTTCAAAGGTTAATGACTCATGCGTTCAAAGAATACCTAAGATTATTCTTAGAAATATATATGGATGATCTTTGTGTCCACCCTCTTCTACGAGAGGAACATATTGACCATTTACAAAAGGTATTTGAGAAGTGCAGAACATATCGAATCTGTCTTAACCCGAAAAAGTGCATTTTTATGGTTAGGCAAGGCCGCATCTTAGGACATATTGTCTCAAGAAATGGCATAACCACTGACCTGGACAAAATCAAAGTCATAGTAGACTTACCCAGGCCTACTAATGCCAAACAAGTACAATCCTTCATGGGACACTGCGGATATTATCGAAGATTCATATATATGTATGCAGTCATTGCACAACCTCTATATCGCTTGTTAGTCAGTTTCGAATGGACTGAGGAGTGTGAAACTTCATTCCAAAATCTTAAGGAAAACCTTGTATTAGCAACTGTACTTAAAGCACCAGATTGGGAAAAGATATTCCATGTTCACATTGATGCGTCTGCATATGCAATTGGGAGTATTATGGCTCAACCTGGAGACGGAACAATGGATTTCCCAGTTTGTTATGCAAGTTGACAGCTAAATAGCGCACAAAAGAACTACACAAACACTGAAAGAGAGGGGTTAGGAATGATTTATGCTGTGAAGAAATTTTGGCATTATTTGCTCGCAAACAAATTTTTGTTCTTCACAGATTATCAAGCTCTTTTGTATCTAGTAAATAAACCATGCAATACTGGAAGAATTGTATGTTGGTTTATTATATTGCTAGAGTTTGATTTCACAATGGTGGTCAAAAAGGGTAAAACACATCTACGGGCGGATCATCTTTCAAGGCTGCAAAACGGGGAAGCTCTTGAAGGAGTAGATGATGACATACCTGATGCTTATCTTTTCAATATTGAAATGATATCCAAATGGTCTCAGGAAATCGATAGCATTCTTTCCTTTGGAGGTAGATTTGATAATAAGGAATACAGATCCAAACAACAAACAATTCGACAAACAAAAAACTTCCAGTTGATTGCAGGACGACTGTATTATCTAGGCTCGGACCAGATTCTACGATTATGTAAAAATCCGGAGGAACTCGAGTGTTATCTTGAAGAAGCAAATGTCCAAGATTATGCATTTCATTGTTCAACAACGAAAACACACCAGAGACTGAAACAATTAGGGGTTTATTGGCCAACTATGTATGCTGACACACATGCTTATGTTAACAATTGTACTATATGTAGTGCCAAACAACCAGTGGATCACGCGACATTGTTTCAGGTAAACATTGCACCTGCATGGAGTCAATATATCATTGATTTATTAACGACAAGGACATTTCCTGAAAACATAACAAAAGCACGAAAAAGGGCTATAGAGTTGGAGGCTAGCGACTCTAATTTAATTGGGAATCAGCTCTATAAGCGAGGAAAGGACAATCAACTTAGAATCTGTGTAAGTGAAAGTGAATACCTGCTGATTCTAGAACACGCACATGGAGGAATAAGTGGAGGCCATTTTCAGGCGATAAGACGGAAAAAATTGTCTTAACCGCAGGAATATGGTGGCCTACATTGCATATGGATGCTGAGGAGTTTTTAAAGCGTTGTGACGCATGTCAGCGCACCAAGGTGCCGATAAAGAGAGATGAGATGCCACTACGGCCAATGACGGGAGCAAGGGCATTTGCAAAATGGGGCATTGAGTTTGTGGGGCATATCTCACCCCCTGCATATCGCACCCATACCCAATATATCATTGTGGCTATGGACTATCTCACAAAATGAGCGGAAGCCAAGGCAACACAAAAAGCAGACGCACAAACTACTCCACAGCTTTTGTATGAGAATGTCTTTGTACGATACGGATTACCAATAGAAATTGTCAGTGATCGAGGAACACATTTTCTTAATGAAGTCATTGAATATCTGCTAGAGGAATTCATGGTCATACATAGAAAATCGGCTCCATATCATCCACAAGCAAATGGACAAGCTGAGGCCACAAAAAAAACAATGTGCACTATTCTGACTAAAATTGTATCAGAGTCAAGAATAGGCTGGGATCAGCAGTTACACTCAACAGTATGGGCATACAGGATAGCTTACAAAACATCAATAGGAACAACACCGTACAACATGCTACTTGGTCTAAATGCTACATTACCCATAGAGTTTTTAATTCCAACTCTACGAGTAGCGAAACGCTTAGAATTGACAGTGCATGTGTTAGGAAATAAGACGTAGCTAAATAGATTTTTGAGTAGATTACTTAATGGAGAGAGATAGATTTCACACACAAGAGATTATAGAGTAGAGAGAGGGAGAGAGAGTACACACGATATACGTGGTTCACCCAATGTGGGCTACGTCCACGGGAAAGCAGCCACTCAATGGCTTTAGCACTTCAAAAGAAGAAGTAGTTTACAAAGGGATTAAACCCTTAATAGACCTCCCGCCTTGCTTCAGTCTCACCACCTCACACTCACCTTGTTGCATCAACTTCACACTATGAAATGTGTGTAGAAATGGCCTCCTTTTATAGGCCAAAAGGGCTTCCCTCTCTTATGAGAGGCAGCCATGTGTAGCCGCCCTTGTGCGAATAAGTCCAAATCGGACCCTCCAATCCGCCCATGTGTGGCCGCCCTTGAGAAGACAAGTCCGCTTTTGAATTCGGCCACCGGCCACCGGCCATTGACTTCCGACCACTGGCCACCGGCCATTGACTACCGGCCACCGGCCAACCGACCGGTTGTTTTCCGATCACTTTCCGGTTGCCGTCCGGCCATAATATTCCGGCAAAAAGGAATATTCCAACGAGGAAAAAAAAAAGTCAGGGGCGGGCCCCTAAAGTTGCCCCTGATTCTTGTCCGTGAAAATTTTAGTTTCCGGTGAGTGATTTTCCTTCACGCACGATGGCTTCTCCTCATAATGGGGGCCTTACAAATGTGCGCTTTTACCACATAAAATTACAAGGGTAAATCAGGCTCCATACTTAACAATTTCCCACTTGGAGACTGATCTCCAAAACAAACCTGTGACTGCTTTCCATTCTGGCTTCTTATCCTTGAATGCCGATTGAAGATGAGCAAAAGCTCAACTTCTCCTTGTTGACCACCTTTGTAAACATGTCTGCAGGATTTTCACTTGTATGCACCTTTCCTGGCTTTAGCTGTCCCTCTTCCAAAAGAGTGCGTATGAAGTGATATCTCACCTCAATGTGCTTTGTCCTTGAATAAAAGGCTGACTTCTTCGCAAGATGGATAGCGCTTTGGCTATCACTGTACAAGACACAATTGTCTTGTTTGAATCCAAGCTCTTCTAAGAATCTGTGAAGCCACAGAATTTCTTTGCTTGCCTCCGTCATTGCTACATACTCTGCTTTCGTGGTAGAAAGTGAAACCACTTTCTGCAGCTTTGAAGCCCAGCTTACTACTGTGCCTCCAACCGTGAACACATAGCCAGTAGTGCTCCTTCGAGTATCTTTGTCACCTGCCATATCTGCATCAGCATACCCTTCTAGAAAAATATCAGTTTCTCCAAAATACAAAGCATTTGTTGTTGTCCCTTTTAGATACCTAAGTATCCACTGCACAACTTGCCAATGCTCTTTACCTGGGTTGTCCATGAACCTACTCACAACTCCCACTGCATGTGCAATGTTTGGCCTTGTCCAGACCATAGCATACATTAGAGAACCTACCGCTGTAGCATATGGAACTTTAGACATATAGGCTATCTCCTCTTGTGTCTTTGGACACATATCCTTTGTTAGTTTAAAGTGACCAGCCAAAGGTGTAAAAACTGGTTTTGCATTTTGCATTGCAAACCTTTCTAGTACCTTCTTGATGTAATCTTCTTGAGATAGCTTTATTGTCTTCTTCGTCCTGTCCCTTGATATTTTCATACCAAGTATCCTCCTTGCAGCACCTAAATATTTCATTGAAAAAGATTTAGACAGTTCCTCTTTTAGGTCTTTGATGTCGTGCATGTTAGCACTTGCAATCAACATGTCATCAACATACAACATTAGGATGATAAATTTCCCATCTCCCAAATTCTTCGTGTAGACGCAGTGATCTGAGTTGCATCTTGTGAATCCATGATCCAACACCCATCGATCAAACTTCAAGTACCATTGTCTTGATGCTTGCTTTAAACCATACAAGCTCTTCTTTAATCTGCAAACCATTTTCTCCTCACCTTTTACTTCATACCCCTTTGGTTGAAGCATGTAGATTTCCTCCTCTAAGTCACCGTGAGGGAATGCCGTATTTACATCCATTTGCTCGAGATTTAGATCATGAGCAGCTAGCCACAAGGCTTAAGACAAGCCTAATTGAGTTCATTTTTACAACAGGAGAAAATATTTCATTGACGTTGATACCTTTCTTTTGAGAAAACCCTTTTACCACAAGCCTAGACTTGTACCTTTTCTTCCCACCTTCTTCTTCCTTCACCTTGTACACCCATTTGTTTTGAAGTGCCCGCTTACCTTTAGGCAACTCAACCAACTCCCATGTTTGGTTGCGATGTAGTGAGTCCATCTCCACTTGGATTCTCTTCGTCCATTCTTCTTTGGATTCATGTTGCATAGCTTCTTCGTATGATTCCGGCTCTCCATAATCTGAGATCAAGAGATGGTTGAAGGAAGGAACAAACCTTTCTGGAGGTCTACTTGCTCTTGCAGATCTTCGTGGAATAGGTTGAGGCTCCTCATTTGGTTGACGTTGTTGCACATTGTCACCGTTTGCAGTCCTTGAGTCTTCACCGTCCTCAAGCTCCATGTACTCATCACCTGTTTCTTTTGTTTGATTTCTTTCCAAGTAATCTTTGTACATATTTTTTTCGTTAAAAATTACATCCCTACTCCTTAAGATTTTACCATCTTCAGGATTCCATAGGCGATACCCAAAGTCACCTTCTCCATAGCCAATGAAGAAACACTTTTTAGACTTTGCATCTAGCTTTGATCTTAGGCTTCTATCTATGTGCATGAAAGCCTCACACCCAAACACTTTGAGAAATGCATAATTCACCGGTTTACCTGTCCATGCCTCTTCTGGAACTCCCCCATCCGATGCCGTTGAGGGTGACCGATTGATTAAGTACACAAATGTACTTACAGCTTTCGCCCAAAGCTCAAGCTATAGGCCTGCATGCAGCCGCATGCTTTGTGCTCGCTCCATGATTGTCCTGTTCATCCTTTCCGAAATACCATTTTTCCGAGGTGTCCTTGGGGTTGTCCTTTGCCTCCGAATTCCATTGCTAGCACAAAATATTTCAAAATCTTGGCTGCAATATTCACCTCCATTGTCGGATTTGAGGTATTTAACCTTGGTACCTGTTTCATTCTCCACAAAGGCTTTCCACATTTGAAATATGGAAAATACATCAGATTTATTCTTCATGACATAAACCTATGTTTTTCTAGTTGCATCGTCTATGAATGTTACATAGTACAATGAGCCACCAAGTGATCGATGGTGTACTTGCAGGACCCCAAACATCAGAATGAACCAACTCAAGTTTTTTATTTTTTCTTTCATTTCCTGATTTTTGAAATATTACCCTCTTTTGTTTACCATAAACACAATCTTCACAGAACACTAAGTCAACTTCTTTCAAACCTGGTAGAAGCTTCTTTGTTTGAAGGATTTGCATTGCTTTAGCACTCATATGCCCAAGCCGGTAGTGCCACACTGCACTGTCAACTTCTGTAGTTGCTGCACAAGCTGAAGGTTGCGTGCTAACAGTACACAAGTAAAGTGTACCGAGCTTTTCTCCCTTGGCAACCACCAAAGATCCCTTTGAGATCTTCCACCATTTGTTTCTGAATGGAATGTTGTGACCTTCATCGTCCAATTGTCCTGTAGAGATTAAATTTTTGCGAAGAGAAGGAACATGCCTAACATCTTTAAGCTTCCATTCATTTCCGTTAGCAGTTTTGACAGAAACTGTACCTTTGCCGACAATTTCACAAGCTTCATCATCTCCCAAGTATACATACCCAAAATTACCTTTGGTGTAATCTTGGAAATGTTGCTTGTGTGGTGTCTCATGGAATGAAGCCCCGGAATCTACTATCTAGGAATTAGACACATTGTCCAATGAGAGAATTAGAGCATCTTGCTCTACTTTACCTGCCACATTGGCCTCCGATGTTGGCTTGTTGTCTTGAGACTCAGTCTCCTTCTTCTTCTTGGACCAGCAATCCTTCTTGACGTGGCCCTTCTTACCGCAGTTCCAACATTCAAGAACTGACATTGTGCGTGACTTGCTCTGTCTTGAGCGATCACGACCCTTTTGGCTTTTGAACCTCTCCTTAGGCCTTCCTCTTGTTTCCACTGACAGTGCATCACTTGATGATTCTCCTCTACTTCTCCTTCGTATTTCATCGCTTAGGAGAACACCCACAACATCATCAAACTTAAGAGTATTTGTACCAGAAATAGAATTACTTACAGCCATCACAAGGCTATCCCAACTATCCGGTAGAGATGATAGTATAAGGAGAGCTCGTACTTCGTCATCGAAATTGATTTTCACCGATCGAAGTTGACTTATGTTTGTGTTAAAGTCATTTAGTTGTTCTGCACGTGAACCATTCTCTGCCCGTGAACCATTCTCTGCCATATTTAGATTGAACAAGTGCTTCATAAGAAATACCTTATTGGATGCCGATGGTTTCTCATAGAAGTCGTCAAGTCACTTCATCAAGTCCTCCGTGGTCTTCATCTCCAAAACATTTAAGGCCACCGTTGACGCCAAGCTTAACCGGATTGTTCCCAGGGCCTTTCGATCAAGGACAATCCATGCTTCATCTCCCATCGTTGCGGGCTTCTTCGCAAGACCGCCTAGTGGCAAATAGAGGTCCTTCTGGTAGAGATAGTCTTCAATCTCCATCTTCCAATGTTGGTAGTTTTTTCCATAGAACATCTCAATCTTGAGCTTCCCTTCCTCCGCCATAACTCCCACTCAATGCAAGGAATCCTTTCCTTGAGATAATTTAGCTACGAGCAAACCTTGCTCTGATACCAGTTGTTAGGAAATAAGACGTAGCTAAATAGATTTTTGAGTAGATTACTTAATGGAGAGAGATAGATTTCACACACAAGAGATTATAGAGTAGAGACAGAGAGAGAGAGTACACACAATATATGTGGTTCACCCAATGTGGGCTACGTCCACCAAAAAGCAGCCACTCAATGGCTTTAGCACTTCAAAAGAAGAAGTAGTTTACAAAGGGATTCAACCCTTAATAGACCTCCCGCCTTGCTTCACTCTCACCACCTCACACTCACCTTGTTGTATCAACTTCACACTATGAAATGTGTGTAGAAATGGCCTCCTTTTATAGGCCAAAAGGGCTGCCTCTCTTATGAGAGGCAGCCATGTGTAGCCGCCCTTGTGCGAATAAGTCCAAATCGGACCCTCCAATCTGCCCATGTGTGGCCGCCCTTGAGAAGACAAGTCCGCTTTTGAATTCGGCCACCGGCCATTGACTTCCGACCACCGGCCAACCGATCGGTTAGTTTCCGACCACTTTCCGGTCGCCGTCCGGCCATAATATTCCGGCAAAAAGGAATATTCCGACGAAAAAAAAAAGTCTCGGGGGCCTCTGCCCTCGAGGCCCCTAAAGTTGCCCATGATTCTTGTCCGTGAAAATTTTGGTTTCCGGTGAGTGATTTTCCTTCACGCACGATGTCTTCTCCTCATAATGGGGGCCTTACAAATGTGTGCTTTTACCACAGAAAATTACAAGGGTAAATCGGGCTCAATACTTAACAGCATGAGCTCTCTTCAAGAGTGGATGATCTTGAAAAGCTAGATGAACTTCGCTTGAGAGTTGTAGCTTCGATCTATGCTAAAAAGAGAAAACAAAAAGATTTTTTTGACAAGCATGTGTGCACGAAAGAGTTCAAAACAGGTGATTATGTACTTGTTTATACCTTGAAGCAACATGCCAAGAAACTTAAAAGGCGATGGATGGGACCCTTTGTGATTAGTGACCTATCACAAGGTGGAGTTGTCAAGCTTGCTACATTAGCAGGTGAAGAAATGCCAAATTGGATTAGTGTGTGTCAATTAAAAAAATATCATTTACCACTAACACAGGATATGCTTCAACAAATCCATCAAGAAAAACAACGAATGAAGGAGAAACAAAGGGTACGCAGAGGCCCAAGCAGAAGTAAAAAGAACACATTGCCAAAAGACAGCTTCTAAGACAACAACAACAATGTGGATCACCGTTGCGAATAAATTCCATTCGACTAAAGAATTTTGATGAAGACACAATGGAGCCATTAATTGCAGTCAAAGTGAGTAGCAATCAAGTGGAATCGACGGCATTGCTTGATTCTGGAGCTCAAGAAAATTTAATCTCTTACAGATTATACAAACAGCTCAAGCCCAAAGGTCAACTACATCCTACTCCGCAAGTGCTGGAAAGTAGTACATCATATTCGCTAAAAACATTGGACTGCATTATATTGCATGTACAAGTGCATCAATATATTTACCCACACAAGTTTTATGTGGTTGAGGATGAAAGCACACAACAACCCGTGTTGTTGGGACAACCTTGGCAAAAAGACTATAATGTGCAGATAGATTGGAATGCGGATGAAGTCAAAATTCAGCATGCACAAGAACAATAGGTGATAGCCTTTGCTCAGCAACCCCAGAAAAACCAGATGGTAGCAACACAATCACTGGAGAAAGAATACAAAGGATGGGTGCCACTAAAGAACAACATGGCAAAAAAACAGGAAACTGCCAACCAGGTTCACTACAAACATAAAACAACACAAACTGCAGTGCCAAGATCAAGGTTAGAAAAATGCTACAAACAAGTATGGGTGCGGAAGGATAGAGGTGACATGGCAAACAAACAACAATACAACAGAAGAAGTCAACAGAAGCATACAATTCAACCAACAACCAAGGGAATAAAACAGATATGGATCCCAAAGAAAATGCTTAGCAACAACGTAAATGCGACTTGCATTTGGATCCCAAAACCAAAGCAAAAGGAACTCCCTTCAGTACAAGCAACATCGGCATGCAGACACACACAACATACGAAACCGGCAAACCAATCTATGTGGGTGCCAATCAGCAGCAAAACAATGACAACCGCTGAAGTAGCAATAAACCTACAAAAACCTCCAAAACAAAGCTACAAATGAAAAGCAAAAGAGACAAAGACTACGGCCAATTCAGCCACGACAATTCTCTCCAAGGAGACAACCATGGCCATATCGACAGTAGCGGCAACCAAACCGACTTTTGCAAGAAAGACGATCAAACAGAGAGCGATAGAGTTACAACTTTTACTTGCAAAGAAAATCTGCCCACCAAATCAACAACACACAGGAAACTTCGACGGCAAATGCCAAATTATAAGAATCTTGCTTATACCCTCCTCTTGCACAGCATTAATTTTTCCATGCATTGACCGAGTATGCATCATATTGGGCCACATCGCACGGCCAAGCATTATCACAATTTTCAACCCATGCATGGCACATACACCGAGGCGATACCTTGTCATTCGGGAGGACTCCGGCTAGGAGGGGCGGAGGCATTCTCAAATGCGGACCCAATGGAAAAAAGAGAAAAAAAGGGCATGTTTTTCGACTATTTTAAAGGGTTGTCATTTGATTGTAAAATTTTATGGACTAACCCAAGTACATATGCCCTTATACAGCATGAATAGACAAGTTTATGGAGCCAAACACCAAATCAAGCCCCTAGGTGTGTGTATATAGGTAAAAATAGCCATTTTTCGTGCAAAATATTGATAAAAAAGAGAAATCCGGCCATAAATATTGCATGTGAGTGTATATAGTGTTTTGGGGTGATGTTTTTGAGTTATTATGATTTTTGGAGATTTTTTGGATTTAATTTGCTATTTTCTTTTTAGTTTTACTAATTATCAGCAGAAAAACTTCAAAAATATAAAAAGCAGGTGAAAAATGGTCGTAATGAAAAACAAAAAATATGGGGATGATCAGTGACTATAGGACAACCTATGGTACAATGGGGGTGCAATTATGAGAATGAAGCGGAAAGCGTGTTTTGGCCAGATTTTGACCGAAATGTCAAATTTCTTGGAAACTGGGCAAATGGAGTCCAAATCAAGAAATTTTTGAGCCTAAACCACATCTTGCAAGAAGTTGGGAGTACATGTCAAATTTCATGGAAAGTGGTTCGGGGACCCCCATTATAAGAGTTTTTCACTTCATTGTAAGCTCATTTCTACTATTGCCTTTTGAGAGAGAGCTCTTGCCACCTAGAGCGAACGGGACTTCTAGCAGCTTCTACGACGCGCACAACCACCCGACTGGCTCCAAACATGAGAGGTAGGCTCACCACCTTGAGCTTTTCGCGCATGTTTGTTGTTTTGTCGCGAAAACTAGCATAGGGTTCACACGGGAAGAGTGCAGTAGAGACCTACAGGTAGAAGTGACCACCTAACGGCTGACCCAAAAGCAATGAGGCTTCATCGGCGGCTTACCATAGCATAGGAGACTACTTTCGAATACCCAAAGGCTGTAGAAAACCATCCAAAAAAACCCTAACTTTTAGAGCCCTGCAAGAGGCCACCAAATGGTAAATCGGCGGAAAGGCGCCCAAATGCTACCAAAACTCATGGGTAGGAGCATCTCGACATGCTCGACAAGTCTATATAGCCCACATGGACATATGGTAACCCGAAGCGGCACTAAGCTTCAGAAACGGCATCAGACACACAAAGCGTCAAATAGCTCTCACAGCCAAATCGCATGACCGTTTGCCACCAAACTTCACGAGCGGCTTTCCTAAACCATCACAAACCAAGGCCTATGGTGGTAGACCACCACAAGTCATCGACGACATGTAAACATAACCACGGGCACTTCCAGAGCGACAAATTGCCAAACGGAGCTCCGGTGAAGCCAAAGTCGACAAAAACCATATGGCAAGCATCCTCAAGGGACCGTGAAGCTATAGAGACCAACATCAAGAAATTTCAGCGCCGAAAAGCACTCCAAAAGTCAGAAAACGGCTCGGAGGCTCTGAAATCCACACAGGGAGTTTCTTTCTATCTATTTGACTTTTTTGTTAAAATAGGGCTTAAAAGGGACTCAGGGGGGCTCAGAGCAGGTACCAGTAGCACTCACCATATAATTTTCATTAGGAGACATCCTACGTGACGCGTAGGATGTCTCATCTGGGCACCAACCCCAACATCTCTCATCACACACTGCTTCTGAATAGCCTGTACATGCTAGCCACCAAGTTTGATCACATTTGGACAAAAATTGACCTCATCTGCATCAAAAAACGCAAAGTCAGAGCATAGAGGAAATAATGGACCAAAGACCTACCAAAAATAGTCCAAATCATATGAAACTTGCACAATACACTCATGAGCACATTGTCAAGCTATCTGTGTGGTCATATGTGAAAAATGATTAAATAGACATCCTACGTGTAGGATGTCTAAATGACCAATTTGGCCCCAGCTGGCATTTTTGAGCTCTAGATCTCTTTATATCACCTTCCTAAGCCCATATATCAAGTTTCAAGCCATTCTCATCACATTTGGCCCCCAACACCTCCAAGATGCATTTTTTGAGCCCAAAAACACTACACGTGGTCTTCCCAACACCAATTCTTGTCCAAATCAAAATCCAAGAGCAGGGCCATGTTCCACATGCCAAGAGCTATCCTCAGAACTAACTTCAAGTAATTTTGATGAAAAAGACATCCTACGCATAGGATGTCTACAGTGTGATTTTGACCTACTCTGTAGGATCTAACCTCATGGAAGCCATTAACATAATGCAAGGAGCCTGTATATCAACTTTCAACCCATTTAAATATCATTTGCTCCCTATTGAGGACATCCTACCCAATTTGTCAGCCAAAAGCCTGAATCTGTCCATAATTGCACTTTTTGATGCCCAAACCCAATTCCAATCACATAGCCATGTTGCACAGGTCAAGGGCCACCAGCCTACCAAGTTTGACCAAAAATAGGGAAAGTAGACATCCTATACGTAGGATGTCTAAATGATAATTTTTGGCTAGAAAGGTACTGTGAGCACATGCATAGTTTCCCTAGTTCCTTTTGAGTTTTATTTTCAATTTTCAAGTCATTTAGATAGTTAGAACTCAGTTTCTCAGCTAATATGGAAAAAACGCTAACTTCAGACTACTAAGTGCAACAGGATATATGGTAGCCGCAAAATCACCTACAAAGAAGAAGAGGAAGACAATAAAAGACTACTTGGAAGAAGTGGATCTGTTTGTCATCCCAGAAGGAACCCTGAAGCCAACCAGCACATGGATTCAGGATGATTCGCTAGAGTCCAATGATTTGAAGATCTACCAAGGCGTGTTCAAAGATCCTGAAGGAAATGCAGTAGAGCTACCCATGATACCACGGGAGCTCAACGAATTTGTCGAAGCAAGATGGGAGATTACCTAGAGAAGCTGGACCTCCATAACTACTTTGAAGCTTTGCCAGCGGGGATGGACATCAAAAGAGTGTGGGAATTTGTAACCACTATCAAGGAAGATGGAGTGGCTTGAGTCACTGATCTGCAAGGCAAGCCAGACACCATGATTGTCATCACAGAGAGGGTGGTGGCAGTCGCACTTGACATCTCCAACAAGGGAGATAGTGTGACCAAGAGAAGAGACGAAGTCAAAGTCTACTCCAAAAAGAAGAACAACTACACATTTGAAGATATTGCAAAACCTAAGTGGCTATCATGAGCCAACTCTACAACCAATACTTCCACATGTGTACAAAGCGGACACAAAAGTTCAGGATGCCACCTGGAGCTATTGCTACCACCTTCACCTGGGAAATGCAAAAGAGCAATCCAAAAGTGGTCAATTATGTTGCTTACATCCATGACAACCTGGTGAAGATGGGCAACAAAAATCCCACCTACATTGTACCTGGTGAGCTAATAACAAAAGTGGTCTATGGAGCCTTGCATGCCAAGGGAAACTGGTATGAACCTCCATCACAGAATGAGTGGCTAAAGCTAAAATAAGATAAAGAAGAGGAACCTCCCAGTGCACCAGAGTAGCCACACGTTTGAAGTTCCGGTTAGAGACCATGCTAGAAGAGCCACCAAAGTCAAAGAAAGGAAAGAAAGAAAGTGTATAAGTGCCGATCAAAGAAACCAAGTCATAGAAAGCGGCACGGCTAGAACGACTAATGGAAAGCTTCAGAGCCAAAAGAGCGCTCAAGGGAGATTTGAGCGAGTTGTGGAAGCCATCCCTGGAAGCCATGTCGGGATCATCTCAAAGGGTGCACCGAGATCGATTTGAAGACTACATCAAAAAATTTGAGATTTCAGATGCTACAACAGAAAATATCCCGAATGTCCCTTTTACAGAAGAAGAAGTGGACAAAGTAAGACGACAACTGCTAGAAGAGCAGGAAGGCCAAGAAAGAGAGAGAAAGACCAAGGTGGAACGAGATTTCAAGAAAAAGCCACCAACTCCACCGTCAAGCCCAGGATCCAGCCCACCGCCATCACCACCTCCTCTTAGCCCTCCACAAACCCAACAAAAGGAGGATGAACAAGAAGATTCCAAGCAAGAGAAGAGCCAAGAGGAAGAGCAGAAAGAAGAAGCTGAACCAAAAAAAGAGAAGCTAGATCCAAAACAAAAGAATTTCAGAATATTTCTTGATCTACTAGCTGCAGGTTACTCTAGAGAAGAGGCAGCTACGGTGGCCTTTGAGTTGGCAAGCACAAGGCCCAAGGAACAGATGCAGAGCCTGCGGTTAGTGGAATTGAAAGAGATGGCCACTGATACAGTGGACCTACAACCACCAACCAATGATTGGGATATGGTGATGCAAAAGCTAACTAGGCTCAGGGCAAGATCAATGGCCACTGAGAGTGAGATTGATACTCTCTAGACAAATGAAGTTCTTATCAAATCTGAAGTCGACACACTACAAAAACAGGGCCAAGAGCATATAGAGAAACAAACAGAGATGCAAGCCAGTCTAGACGTGGCATTACAAAGATGCCAGGAGATGGAACGACAAAATCAGGCAGCAGAAAACAAGCTTCAAAGAGCTGAAGAAGAATACAAGAAAATTAGCAAGTCATTGACAGATGCAGAGAGAGAAAGGGACAACCTGACTCTACAACTTGCTGAAGAGTCCAAAGAAGTGGAAGCCCTGAGGAATGCCAAAGAAAAAGCAGAGATAGAGCATGAAGCGAGCCAGGATGAAGTGATCGAGCTGAAATATTAGATTAAAGTCAAAGATCAAACCATCCAAAGGCTATGGGCATCTCCTGCCAGAGTCAGAGCTACTAGCTCGACTGGCACCACTTCAGAGAATGAGCTATATGAAGAACAAATGAAGGAGCTCCAAAAGGAGTTAACACTCGAGAAGAGGCAAAGGCTAATGCTGGCCAAGGGATCTATGGTAATGCAAAACCGCCTAGAAGAATAAAATCAGGCCATGAAGAATGAGCTAGAATCCATCAAGAGAAAGCTCGAGGAGGCGGAGAAAATAAATGCAGATCTAAACGATCTCCTAGTAAACATGGGAGAGCAAGCGGAAGAGGAAAAGAACACACTTCAGAAGCAGATAGAAGAGCTAAGAGGCCAGCAGCAAACGGAAGAGCGGCAATTTAGCACCGGGCCAGCCACAATGAAGGGGAGCGACATAGAGAATGTGTCAGATCCAGTGGACACCACCATGCAAGAGGAAATCTTGTGGGACCCTCACAAGAGCCCCAGGATCTGACACAAGAAGAGGAAGACAAGCTGCAGAAGGCCATAGAAGCGGCCAAACCATAGAAGCATTGGAGTGGGAGCAGAGG
Source organism: Adiantum capillus-veneris (assembly GCF_014529385.1). Lineage (NCBI taxonomy): Eukaryota > Viridiplantae > Streptophyta > Polypodiopsida > Polypodiales > Pteridaceae > Adiantum > Adiantum capillus-veneris. The sequence continues at coordinate 47,281,389 of NC_140939.1, forward strand.
GTGTTTAAGTCGATGACTATTCAGAAGATAGATTCCAGTAACCTTCGGCGTGAATGGCTACAGCCTTCTCTCCCATATCCTCTTCTATAGTACGAAGCTGATACTATCAACAAATGGATAAAAGAGGAGCCAACAGTGCCATTGTACGAAGCAGATATCTCCAAACCTGAAGGGGTCAAGATGATAGTGGATTCTCAACCCAGGTGGAGAAATGCATGGCTCACAAAGTATCGGCAATATTTAATCCATCTAGTAGAGGCACCTAAAGTGATCAGATCTACCAAGGATGAGGGTGTTTCTTTGTTCTATAACCTCAGTTTCTGCCCTCTACCAAGGATGGGGACATGGAAATCCCATGAGATGTTGTTGCAGAGAAGCCAACCCACTTGGCTAAATTACCCGAAGCTGCCAGGCTTGAAGGCACGCGAGAGAATAAGTGAGCAATACATGGTGAAAATCCTAATGGGGGCCATCAAATTGTTCACTGGCTCACCTCACCTATCTTGCATCATGATGAGAAAGATATGTAAAACCCTTTTGTAAGTCTTCGAAACCTTCAAACCAGGCCAAGCGACAGACATTATCTTTTTCTTTCAAGATACATATAGATATACATACGATCTGTCTGCTCAGCCTTCCCACGAGGTGATACATGCACTCTATCAGAGGATCATGTTTTTACCTTCTTATCACCTCCAAGACTTTGAAGAAGCCTTCTACACCGGCTTCTTCACAATCAGCACAGATATATTCGGCCCAATGCTACTGGCTCAGCATGCGAGATACAAGTCCCTTCTCAAGATGAGATAAAGCCTACACTGAAGAAGCAGCTCAACAGCCATGTCGGGGACGACATGAACAAGGACGGGGGAGTGTTAGCAGCTGGACACACCCTACGGAGCTCAATGGAATATTATTTTTTGTAACTATTCTTTGAGAAAAACCGACATTTCACCTTTGTAAATATTGGGGCTCACAGAAGTTTCCAAATTGTATCCCATTTTTGACATTTAGATTGAGTAGATGGTTAAATTGGAACATTAGGGTTTGAGATTGTAAGGTATTTATACCACTTTTGACCTTAATGAAAAAACCTTTGTCATTTTAAAAAGTTATGTCTGTGAGTGAGCGTACTGTGTATGAGAGTGAGTGAGAGTTTCATCTTCACGTTATGTACGCACCTGTGGTCGGAATCGAGTGCAGAGAAGTGCAGCGGGTTGCCCCCGACAAGAGCTACACACCGATACCTACATTGCGGGTGTACGGTCTGGTTTTGCGAGCTCGACCTATAAGCTTCATCTGGTGATTCGGTGAGCATACATTATCTGTTTTCGCATTTCAGCATATCCACGCGTTCGCATTGAGGAGAGCTACACATTAGGCACTTTAGTTTTTGGAAATGATGACCTGCAAATTTCGACTAGACATCCTACGTGATTTTACACCAGGCGTTTAGGGTTGGGATTTTGGTTCATGGACCTTAGGGAGAGTGACCTATTGGTGTTAGTAGGGTCTCCTTTAAGTTTTGTGGCGTTTCGAGAACGTTTGATGGGTATTTGGCTCTTGGAAGCGTTGTAGGAAACCTCTTCTTATGCACTCCTAAAGGATGTAGCTTAGACATTGGGTAGAGACCTCTGTAGGAATTAGTTGAGAGTCTGTCGAGTGGAGGTTGATACCCTATGCTTGCTTCCATGTGCCTGCGGGTCGAGCTTCGTCCTTATGATAAATCTTGTTAGGTGAGTTCTCGTTGTGCTGACGTCCGTTGCGGCGTATCTGCCAATAGATATGTTGGAACTTGCTCGTCAGAATGTCCGACAAGCACAGGATAGGTATAAGAAGTACGCTGATGAGAAACTTTGGCAAGTTACCTTTGAAGAAGGGGAGGAAGTATTTTTACGTGTGCCAGAATATTCAGAAAGTCTGAAAACTGGGCCAACACCTAAATTATCTCTCCAATATTGTGGGCCTTTCAAAATACTCAAGCGAGTAGGTGATCGTGCCCACAAATTATTGCTACCTTCACATTCTCGTATTCATCCGGTGTTTCATGTAAGCCATTTACGTAAGCGGTTACATGGGGACGACAATGTCATTGACCAACAAATTTTGGTTGATTTCATTGAACCTCCTACCTTACCGCATGAACCTGAACATGTCCTCATGAGTTGCGTACACGCCATCATGTACATCAACAAGCCTTAATCAAGTGGAAAGACCGACTTGAGGAAGGTGCCACTTGGGAAAACATTAATGTTCTTAAGAAGAAGTTTTCCACTTTTGTTTTCGATGAAAAAATCTCTTCTTAAGGGGGGAGTAATGTCAGGACACCGGCAAGGCCGGACTAGACAAGGGTAGGTCCAGGCTAGGCAGTGTGGAAAGGGAGTTCAACTAGGGCAAAGGTCCAGGGGCTATGCTATATAGTGGGTGGTTGGGTGGTGGACTCCTAGGTTCTAGTTCCCCTTGTCTAACATCAGTAGATGATGAAGGTGTGTGACAGTGCAGGAATAAGTTTCAATGTCTACAAAGCTTTGTATAGAATTGTCACACTAGGTCACAGAGTAAAAGGTTTGTTTAGGTTGCTTCCAGCACCTTACAATGTCAACATTGTGAAGAGGCTCACCAATAATGATGTTGCAAGCTTTTTGGGTGGATTTCAATACGTGGAGGATGCCCTACCATTAGAAGTGAGCAAATCCTTTCATTATCACGAGTTCAATAATGTCTATGTTGACTTGTTGAAGCTCCAGGAGTCAATGATCAGATTTTATGGGTTGACATAGGATGAGTGTGATGCAAAAGTTATATTTGTGATCAAGCTTGATGAGTGTCAGATTGTCAAAGGTCAACCACTCAAAAGGGTAAGCGTTATGCTTATGAATAGAGCCTTGGTGGGCGTCGATGTTGAGCTAAATTCCAACAAAATGGGAAACACTTGTTTAGGTGTTCAGTTAGAGAAGAATATTTGGTGGCTGGCATATTTTCATCTCCCACATGAGACACATGAGTCCCTCAAATGATATTTTAATCACACCCCAATTGTTGATGTCATTTGGCAACAACAAGAAGGACAATGCTTGCAGGGTTCAGGTCTGGGTATGTTCCAAGTGGAGTGGCATTTGGCAGGAGACTTGAAAACTCTCAAGTGTACGTCAGGGTGCAAGAAAGGTTCAATGACCCTCTTTCCATGCATTTATTTTTGCCATAGTAAAGTCTCATTAGGACCTGAGGGCAAGGGTGCAAAGGCCAGCAAATCAAAGGGCGTTAAGGGTAAGGGTGGCAAAGCTGCAGTCAACTCTATGAAAGGTGTGCCCACTACATACACATTGGGTAAATCACTACAACAATGGTTTCAAGGTATCCTCAGTTGTAACCAGAGCGTACCCCCTAATCGAGACATGGACGATCCAAATTGCGATCCTATTCTACCGATTCCTCTAATAAATGTGCATGTGTGCACTCTTTATGCCCGTCTACAAATTCTTGACAAGTTGCTTATGCTCCATATTAATTATGCTTGGAATATAATTTTGCAAAAAGAAGAGAAGAGTATATAAGAGAACTCAAATCTAGACTCTATCAAGTATTGGTTTACATCGGGGTGTAGTTGAGTTATCAAAGGACAAGAATGCATCTGGAAGTACATAGGATCGTCCTAATAAAATATGTATTGGTGGTAGTAAAGCTAGGCATTTGCTTTTAGACTATTCTAACTTGCAAAGTCTCAATGAGTTTCAATTATGGAAAAAGGTGTGTGACATTACCACCTATAGAGGTAACGAAGCAGTCCTATGAATTAAACGTGCTCATAGGAGTTTTTTTAAATTTTTAGTAGTATTATTGAGTTTTAAATGTTAAGTACTATGTAAGTCAAAACTCACAACTTGAAGTTCATTTCTTATTTGTACATTCTAGAAGATCCTGTCGAGCACAAACGAGAACACACTCATATCTTGCACCACATGGACGGTTCACACAAGCAAACCACTACGCACATCAATACCACCAGAGCTACTCACACCACTGAAAATTTGCAACTAGCACCCTATGAAAAATTTACGGCTTCAAATCCACATCCTCAACCACAAGTGGATAACCCAACGTCCCAACCCGCTCCAGACACCCAACAACCTCCCCAACTATTGAATCCAGATGATCACACCACCATGCGATATATTTTTGGCCATGCCAAAAGTACACCTTTTCCAGATCCCCCACCAATTTCATCTCTACACAGAGCCGTGCAAGAAATAGAGCAACCGAAGAAGAATATCGGGGTCCGCTTCAAAACTCGGAGTCGTCGCCTATTGTCAAAGCACCTCTTGCTCATACCACCTCGAAAACCACGCCGCGAAGATTTGAACCATGAATCAAAAAAAGGGTAATCAAAGTAATACCAAGCAACCCGGTTTCTCAAGCACGAGAGGACAAGAGGAGGTAAAGAATGAAAGATAGGGAAAAGAAACAGGTATATGAGAAGGAAGCAAAAAGAATTCAAGAAGAACAAAGAAGACAGAGGGATCAAGAGGAATGGCAGAGAGCTGAGGCCAAGAGAGATCACTTGGCAAACTTACAAGCACGAGGAGAGGTAGAGAGGAAGGTGGTAGAGGATAGAGCTCAAGGCACCCAACAAGCAAAGACTGGGAGCTCAAGGCCTTCAAAAATACCTCAAAGAGCCAAGCAATGTGCAAAGAGGAAGAAGAACAAGGTGACGGTTATAGAACAACATGCCCATGAGTAGAGGAAGAAAAAGTACAAAAATGATCCTCCTCAATGGGCCAGGCAGGCGGCTCCTCCACCACCTCCAATATCATAGAAAAAGCGGAGATGGAAACCAAGCACAATTGCTTTGCGGAAGATTTGAAAGTATCAGAAGAGCACTGAGCCCATCATAACCAACGTGGCCTTCTTTCGAGTGGTGAGAGAGATAAGGGATGAATATAGTGATTCCATTTATGCATACAACGTGCATGCTTATTGGCCCTACAGGATGCCACCAAAGACATTTTGGTGCACCTATTTCAGGATGGCGTTTCCTGTATGGTGCATGCTAAGTGCGTAACATTGAAAAAATACAGATTTAGCTCTAGCAATCAATTTGCGAAATGAAGTATGCCTTCATAATACATAGTTTATCCCATGTACTCTCTCTCTATGAGATTTTTAATCTTTTCATATAATATCAAACAATCAAATTTCTACCATTCCATCCAATTGTTGAACTTGATTTTGTACATTGTTTTCTTTAAGTATTTTAATTTTTCAAGATGTTAAATTTAAATTTCCCACCACGGTGCACAGCTTGCTCGACGGGGTCAAAAGGCGCAAAAAAAATTCATGTAGCGACCCGCCAGCCAAGGGACACCTCTAGGGGATTTGTTTACAAAATCAAGCAACAAGGGGGGGCATACGAGGTCAACGAGACCACTACAAAGTACAGTCAGATAAAAAGGAACAAAAAAAATCCATGTGCACTATGGCGCGTAGGGGGCAGATTTGTCGACGGTAGGTCACGGTGCACAAGGCTTTTTTTGCGCAGTCCGACCTTGTCGAGCATTGCCGTGCTCTATGGTGGTCCCATTGACCCCGTTTAACCCCCCATCACCCGATTACGTTAAAAAATCCCCAAGAGGTGCCCCCCGTTCGATGGGTTGCTGCATGTTCGAGGTTTTGTGCATGGGTTGCGGAAATGAAATTTATTGGACAATATGGATTAGTTAAAAACAAGTACGGAATGTTGACAGAAATTGTTAACAAAAACAATTATTTTGTATTTATTTGGATATTACATCAGGTAGATTAGTTTTAGTACAAATTACGTATGTGGGTATGGGGAGAATGGCTGAAGGGCTTTTACAACTTCCTCAGGATTTGTCATTCCTTGACCCACTATGAAAATCTCTAATTGTTTACCGCGATCTTTTACCGCATTTTGTAGAGAGAAGGTCCAAAATCAGCTAGCGAGGGAAGAGAGAGGAGGGTGGGGGGTGTATTTTAGTTACTACCCAATTATTTATGCGATTATTACCGTGGTATTTACCTTAATTATTGTCGCTATTACTACCGCGTTTATTTCCGTGGCAAGATTTAGCACCTAAAATTTCAAATTCAGGCTTAAACATATCCCCCTCTAAAATTTTGGTGTTTCCCTCCTCTCAATAAAAATTAAAGAATATTCTATGAAATTTTCAAATTCTAGAAAAAGAGATATGAAAACATGAAACAATGGTTAGCTATCTAGGATTACACTTGGTTATAGCTAAACTAATCACTATCATGTGATTAACATAATTTAGCATGTTCACAAAATTAGAGAGAGGAAGAGGGGGGAGAGAGAGATGAATGGATTACACAACCAAAAAAAATCATAACTTAAAGTATGTAAAATGTTTATGAAACATTTTCCAAAAGATCTCTACAAGACGCGTCATCCAGTTCTAAGCCCATGGCTCCTAAGTCAATAAAGAGAGAAACGGAATTGTCGTTTGTAGATGCGTTGGCTTCATCATCTTTGAATTCGTCATCCTCCATCTCATCATCTTCATCATCATGACAATCATCCTTGCTAAGACTTTCCATTGTCGGACTTGATTCATCGGCCTCCCTCTCCTCTTTCTCTTCCTCATCCAAAGAAGGAGGTGGAAGAGGGTCAAATATGGTCTCCACTTCATTAGAGGAAAAACTGGTTCTCCCCCGAGGTGTTACGGGAATTACGAACCAAAGTTTTGGTTGGTGGATTTCTGGGATATAGATGACCTATAGAAGAGAAGCTCAAAGTGAGTAACATTGGTATAATTAATGTTACAAGAAAATAAGAATAAAAAAGCTAGTCACTCACCTGCTCACAATTGTGTGGTAAAACTAAATTGTCATACCTCCCTGTGTGATGCACACTAGAGTCCACCATGTAGAGGCCATTCTCTGTCGTCTAGACACATTTGCAAACCACTTTCACTCAAAGATGAAGGTATGAAAGGTTCTAAAATTAGACTTTAGTATCCTTTCAATAGTTCCATAGTACCTGGCTTCATCACCATTTGTGTCAGAGGTGCCCATGATGCCACAGTCCATGGTGGTTCTACGCTTGTAATTGTGACACGTACGAAAGTGACAACCGTTTGATCACATAGAGTTAAAGGAAAGGCACTACAAAGTAGGAAAATATCTATTATCAATTACAAAGATAAAATCAAGAAAAAACTTTACAATATGGTTTAGGTATATGAGTACTCTACCTTTGGTATGCAGCCTCGTGGATACTCCCATTCTTTGTCGGTGATGTCTTCTCGACGCGCTTTTTCTTCGGTCATTCTTTCATGAATCCACTCTGCACTAATGAGATCTGGGAAAAATGCAAGGTGTCTAGGCATTGGGGGTGCCCTCCTTCCTCCAGGTACTTGTTTCCATGCTTCTCTCTCTTGCAAATGCCTTGCCTTTGCTATTGTCCACAAGTCCACCCACTTGGTCATAAACTTTGCATTGAGAATACAAAATTTAATGACCACTCTAATAGATTCATATCCATGTTGAATAGTTTTCCCTTTCCACTTAGCAAGTGTGAAGTCATCCTTGCATCTTCCTTGTCTAACCACATGCGAGGCATTGAAGGATCAACTTGTGCCAAATACTCTGAGAAGTAAACAAATGCCTTTTGCACAATCCACCCTTCGGCCATACATGCCTATGGTTGAGACCGTAGCCGCATCAAATATTTGAGAGTCTTTAAAAACCTCTCTAAGAAGAACATCCATCATGCATGCACTACTCCACATATAGCGATCTCCTCCACCACATGAACAAAGAGGTGAATTTGACTAAGAAGGACCTATCAAGGAAACACATCCTCAGTGGCACACACAGTTTTCGTTGCAAGTGTTTGAGCAACAGGGATAGCATCTATTTCATTTTCCTTGGATCTCACAAATCTGCAAGAAAATAGACTAGGATACACTAAGTGTTAGTTGAGATTATTGTGTACATAAAAAAAGTGTAGTTGAGTGGAGTCTCGTGGTGTACCTTACTAGCTCTCCAAGTTTGAAAATAGCATCCCTGACTTTCTTGTCCCGACATATACAGATACTCACTGACAGAATGAACTACAATATAAATTAGGGGAAAGGAAAGTGAGAGAAAGTCATACACACAAACTATAGATAGAATAGGGAGAGGGACATTATCTAAAGCATCTTGTGCCAATCATGGGACTTCAACCCATACAATTGAACACTTCCACCCCTCTTCGCTTTTATGAAAGTTCCCTTTAGCGAACTCATGTACCCTATTGGTGTGCAAATAGACACAATGGTACCCTTCACTTTGTCTAACTCTTCTTTAGCTAGCATCCATGGTGCTTTAGGAAGCACAATATTCCCATTGGGGACACGGCGTGGAGTAGCAGAAGCGGGGAGATGTTTCAAGATCCTCAAATCCTCCCTCGCATCCAATGAGTCCTTCTTGCCAATAATGTGGTCCCACAATGTTTGGGCTACATTCTTGAATATGTGAATGGGATCCAAGAGGTGTTGTATTTTTAAGTCCTTGCAGTATGGAAGCCTTAAAAATATGGAATACCTTGACATACCTTTTGGTGGAGGACATGGACCCGGATTGTTGTTGTAGTTCTCTTCTCAAATGGTTGCCCAATTTTCCATCGTGAGCTTTAGAGGCATCTTCCCATTTGTTGGAGCCTTGTGCCTGCTCTGACCTTGGGTTAAGAAATAATGGTTGTTTGGATAGATTACCTTGCACAAGGCATCAAGACTCTCTGTCACCAATGATGGCACTGCCTGTTGAGTGCATGGCTGGTAATCCTTCTCGCACACGTCGCATTCATGAGACAATAACTCATCACACATGTCGAACATGTGCTCATCCTCTACCTCAAAATGCGACTGAGATGCCACACGAGCTATCGAAGTAGATCTGGTGGGAGGATCACCATGCGATGCATCCAAATCATCCAATAGCTCTTGCCTCTACCGTTCGGCCTTGCACTCCGGTGCACCACCACCGAACACAGACCAATGCGGTGCCTCCTCAAGCAAGGGGTGAGTGGCACTCTCATCTCTCTGATCGCTTTTTTGAGGATGCCAAAGCCCTTTGTTCTCCACGTGCTCCAATGCAATGCGCCTCAAGCGGGCGAGGGATTGCCCTTTTGCACTTGACCCAAGGATAAGCGAGTTTTTCCTTGAGCCACCGATCGCGTTTAGGGTCTCTAGGGGGGGCCACAACCATGCCAATCAAAAATTTCAAAAGGATAAAAATGACATTATTGATATTTAAGGGGAGAGGGGATGGTTTGTACCCCCCCCCCCGGTACTACCTCAGATACGTTTGTATCCATTTGAAATGGCATTGCACGGTAATATCTGCGATAGTGGACGTGGTAATAGTTGTGGTAATAGCCATGGTAATAGTCGTGGTAATGATTGGTGCCTTATAAAGAATAGAGTATGCAGCATTTTTATGGCATAATCTGTCCTCTTCCTCTCCGACATTCTGCCTGCTCTAAGATCCCTACTCCACCTCCCACACCCTCATTGTCTCTCTCCCTTGTCCATCTCTCTCCACCTTCTACCTCACACAAACACATCAACATGCGCATGTGCGCGCACACGCACACACACACACACACACACACACACACACACATTTTGGTTCCTTTGCAAAGGAGTTTCGGTTTGTTTTTGCAATGAAGTGATCAAAGAGGGTTTACCATGATTGTCTTTGGATGCTCAACCTAACGGAAATCCATTCTACAACTTAAGGTTATCACAAAACACCCCCTCCCCCTTTCTATATTGTATTCTACTCCACACACACATACAAACATGCACACACACACACACACACACATCTACATGCATAAATGTAGAAACAAAGCGAGAGAGAGAGAGAGAGAGAGAGAGAGAGAGAGAGAGAGAGAGTCATTCATTTGGCGTAAGTTGTTTAGTGAAGAAGATGCAATCTTCTTGCGCGTTGTTGTAATATGTAAGCTTTGTTTGCAAATGAATATGTGTGGTAGATTTGTTAGGAAATGGACTATCAGAGAAAGAAGAGAGATTATGTGAGAGAGAGAGAGAGAGAGAGAGAGAGAGAGAGAGAGAGAGAGAGAGAGAGAGAGAGAGAGAGAGAGAGAGAGAAATAGAAAAAGAGTGAGGGAAAGATAGAGAGAGAGAGAGAGAGAGAGAGAGGAAACGAAAGAAAGAGATAGAGAGGGATAAAGAAAGAGATAGAGGGAGAGAAGGAAAGAGAGGGAGAAATAGAGAAAGAGAGAGAAATAGAGGGATAAATAGAGAGAGAGAGAGATTGATTTTATTATCGTCCTCGGAGGTCAAATATGACCTATGGGACAAAAGTTACATGTGATGTAGTATTTTTATGGCTGATGAGTGACTCTTGATGCTCCAAAATTGTGGTGATGAAAGTCACAATGGAGAGCCCACACTGTGGCTGGGAGAGGAAAGTGTGTAGGTCTAAGTCATGGCTAAAAATATAAGAGAAGCACTCTAGTAGTGTGTGGTACTCAACACTCTCGAACTTGCACTGAGCATAATGTCCACAACCGATTTTACTCTTCTCCATTGCCCCAACGTCCTATCTCGCATCGAAGGAAATGGGAGCTAAGCCAAATGGCTACGATAGTGCGCATCACCGACAAGGAGATAGCCTCAAGTATGTAAGTGTGAGTACAGTTTCCTTTTTCAACAATATGGGTCGTGTAATGTATAAAGCGTGACCCCCCAGATTTCTCCCAAGCCATAATACATTGGCGTTGAAGAAAGCTTCATTCACTTGGGAGTCAATTGAAGCATCATGTAGCAAGTGTAATCCATCCCATCTCCCAAACCACTTCTTTATGTCTTGCATCCATCCCGTGCTCAAGCTATCAACAATTGGGGGAAATATGGGTGGTGTAATGTATGAAGCGTGACCCCCCGGATTTCTCCCAAGCCGTAATACATTGGCGTTGAAGAAAGATTCATTCACTTGGGAGTCAATTGAAGCATCATGTAGCAAGTGTAATGCATCCCATCTCCCAAACCACTTCTTTATGTCTTGCATCCATCCCATGCTCAAGATCTTGCTTTTATGCGTCTTTTGAATTTTTTTGCTTGCTTCCCATGCAATTGTAGGAAGTCAATGTGAGGGGTTTTGACGCATCTTTATCATGTACTACACAACCCTTTTCGTGCCCATAATCTCAATTGGAAGAGATCCCGACTCAAGAAGTAGGAGCATATATGGTGTTTGTGTCTTAACTTGGAGAAAGTTTGTAAGGAAACGCTTTTGGACATTCTCAAACTCTTTCCAAGTAGACTTTAAGATGCTCCCACCCCACACTTCAACTCCATAAAGAAGAACCGGTGTCACCAATGCATCAAAAAGGAACTTCTTGAGAACCCAACTCTTGATGTTTCTCGCATTACACATGTTCTCAAATGCATAATATGATCTCTCTCCCGCTTCCAAACGACTCGTAGCACATTCATGCCACTTGTGATGCGACAGAACCTCAAGGCCAAGGTACTTAAATCTCTTAAGAACTTCAACCGACTTTCCTCCATAAGAACACAAAGAGTGACAAGATGATCGATGGTGCTATGGCATCGATGAAAACCCGCTTGTCCTTTTGTATGCTTGTCATTCTCTTTAGCCCAATCACTCAATTTCATCTCCATTATGCACCCAAACAACTTTGCCATAAGATACCCAATCATTATAGTCCAGTAGTTGTTTACATTCTTTACATCCCTTCCTTTATGCAAAGGCTTAACCCAATTAGTACTTTAACCATAAGGCATACCATGTTGGATTGCAAGGTTGAACATATTACACATCCACTCATGGATAAAATCTCTTGTCCATTTGATCATCTCCGGCTTGATACCTTAAAAAGACCTCCGCTTTACAAGTTGCCAACTTTTCAAGTCCACCGCATACATCCTCAATAGTAAAAAAAGAGGACAAACATGGGAGTGAACCAAAAAATGGATTTTTTTCAGTATTTGCTTGCTCATATAATTGCCCCACAATGAGTGTACATATCCACAAGACTCAAGTTACCAAAATTCTCAACCCCCTTGCCCCTCAAGTTTCTCCAAAATCTTCCACATGCATGTGCCTTCTCTTGGACTTGAAAAATTTGTTGCTTTACTTCCCATTTTCTTCTCTTCTTTTGAATCAATGCCTTGTATGTATGCACATGACTTTGATAGTTATCTTTGTTCATAGTTGCATCAAGCTTTATCAAGTACTTTTGAGCATCTTGCCATTCTTTATCAAACCACCTTTGCATGATCTATCTTTGTTGATACCATGGAGATGCTTTATGGAAAAGCATTCTTTGTCACAAGAACAAATAGCTTTCTTGAAAGCTTCCCATTTAGTTTTCAATGGTGCTTCATATTGAAGCTTTGTCATCCATAGCTTTTGCTCAACCATTTCAATGTACATTGGTGCCCATTTGAGATCCATACGTAGTGATAATTTATCCTCCTTTTGGCTGAGATTATCATGCTTATTTGCTTCTCCACATGAAAGGTCAATACATAAGGTCCGATGGTCGGATTTCAAGGTTCATTAGCCAAACATAAAACTCTTCATGCAATACATGATGTCTTTGGAGAGTAGCATATAGTCAATCACACTATTCCCATTATGTTTCCTACATGTAAATCCATTGGTTCCACTCTGCAAAGATACACCATTGGCAATGAGCATATCCGTGTTATTACACGTGTAAAAGTAACTTTCCATCATGATCAGGCTCTTTTCTTCTGATCCATTGAAGTACGATCATACAAGTGAACTTCCTCCAACTCCCTTGAAATGTATGGCATATCAAATTGTTGAGTATCATGTTGCAATGTTTTTATGCGAGCATACATATCCCCAAATACAATAACATCACCTTCGCATTTGAAATAAGCAATGTACTCTTCCAAATCAAAAAATGAATGATTTCTATCCATGCAAGCATAAAAGGGGGAATCATGATGAGAAATGTAGCAACCGACTACAAAAATGGGTACTCTTTTTGGTGTCATAATTTTCAGCCATACATAACGTTTGAACTTGTCATCTTTCACGATTGATACAAAATCTTGCAATCCTTTCTTAACCACACATGCTACCCCTCCTTGCCCTCTTCGTTGCTTGAGATTATTTTGACCACATCAATGAAATGCACATTGTAATCCTCCAAGCCGTTAATCCTTTGTGTATCATGCTCCCAAGTTTCAACAAGAAGTACAACATCGGCTTTGCTTGTTAGTTCATCAATGTCAACTCCCGCATTCCATGGGTATCCATTACAATTCCAAAAGCATATTTTCAATTGTAATTCGGTCTCATAGGTCACGCGTCCCTATTTTCTCAAGGGACTTGCCTCCTCCTTGGGGACATTTTCTTTGTGAGAGATCTCCTTGTTTTTCTTGTTCTTTTTCTCATATGCCTTGCGACATATATTTTGCTGCTTAATAGTGCGAACTTCACATACAAAACACTTTTGTATCTCTCAAATAGATCTAGCTATTATCAAGGATAATCTTTCATTGGGTCTCATCCGGCATGGTGCATACAATTAGTCGTTCTCCCGAGCAAGGATCTCCTTGCTTCCCCACTCTATGTACTCCATAGACCATAACTCCAGACATGCCAAAGTGGGTTTTGAAGAAATCTTCAATAACAATGGCAAGAGAAGGAGGTGTCTCTAACTTCTCTTCGGGAATTCCACAAATAACAATGTTCTTGGAACGTCGCTCCCGGTCCTTCCACTCCTCCACATCCACATTCTTAACATTCTCTATTTTAATCATAGCTTGTATGAGTGAGGTATGAGATCCCTACCCCGTCATCTCAAACGAAGGTTCTGAGGGTAAACCTGGTGGACACTAGATCTATACCGGAAGAAAACAAAGTGGTTTAAGGGATCTACTAGCGGACGTGCTCTCATCACCAAGTGAATTGAGTCGAGCTCCTAGAAACAAGAATCTGGTTCCACCTCAGAGGGAAAAGCCTATCTAGCAAATTATCGGTCCTAAGACTCACCTTCCAGAAGGAGAAAAGTCTCCAGTGCCTTTTTCCCCATTGCTTTCAGAGGCACGTACACTTGGGATTTCACTGCTTTTGGTGTAATGAGTAATTCTAACATCATTTATCGTACTATGGGGACAGAGAGTTCCCGACCAATGAGGACCACCCTTCTCATAGGCATTGGCAACCCGAGCCAAGCCTCCACTTTCCACCCCCATACTCACACTTTGTCTTGTGTGTCCTAAGTACTAACACATTTTTTGTTCAACATATATATTCATTCATTACTTGCGATTCACAGGTTGTGTTAAGACAACCCTTCAAACAGTTTTTCAAAGCGGCACCAAAAAAATCTTCTAGTACAAATTCATTCAATAACTCATTTCATTTAAACTTCCAATATCCTGGAGGCACGAAATTCTCCAGCGAGTGTTAACTCCATCCGTTGTCACCTAGTTGCCCATACAACTAGATTTGTCCACCACAAAAAAATCACGACATGGACATCCCACCACAAAGAACGCAAGTCATGGGTATCCACCGCAAAGAACGCAAGACGTGGATCAAAGCCCTAAGCTAGGTAATCCTAGCTACTACGAGAACCTCGCGAGCTGCCCCCTGTGATCAATAGGGGGATCAGGACTAAATCAACATTGGAATTAAATATGAACTGGCGGAGTTAATTTTCCCTAGCAAACAGTCCTTCCTACACCAGACAGTATATCCCAAAAACATTCTTTCCTACTTGAATTTAAATGCATCAATTAAAATGCCGTGGTCTCCGCTGGATCTTCCAACATGTTTTGGGGTAATGTTACTTTTCTACCTTACCGAATGCAATGTTATTAAATTGTACTTGAATTAAAATTAGACCTACCTCGATAATCTCCTCTTGATTGCTTCGTGAGATGGTCGGTGCTTGCTTGACGATAGGAGCGTTTCCCTTTCCCTTGGTGTTGCATGTTCCGGCCTCATGGTCGTGAGATCCACCAAAAACGGTCCTCTTTGGGGCCATTATACTCACTACTAAAGATGATGAATTTGGAAAAGAACTAGCGTCCAATATTTCCATAACAACCACAAACGGTCCGGATAAAACATGGTTAGCCTTATCAAGAAATTACTCTTATACTGAAGGATTAGATTAACTTCAAGTACGGTTATTACTCTTCTATGTACTTTTGGGTAAATTTGGGGTAATATTAGGTGATCCAAGTCATAAATACATCAATTTAGGATAGCATCTTCTCTTGAACTTATGGAAATTGACTCTGAATTAAGGTTCTTAGCTTAGGCAATTGGAGAACTCAGTTCTTACTTGCTTAATGATGATTTTAGAGTACTAATTCCTTGTAAAAAAAAATGAACGAAAAGATGCAGTTATGTCTTATGCATATGTAGAAAAAAATTCCCGTTCTCTAGTGACAATTAATTTTGAGAGGGGGAATTAACTCTCCTAATTACAAATTAATATCTTTCAATATGAGTTTAATGAAATGACAGATTGGGATTGTTTAATTAGTTACATTGCTAGAAATTGGGTCAATCTCCACCACTCAGTCATTGAATTGACTAATTGGTAATTCCTTCACACTAACCATAGATTAATTTGTGATTAGGAGGTTGACTTGATGCATAATTTAGCTAATGGGATTAAGAAAGTGAAATAGACTAATCACATAGGTGATTTAGAGAGTTGCTACTAGGTAGAGTAGTTAGATTATGCATAGTATTAGCAAAAAATAAGGGATTCATAGAGAGATTAAGATGTAAGCATGAATTTAACTCGAGTTTACCGTAATTCGAGCTGATTAAGACCTTAATTGTTGATCCAAGAAGACTAATCCGACAAGAAATTGGCAGCACCTCCTTCTTCTCCTAGAGATTGTGTATGCCAGCAGCACCTCGTTCAAGGTATATGTGAGAGGGAGTGTGTGCGTGTGTACTGAGTATCTGTGAGGTCCCTGCCCCTTGTCGAGAGGAGCGGAGTACCTTTGATAGGTCTCCAATCCTGGAAAAGAAAAACCAACGGACATTGCCTTAGCTACTACGTAGCCACGGGCATGAACCGTTAGTGAAGGATTGGTCCTATCTCGCTATGGCGGAGCATGACCACCATAACCCTATCTAAAAACTATCTATAATCAATTATACCTAAAAGTATAAATCTTAGAGTGACCAACCTGTGCGCTTTTTTCCCCATGTTTCAGAAGCACAGCCGCCAAGGTTTGTCTCTTTTAAGATTTATGACTAATAAAAAAAATTCTAACGTTGGAAAGTTACCCGACTCATCGGGTCCACCCGTCCATAGAATGATACCTTCGGGGTATCATTCTCCCACTTTCCACACCACACTCACCCTTATTTTGTTATCTAATTACTACCACACTGTTTAAACATACATGCTCCTTTATTTTATTTATGATACTGGTTCGTTAAAACAGCCCTTCAAACAGTATTACAAACAATAGTCAAACAAGAAGTCGTTCAATTTTTTTTCCCTCAAAAATCATACCCGCGTTTTTGGTACCCTTGTGGTACCCATCAACTTGACCACTTTGTCATTATCATCAAAGGATAAGGCCACACAGCCCCCCCTCATTAAGATTAGTCAAGACTAGCCTCTCCTTTTCATGTGACAGTGTGTCCCACTTTGTCCCCTCCTATGTGAGTCCATGTGCTTTCATTTGTCATCCATGTGTATTCTTTTGTCTTTATAATTATTTTATTTATTTCCTTAATGATAATTTACTTTACATTTTTAAGTTGAACTTTACAGTCTTATATTAACTTTACAGTAGTAGTAAAAGAAAATTCTACAATCAGTAAATAAGTCTTGATATAAGTTAGTTATGAATTCATATAGCTAAACATGTCAGAATTTTGTAGCGTAAATTTTAAATTTTAGGTTTTCTCAACCTACGATTCATAATTTGAACTCGAATATCTTAAATAATGAGTGATGGTTAAAAAAATTTCAAATGTGTAATAGAACTTGTGTGAAATTCGAAAGTAGAGACCTTACAGTATCTCTGTGTGTGTGTGTGTGTGTGTGTGTGTGTGTGTGTGTGTGTAGGAATAGATCCTTAAATAGGTTCCCAACCTCAAGAGGTCAAATTATGCTACTAATTGCATCTAGATGAGCACTTTGGTCATACATGGCAGCTTGAGTGCCGCGCTTGCAAGTGTCCAATTTGCTTGCTTTAACTCAGTCTCACACTCTCTCTCTTGTTTGGAAACTCTCCCAGCTCCTAGATGAGTGGGGGCGCCCTCTAACTACTAAAGTAAGCTCCCAGTGGCCTAGAGCCTGTGCACACACCATTCCCCGAGTGCCGGTGCCCCTGCTAGCCTTAAAAAAATATTAATTATTTTTATCCTTAGATGGTTGTTACAGCTTCGATTTTAATTCCGAAACTTGCTGTGCTAAGATGAAACTAAGGTGTATCATCCCGAGTACCTGTCATATTTAGCAGCTCCCGATGTTCGAAATTGCATTTTTTTTCAAATTCTGGATACGGGTGCAGTTTGACGAGCCGGTCAAAACTAGACGGATCGAGTGACCAAAACCTTACTATTTTAGGAAAATTTTCATAAAAAATACTTTTATTCATTTTTGAAAGCTCTATAACATTCTAAACATCTTGGCACCGACAAAGTTAGAAAAGCTACCAAAAATAGTAATTTTTTACAGTATGATTATTTTGTAGTACAGGGGTGCTCTTTAGCTCGGGGTCAGAGATCTTACATCCTCCCCAACGTAAAAAAATTTGAGATGTCCTCATCTCAAGAACTTATTAGGATAATCCTTTATGAGCGTTGGTTTCTCCTCCCAAGTAGCGTCTTCTTCAGGATAATCTTTCCACTTCACAAGGTGCTCGATAATTGTCTTGTTTCGTAGCTTCTTTCTCTTGATTCAAGGACGTAATCAGGTTGATGTTCGAGAACTCCTTGTGCTGGCATAACTATCTGATCTGAGTCCAAGAGTTTATCGGGGTTAGGAATGTAGGGTTTGAGTAGGCTGACGTGAAATACATTGTGAACCTTTACGTTTGCGGGTAACTTGAGCTTGTAGGCCTGGTCACTCACAACCTTAGTGATTTCAAAGAGTCCACAATATCTTGGGCTTAGTTTCTTGTACATTGATAATGATAAGTTGCTTTTCTTCGGTTGGACTCGTAGAAAAACTTTTTCTCGTTCCTTGAAGGTCCGTTCTGATCGATTCTTATCTGCGTAATGCTTCTGTCTATCCTGAGCGGCTTGGATATCTTGGCAAATGGCTTCAATCTGAGCTTCCATGTCTTCTAGCATCTTCTTAGAGGCTTCTACCCCGATGGTTGGGTCTGAAAATTTAAGCGGTGCTAAATAGTCTTGTCCATAAAGAGCTTTGAAGGGTGACATTCCAATGCTTCTGTGTTCGGAAGAATTGTAAGCATATTCTACCAAAGGAAGATATTGTAACCACTTATTTGGATCTTGCGAACAATAGGCCCTGAGAATGTCCTCAATGACTTGATTTACTCTTTCAATCTACCCATCTGTCTGCGGATGATACGTTGTGCTGAAGGCTAATTGTGACCCAATAGATTGGAAAAGATAGAGAAGTCCAAAACTTTGATGTAAACTTGGCATCTCTATCACTTACAATACGCTTGGGTAAACCATATAACCTAAAAATCTCCTTGATGAATACTCGGCTAATATCCAAAGCAATAAAGGTTTTCTTTATAGGTATTCGATGAGCCACTTTTGTGATCATATCAACAACCACAAATACAGAGTCATAACCTCCTGTAGAAGGTAACCCTGTAACAAAGTCCATACTGATGCATTCCCATTTCATCTGGGGTATGTCAAGAGGTTGAAGTTGCCCTGGTAACTTGATTCTTTCAGCTTTCTGCTGACAAGAAAGACATTGCCTCACA
Source organism: Adiantum capillus-veneris (assembly GCF_014529385.1). Lineage (NCBI taxonomy): Eukaryota > Viridiplantae > Streptophyta > Polypodiopsida > Polypodiales > Pteridaceae > Adiantum > Adiantum capillus-veneris. The sequence continues at coordinate 47,300,345 of NC_140939.1, forward strand.
TAGCGAAGTATGTCTCCTTTCATTCCAGACCAAAAATAACTTCTCTTGATAGCATGAAGAGTCTTAGCATAACCCGGATGTCCTGATGTAGGGCTATCGTGTGCTTCATACAGAATGGTCTTCTTTAAAGCTGGGTCTCTGGGTACACAGAGCCTATGTCTGAAGTAAAGACATCCTCCCATAAGAGAGTAATCTTTAGCTTTAGACATCTTATTTTGCTGGACTAATGATACTATACGTTGGTATTCTGGATCTACCAAAGATGCTTCTTTAATTCTATCCTAGATAGGGTTATTTGGAATAGAGATAGCTCCGAGAAAAGATTTTTGGTTAAGTCCATTTGCAACAGCATTTTCCTTCCTTGGTCTATACTTTATGTCAAGGTCATATTCTTGTAAGAGTTCTATCCATCACCGTTGTCGCATATTGAGAATAGGTTGAGTAAAAATCCATTTTAAGCTCTTGTGGTCTGTAACTAGCTGAAACTTGCGTCCGAGAAGACAATGTCTCCACAACTTCAGCGCATGTATAATCGCTAAAAGTTCCAAATCGTGAGTAGGATAATCCTTCTCGATCCCTCAGCTTTCGTGAAGTATATGCCACCGGTCTTCCTTCTTGAGTAAGAACTCCGCTTAAAGCAACTTTGCTAGCATCGTTTGCTACTTCAAATTCCTTACTGAAATCTGGAAGCTTTAAGATAGGAGTTGAGACCAAGAATTCTTTTAGCTTAGTAAAACTAGACTCGTGCTCGGTCTTCCATTTGATCCTCATTCCTTTCTTCAGAAGCTCCCTCAAAGGTGCAGCAATACGTGCATAGTCCTTGACAAAAATCCTGTACCATCCCGTTATTCCAAGAAATCCTCTTACTTCGCTGACGGTGGATGGTTGAGGCCAATCAACAATATCCTTGACTTTATCTGGGTCCACTGAAATCCCTTCGACCGATATGATAAATCCAAGATAGTTGACCTTTGGTGAGTAGAAGATACACTTGCTCGCTTTAGCGTAAAGTTGGTGTTCTCGAAGAAGATCAAGTACTTTGTAAACATATTCTTCATGATCTGCCTCGTTCTTAGAAGATCAGAATGTCGTCAAAGAAAACCAGGACAAAATCGTACAGATAAGGTCTAAAAATATCAATCATAAGTCAATTGAAGCTTGTAGGGGCATTTGTTAGACCAAAGGACATTACTGTGAATTCGTAGTGTCCATACCTAGTGTTGAAAGCTCTCTTTGGAATGTTTGATTCCTTGATCCTGATTTGGTAATATCCTGACCTTAGATCAATCTTTCTAAACATTTTGGCGCCATGGAGTCTGTCCAAGAGTTTGTCGATCCTTGGAATTGGATACTTGTTTTTTACAGTTACCTGGTTCAGTCCACGGTAATCTATGCATAGACTTAAGGTCCCATCCTTCTTCTTCTAAAAAAGAACTGGTGCGCCCCAAGGAGAAGTACTAGGTCAAATGAATCCTTGTTCAATGAGTTGCCTAAGTTGTTCCTTGAGTTCTATGGCCTCTGGAAGTGACATTTTATAAGGTCGCTTTGAGATAGGTTCACATCCAGGGAGAGTCTCAATCTCATGATCTACCTCTCTATGTGGTGGAAGATTCGTAAGGTCTTCAAAGAATACATCATCATATTCCCTCAACCAGTTTGGTTGAAGTCTGGTGTCTGATTGGTCCACCTTGTTGAGCTTTACCGCATAAATTTGTTGCCCCTTTCTCAGTCCCTTCAAAAGTCTGTTGGCCTTAACTAGAGTAGCCCTAGGTCTCCCATTTTCCCCCTGGATTAAGACTTCATTACCCAAGTTATCTGTAAAGGTATAGTTCCCTTGTGCACAATAGATGTGGGCCTGATTTTGCTTTAGCCAGTCCATCCCTAGTATCTCATCAAAGAATCCTAAAGGTAGGGTTCGAAATTGGGCAGAAGTTGGGTGTCCCCCTAGATCAAATTTGATTATAGCTACAGAGTGTTGAGATACTACTTCCTTGCCGTTTGCTAACTCTACAACTAGTTTACTTGTTGGATACTTATCTAGCTTTAACTTCCTCATGCATCTGGGTGAAAGGAATGAAAGAGTACTACCACAATCTATAAGGAAGTTAACTCATTCACCTCTGAGAGATCCTGGCATATGAGTGACTGCGTATTGCTCGCAACCATTGGGGTTGTCAATTGCAGCATGCAAGCTTGCTCTCTCCTCTGCTTCATCTCCCATAGTTGGCTATACCACTGTGGCATTCACTCTGGTGGTAGCTCCACTCCCTCGCCCTCTATTTACCCTTCCACATCCTCCTCTTTCATTAGGTTGTCCTCGCCCATAGACATTTAGAGGTATGGCATTGGTGCTAGTTGCTTGAGTCTTCTTGGGGCATTTAGACCGGTCATGCCCAAATTTGTTGCACTCATAACAACGTACATTTGGAAATTCCATAACTGCGGTAGTGGATACTATTGGGTGTTGTTCATTTCTTGGTTGGTTGGTCTATTATTCCAAACATTTGTCCTTGCCCTTTTCGCCAAATGATTCCTCCTATTCTGACTGACCTTCTGAATTTCCATAGCTAAGGGTTTAGCCCTTAGCAAGGCATCTTGAAGAGTCGCCGGTCTGAGAGCTTCTAGCCGATTATTCAAGGGGTCGATGAGCCCTTGGCAGAACCGTGCTACTTGCTAATCCAGGGTCATTCTAGGAGCATATCGTTGAAGAGTAATAAACTTTGAGTAATACTCCTCGACTGAAGAAGTCGACTAACGAAGGGAAAAGAACTCGTTCATCTTCAAGGTTTTATAAGTGGGTGGTAAGTATTGCCCCATCATTGCAGCTTTGATGTCTTCCCACGACTGAGAAGATCCCTTGATGTTCAGATCTCTGCAATGCTGTTTCCACTAAATCTTAGCATCACCAGAGGGGTGAAACATTGCGAGCATGGTCTGGTTCTCGGCTTGAGTCCCTGCAGCCTCGAAATAATCGTCCATTGCTTCCATCCACACTTCCGCATCTCTCTCCACATTAGCTCCCTTGCCCTTACAGGTCGGAGGTTGGGCTTGCTTAAGGAGGAGCTTCTTTTCTTGTGTTGTCGAATAGAGAGCGACAGGTGGTGCCTACACGGTTTACATTGAATTTGATACGATTGCTAGAGTTCAAGATTGAAATAAACATAGGACTTTAATAAAATCCAAGTTTCAAATCACCGAGAGACAAAAACTCCTCTTTTATTGATAGAAATTTTATTACAATTGTAACCTTTTGAGACTTAGGATAACTTTTGATCAATTTATTACATAGCACTCTGGGATATCTATATGATACGTCTAGTAGGCTGTTCTGGGATATAATGATACAAACGATGTTTATGTGTAGTCACATTCTTACAATCCTCTATTTCTCTTGAAAAATAGTCCCTATACTTATCCTTAAGCGGGTAGTAAATTAGGGTGTTCATACTCTTGGATAAGTGTCTTGGAACACCAAAATTTCTAACTCTATTTGCTGGAATTACATCAGTGACCTTGTCCCAAAGCCACTCATTGAGAGTTTGCTCGGTGCCGTCAGAAGTAGCAACAGTGACGCCCGAATGTGTAGGCAACAAGTAGTATAACTACACTACTCTCAATTCTTCTTCCCAATGGATTTTCTTTAAGTCGGTAGCCAGGCATCCTAACTTCCGAGCAATGATGTAGTAAATCCCGCCTTCGGCGGTCCAGTCGATCTCCCATCCTTTATCAATGCGAGTGGAGTGCGGTGTATTGAACTTTAGCAGGATCTCCATCACGTCTCGCCGAAAACAATAATTTGGGGAACAACGTGCTTGCTCATAAATAATCTTAAAGACTTGAAACTTTTGGTATTCAATTGCGGGATCTTCCTGCAACACCAATGCAAGGCGTTCGGATTAGCTACCTAGATTTCCTTAGTTCTGAAATTTTCAAATAGTACGAATTTTAGTTCCGAGTCTATCCTAACCTTGCTCTGATACCAAGTGTGAGGTCCCCACCCCGTCATCTCCAACGACGGTTCTGATGGTAAACCTGGTGGCCACTAGATCTATAGCGGAAGCAAACAAAGTGGTTTAAGGGATCAACTAGCGGACGTGCTCTCATCACCAAGTGAATTGAGTCGAGCCTACTAGCAAAAGGAATCTAGTTCCACCTCGGAGGGAAAAGCATGTCTAACCAATTATTGGTTCTAAGACTCACCTTCCAGAAGGAGAAAAGTCTCGAGTGCCTTTTTTCCCATCGCTTTCAGAGGCACGTACACTTGGGACTTCACTACTTTTGGTGTAATGAGCAATTCTAACGTCATTTATCGTACTATGGGGATAGAGAGTTCCCGACCAATCGGGACCACCCTTCCCATAGGCATTGGAAACCCGAGCCAAGCCCCCACTTTCCACCCCCATACTCACACTTTGTCTTATGTGTCCTAAGTACTAACACATTTGCTGTTCAATATATATATTCATTGATTAATTCCGATTCACAGGTTGTGTTAAGACAACCCTTCAAACAATTTTTCAAAGCGGCACCAAAACAATCTTCTAGTACAAATTCACTTAATAACTCATTTCATTTAAACTTCCAATGTCCTAGAGGCACGAAATTCCCCAGCGAGTGTTAATTACTCCACCTGTTGTCACTTAGTTGCCCATACAACTAGATTTGTCCACCACAAAACAATCACGACATGGACATTCCACCGCAAAGAACGCAAGTCGTGGGTATCCACCGCAAAGAACGCAAGACGTGGATCAAAGCCCTAAGCTAGGTAATCCTAGCTAGTGCGAGAACCTTGCGAGCTACCCCCTGTGATCAATAGGGGGATCAAGACTAAATCAACATTGGAATTAAATATGAACTGGCGGAGTTAATTTTCCCTAGCAAACAGTCCTTCCTACACCAGACAGTATATCCCAAAAACATTCTTTCCTACTTGAATTTAAATGCATCAATTAAAATGCTGTGGTATCCGTTGGATCTTCCAACATGTTTTGGGATAATGTTACTTTCCTACCTTACCGAATGCAATGTTATTAAATTGTACTTGAATTAAAATTAGACCTACCTCAATAATCTCCTCTTGATTGCTTTGTGAGATGGCCGGTGCTTACTCGACAATAGGAGCCTTTCCCTTTCCGTTGGTGTTGCTTGTTCCGGCCTCATGGTCGTGAGATCCACCAAAACGGGTCTCTTTGGGGCCATTATACTCACTACTAAAGATGATGAATTTGGAAAAGAACTAGCGTCCAATATTACCATAACAACCACAAACGGTCCGGATACAACATGGTTAGCCTTATCAAGCAATTACTCTTATACTAAAGGATTAGATTAACTTCAACTACGGTTATTACTCTTCTATGTATTTTTGGGTAAATTTGGGGTAATATTAGGTGATCCAAGTCATAATTACATCAATTTAGGATAGCATCTTCTCCTGAACTTATGGAAATTGACTCTGCATTAAGGTTCTTAGCTTAGGCAATTGGAGAACTCAGTTCTTACTTGCTTAATGATGATTTTAGAGTACCAATTCCTTGTAAAAAAAAATGAACGGAAAGATGCAGTTATGTCTTATGCATATGCGGAAAAAAAATTCCGTTCTCTAGTGACAATTAATTTTGAGAGGGGGAATTAAATCTCATAATTACACATTAATATATTTCAATATGAGTTTAATACTTTAATTAAACTCTTTTCTAATGAAATGACTGATTGGGATTGTTTAATTAGTTACATTGCTAGAAATTGGGTCAATCTCCACCACTCATTCATTGAATTGACTAATTGGTAATTCCTTCATACTAACCATATATTAATTTGTGATTAGGAGGTTGACTTGATGCATAATTTAGCTAATGGGATTAAGAAAGTGAAATAGACTAATCACATAGGTGATTTAGAGAGTTGCTACTAGGTAGAGTAGTTAGATTATGCACAGTATTAGCGAAAAATAAGGGATTCATAGAGAGATTAAGATGTAAGCATGAATTCAACTCGAGATTACCGTAATTCGAGTTGACTAAGACCTTAATTGTTGATCCAAGAAGCCTTATCCAAAAAGAAATTGGCAGCACCTCCTTCCTCTCCTAGAGATTGTGTATGCCGGCAGCACCTCGCTCAAGGTATGTGTGTGAGGGAGTGTGTGCGTGTGTACTGAGTATTTGTGTGTGTGTCTGTGTGTGTGTGTGTGTGTGTGTGTGTGTGGGACAGGTCCTTAAATAGGCTCCCAACCTCAAGAGGTCGAATTATGCTACTAATTGAATCTAGATGAGCACTTTGGTTATACATGGCAGCTTGAGTGCCGCGCTTGCAAGTGTCCAATTTGCTTGATTTAACCAGTTTCACACTCTCTCTCTTGCTTGGAAACTCTCCCGCAAGCTCCTAGATGAGTGGCCGCACCCTCTAACTGCTAAAGCAAGCTCCCAATGGCCTAGAGCCTGTGCACACACCATTCCCCGAGTACCGGTGCCCTTGCTAGCCTTAGCAAAAAAAAAAAATGATTCTTAGACGGTCGTTACAACTTGGATTTTAATTTCGAAACTTGTTGTGCTAAGACAAAACTAAGGTGCATCATCCTGATTACCTGCCATATTTAGCAACTCCCGGTGTTCGGAATTGCATTTTTTTCAAATTCAGAATACGGGTGTAGTTTGACGAGCCGGTCAAAACTAGACGGGTCGGGTTACCAAAAACTTACTATTTTAGAAAAATTTTCACAAGAATTGTTTTTATTCATTTTGGAAAGCTCTGTAACATTCTAAACATCTTGGCACCGACAAATTTAGAAAAGCTACCAAAAATAGTAACTTTTTTGTATTATGATTATTTTGTAGTACAGGGGTGCTCTTTAGCTCGGGGTCAGAGATCTTACATGAGGATTTAGAAACCACATTGTTACCACATACATCAGCCCAAGACTTTTTTGTGCATACATTTTTCATGTTGTATACATCCCGGCTCATAGTGTCAAATTTCTCCTCTTTTAGTACATGGTGATGCTCTACTTTAATCATGCGCTCCTTCAAAGCGTTCAAGTCCACAAGAGAGTGTTTACATTCCTTGAATTCCTCTTCAAGTTGCATTAAATGTGTTTTTTGCATCTCAAGTGTCCTCATAATGTTCTCATTCTCAACCACAAGCACCCTTAGTGTGCCATTCTCCATTGCATTTGCCCGTAAGTCTTCGTATTGTTTTTACTGTCTCTTGCACAACGATTCCAAGTATGCCATGATCATGGTTTCCAATGTCATTGGTTGGGTGGTTGTGTTGCGGTGAATAAAGTTTTCAAGATGGAAACACATGGAGAAGCAAAACGTGTCAATATGTACAAGATTCAATTTTGCAAAGAGACAACATGTATGTGTCCAAATTTTCAAGACCGTCATGTATGCAAGCGATCATATTTTGTATGTAAGCACATTTAGTTTGTATTCTTGCATGTTTTAATTCATCAGCTAGTTGAAGTTTTTGGCATAATCTTCTACCAAAATTTCCTTTTCTTTAGCTTTCTTGATCTTTTGTAGTTCATCTTCAGGTGTCTTTTGAGCCTTGGATCTTCCTAGAAATTTGATTCTTAGATCATAAATCTACAAAAGTTGCTATGCCATGGATTTTTGCTACAATGTTGATGCAAATTTCTTGTTCTTGATAGAATCGTTATACAATGCATCATACCCACTTGCAAACCACCTGAGCCGTGCCTAATCTTATCCCCATCTCACGCTTCTCTCTGCTTCTCGCGCTCCCTTGTATGCCATGTCTATGACAGAAGCTATAGGTTGCCGCTCCCACCAGCTAGTATAAGAGCTTGGATTCATGCTTAGGGAAAGTAGAAGAGCAAGCAGATATCATTATCACCATCAACTAGAGTACAAAGCTTATTTTTCCTCTTTAATTTTGAGTGAGTTTCTCCTGGCCATTTTTCCACCTCTACTTTTTTCCTTCTTGAAGCTCATTCAACTCTTCTTTTTTGACCCCTCTAAGCTCATCATTGTTCATATTTTTTGGAGTGAGGCTTCTTGCATGATTTTTACGAGTTTACCTATGCTGAACAGAGATGGGTGCTTGCTCAAGTAATGCCAAACAAGTTTGAAGGTTCCATAGAACCTCAAAAGCCCACTAGTGCGGCTACTATCAACCTCAAGAAATGAAACAAAGCATGGTGAATCTTTTGCTGATGTCCATAGCAAAGAAGTTCATGCAAAAGTGGATAAAGGGGGAGAAGATACACAAGCAATGGGGCGGCACACAATGTTAATGGTTGATGTAAGCGGCACTAACAGATGAAGACACAAAGCATATCATTATTTGCATGAATAATGTTTATTGAAGTTTTATTATCAAATTAATTGGACTTATTTTAGAGGTGATTCGCAGAGTTTGGCATAGTTTGGCATGTGAGATCCAAAAATCTTTCATTTGATATGTTTCATGTATGAAAGTTCTCTATCTGGAAAAAAACCCATGTTCTTTCCCATGTTTATCATTTTGGCAAAGATATGTAATGGGACTAGACATTGCCTCGATGAAGATGAATGGTGCCGGAGGTAAGACCTTCTCAACAACCTAGTTTATGACTATCTTGTGAGCCTATGACAAGTGCCCTTGTAAACTTGGTGATCCATCCACAATGAGACCCACCATGATGTATCAGACACTACACCTAGATGTATCAGTAGTCACTAGGATTAATTTGTGCACCAAGTTTGGCTGAAGGGGGTGATTGTTGGGGTTAGCCCAACTTGGGTGGCCTCTCCTATGCAAACACATACTTAAGGCCTGAAAAACTAATGACTCTCTTTTCATCTTGCCTAATCATGATCCATGCCTTATCTTATCCTCATCTCTCTCTTCTCGCTACTCGCCCTCCTCTCCACACCATGTCGGTGATAGAATCTATAGGCTACCATTCCCAATAGTTTCAAATTGCTCCACATGCTATCAGTATCCTAGGACTCTTTCCCTCTCAATGCTCCTACCCCTAATTTATAATTTGGGGTTGGTGGTTGAGCCATTGGTGGTGGTTGCGGAGGTACTTTATTGATATGAACCTATTTGTGCATATAGATTTTCCAATTGTTCCCATATGAGGTATTTATATAAAACTAATTAAGATGAATGAACAAACTTAAAAGTGGACTTTATTTTAAGGTTTTTATAAATAAAAACTAAGAACTTTAATATGCACAATTTTTGGGATATGACATAGATTACCAAATGTGGCTTGCATAACCATCAAATAGCATCATCTTAAAAAATGGAGTGGTAGATCTAGTATACATGTAGCATAAGACTGTAATGTACCCAACATTTTTCAATAAAAGTATTTTATGCGCTTTGCAAATATTTAAGGTTCGCATTTTGTTAAGTCATAATGCGTTCAAACGGAATGATCGGATTGAAAATCGGACTTTAGAACTATTACTTATGGTCTTTATTCACTTGAAAACTATAGGTTGATGGGAAACTTAAGCCTCAAGACTGTATCTAGAGATAAGAGTTGACTCTTGGAAAAAAGAGAGCAATTTTAGGAAAGGAGGAGTATTTTTAGGAAAGAAAGAGGAGGGAGTTAAGTTTAGAGTTCTTGTCTTGGAGCCCAAGCTTCTTCTAAAATTGAAGAACCGAAATCGTGCATCAGAATCCGTGTCCCCGCCAAAAAAATAATAATGATAAGAATTAATTTATTTATTTTTTTGGAAGACACGAACGTACGCAAACTTATCCCTCTATTCTTATCTGGCCTTTAGAGCCTGTATAAAGACCCCTCTCCCCTCACTTTCAAGACACAGACACACACTCTCGGAAGCGGAAGCTCTCTTGCGTTGACGGCGGAGTTATCTTCTCTCCTTCAAGCTCTTACCCTCGAGCCATCTCCATCTCCATCTCCAAGTCTTCTCCACCATTGTCGTGCTACCCTTCGGATTCTTGAGCTCTCTTTCTCTCTTTCCCTCTTCTCTACATTGACAAGATGGCTCCGAAGCGAGTGCTCAAAGATCGAAGGACACTCATGTCGCTCCACCTCCAAGGAAGGTGCAGAGGAAGGCATCAACCACTCCAAATGTTGCTCAAGTGGAGGTATGGTTGCGAAAGAAGTCGAAGTTGTCTAGCCTCAAACACGGGAGGTAATCGAATATGTTGCTAATCCGATAAGACAAATTTATAATTCTCCATTGCTATTCATGTTGACTTGGAAAGTTGAGCATAGGGATTCCCTTCAGCCATCCGAGAAACGTGATTTATCACAAGAAACAAGCATATGTTTTCATAGATTAGTGAAAGAACTGTTTGATAAATTGTCACTATTTGTTGAATTGTTATTGATTAACAAATTGTTATTGTTTGATAAGTGGATTTTGATTGATATGAAGAATTGGTTGATCATGTTTGAAGAATCATTTAAAGAGAAGAACTATTGAAAGAATATCTTCTGTTCCTCGCGGGTAGTGAGATGATTCCGCGATCAGTGGAGATTAAGCTGAGGATTATCGGCTCTCTTTTGTTCCTCGCAGTTAGCGGAATGCCTTGTGGGTAGCGGGATGCCTAGCAGTTAGCAAGATGCCTCGCAGTTAGCGGGATGTCTCACGGTTAGCGGGATGCCTCGGGGGCAGGATGCCTCGCGGTTAGCGAGATGGGAAGGTTGTACAATTCACGGTTAGCAAATAAATCCTATGCAAAGGCTCTGCTGGTTAGACAGAGAAAGTCCACGGATAGCCGCAACTCATGAGAAATTGGAAAAGTTATTTTTGTTGAATAATAGAGTTGTCTTCATTAGGCCTTGTTTGAATTGTTTTGGTATTGTTTGAAGGGCTGTATAAAAGAACCTGTATTTGGAATTAATTAAGGAACATTGTTTGAATATGTAAAACAGTGTGGTAAAACGTGTGAGTGTGGAGTGAAAAGTGGGGGCTAGCTCAGGTTGTCAATCAAGGATGGGTGGTCTCGATTAGTCGAGAAACTCTCCACTCCCTCTTATTAAGAGCAGTGAAATTAAAGACTCATTCAGCTTCTAGGAGTCGAGATGTCCCAAATCTATGTGCCCACAAGATTACTAGCTAGTTTAGACCAAGTTTTGTATCATATTATGGTTTATGGATGGCGGTCGTGCCTCTTTAAGGTGGGGAAAAAGGCGTTGTTTATGAATTCTAAATATGTCAATGGGATTTCATCTTTATGTTAGGAAACAGCTTCATCATAATCCTAGATTTATCGACCTGGCTTGTGGTGTATGACCTTTATAACCACGTAAACGATGGCTAGAGGACTTTCTCTCTTCTGTTTCTTCGATCTCTACTTTGTGGAAACAGAGTAGGGTGTCGTCAATGGAAAAGGAGGATAAAGGAAGGCCATCTATCAAGTCGCCCCAATTGTCTCGAGGTTGGGGACATCACAAAGACAAAGAAAATGTAGAAGAACTAAATGTTTTATGTAGTCATTCATCAAATTCACAAATGTTGTATATTTGACCACACAACTTTCTCTTTTTAATTCTAGTAAAAAACAATCACATGAGAGTTGCACAATTATCCAACACATATATAAGTAGCTGCCATGGATTATTACATGCACCTTGCTCAATTTTCTCTTAGACTAGGGTACGAGTTTAGTGAAATGTCAACTCCTATTTTGTATAGGTACTTTTCATGAGTGCAATTCCTATTGATATTGTGTACAAACGTGAGAAATTATAATTTTTGTGAGTACTTTGGTTAACATTTTATAGCTTTGCAAAAATATTTATAGAGATGTTGTCTAGATTTCATGTACCATTTTATTTAAATCTATAAAAAAAGAACGTTAAGTGTCCTTGTTGATACCAAACTAGTGTCAAGGTTGAATTTCTAGGGATGTAAAGTTGATTCTTGTAGTAGAGAAGCCTATCTTCAATGTAGTAGTCCTTGATCATGGCTCTCTCTTTTTTTGCTGGGTCCTCTTGACCAAGGAATTGTAGGAGTTGAAGATAAGCCTTATCAAGCAGGCTTCCTTAAGCTTATCGAAAATTGGATTGTTAACCATGGAGATAGCCCCAAGGAAAGGTTTTTGGTTACGGGCATTAACAACCACATTGTCTTTATTTGGTCTATAATGCAAATATATTTATCGACTAGCCAATTATTGGTGAAGTTCAAAGCTTTAGTGCACTTAGTAGAGGGTGCACCTATCCTACCATAGATATCTCACTACAATGAAAGATGTCTCTTTTCTCCAAGTATTTGTAGCTTTGGAATTCCAATGATAAAGGATTATGAATAGTCCATATTTTTAACATGATTTTCTATAGTATATCCTTTGTCTTCATTACATTACAATGCATTTTCTATAGTTTTTGTTTACAATGTTCCATAGGGTATGAGGTTGTTGGCGTGTCAAATTGGTCATCTATTCACGTAAATACTAAAATAATAGCCTCTCAAATGCTATAAAATAGCATTTGATATTAGCATCAGAAACAAAATGTCGATATATGCACCAATATAAGCATTGATATACACATTATTGTATACATATATCAACACAGATATCACCGCATGCATCAACTATGATATCAACACTCCATTACCATATATATCGATGCTTGTGGGTGAAAATTGTTTGGGGTGGCAAGACTTAATCATTGTAAATAGATTTTAACTATTAAAAACAATAACTATATACATCCATGCATATGTAATGGAAATGGCCTATGAACTTTGAGAATAGCGGAAGGAGAATTAAAGGAAGCATTTTTGTGAGATTACTTTGAGAACATAGAGGGAGAACTTAATTGATGGTAGCAACATAAACATAGATAGTACTTAATTAACTTGGCATGAACATACTTTTGCAAGAGAGAGAGTTTAGAGAACTTGACAACAATTGAGGACCATATTTATGTGGAGCGGTCCCCCCTCCAATAGGCATTTGTATTATAGATTCTCCCATTAAGAGAGACTTGGTACAATACAATCTTGTGTTCCTTGTGACCTAGGTGATGCAACGAAGATGGAAAGCTTCATGCATCACAAGCATAACATAAACTTTGTAAAAAGCATTAACTATCCCAAGCCTCAGTCCCAAGGCCTCAAATAAAGCTCGGCCCTAGCTTACCTAAGATCAAAGGAGTTTTAAGACTAACCTTTGGAGGTCTTCAATAAAGCTAACCCTAAGGCTTTAAGCTCCATTTGCTAGCCTTGTTCTATGACATATAATCTCTCATTTTGGACCCCGTTACCATTTGCCCCGTGTTGGATAGACCCGTAAGCACATGTCTATATTCTAACCCTTGTTCTCGTTTATTGTCCCACATTAAATGATCATTTTAATCTGAGAAAATCATTTGGACTGGTTAGATATTAGATTTTATGACATTACCTCTCTCTTGAAATCATAGTCATCCTCAACTATGAGGTAGAAGAGATAAATCCTTAGTCATTAGTCAATCCTTCTTCGCGGGTAGAGGATCCATTTTTACCCTACAACATCTTTCCAAGATGGATGACTAATCCATTTGGTGCTTGGGAGACATAGATGTCGCAAGCATGTCTGCTCTTTAGTCCATCTCATTCTTCCAAGTAGAGTGACAAATTCTACTTGGTTTTTGAGAGACGTTGTCATCACAAACATGATTCTCAGCATGCATACTACTTAAATTTGCACACAATAAAAAGAGAACTAGTCTTATGAGACAAAAACATTGGTCATTTGAAAGAAATTTGTACATTTTCTTACTCTAATGGAGCATTATAAGCATTGACAAGGTTCACACTATCCTTAAGCTGTATTCCTTACATCTCTGGGGGTCAATAATTATGTGACTATCACGTGAGTACAGCAGAAGGGGTTATTGTTTTCTTTTTTTCTCACATTTTCACATACAAAAGGGTACCATAAAATGATATTGAGAAAAAATTGATAGATTGATAGAAAAAGGGTGTATTTTATTTTATTTTAAATCAAAGACAAGGAGTTTAATAAATAGTCCTTGAACATGCATGATATACATAATTTATACATAGTGACCCCCCCAAGCCTTGCATCCATCTAGCATCTTCAAAAGGATAATTTTTGAACTTAATAAGATACCATCGGATAATCTTACCATGTCGTAGTACCTTGTCTTACCATGTTGTAGTACCTTGTCTTCATGCTGAAGGAAGCTTTGGATTGTAGCACCTCTTCTTGGTCTTTGATTTTGGGAGGGTCTTCAATAATTGGTTCATGTGGTCCCTCTCCTTTGTAGGGCTTAAGTAGGCTCACATGAAAAGCATTGTGTATGAGCCAATGGTTGGGCAACTTGAGTTGATAATCCATCTCATTGATTGGCTTCAAAATTTGAAAAGGACCATAGTATCTTTTTGCTAGTTTACTATAATACTTTTGATGGCCCGTGGAATTTTTGCCCGTTGTTTTTCTCAATCGAGCCTTGGGAATCTTAAGTAAGACCCAATCATTTTCTTTCAACGTTAAGGTCCTTCTGTGATTGCCAGCAAGAGCTTTTTCCCTTTAATGAGAGATGGATATAGCCTCTTTAATCTTTTGGAAAGATTCTTGTAGGTCACGGCTATACTCATTGGCAACAAAGATCTTCCCATGTACTTTAAGTAGCAAGGGACTTTTAGGTATTCCCTCTATGATTTCAAAAGGTGCTTTTTCCATAGAAGTATGGACAGTATTATTGTGTGCATACTCTACAAGGGGTAAGCACTTTTCCCATTGTGAGCGTTTATCTACTTTTGTAACATAAGTCTTTAGTAGATTGGGTATCGTAAGATTGGCTATCTCAAATCGGCCATCCATTTGTGGGTGATAAGCCAAAGAGAAACTCAATCTTGTACCTAGATTTTCAAAGAGACCTTTCCAAAAATTACTGGTCATTCTAGGATCTCTATCTGACATGATAGATGTTGGCGATCCATGGTGTTTGAAAATCTATGATATGAAGAGAGTGGCCATTTGGTGTGCCTTAATAGCCTTTTTGACAGGAGTAAAGTGTGCTTGCTTGCTAAAGCTATTGGCTATTGTTCATATTTCCGTATTCCCATGAATAGACTTGGGTAATCCAAAGATAAAATCCATGGATATACTCTCCCATGGTGAATTAGGTATAGACAATCGATGGAGAAAACTTGGTTTCTTCCCTCTATCATTTTAGTCTTTTGGCATACTACACATTTTGAAACATACTCTTGTATGTCCACTTTCATGGTAGGCCAATAGAAGTATGTCTCTACTCCTTGGAGAGTAGGTTGAATGCCTCTATGTCCCGCATAGGGAGGACCGTGGGAATCATACATAACTTTCTCACAAAGGGAGTGCATAACACATAGCATGTTGCCATGGAGAAGATAACCATCTTGCAAGGTGAATGGTTCCTCTTTCTTCCCCAAAGCAAGGACTGACATTATGTATTTAAAGTCAGGGTTAGTAGCATACTCATCTATCATAGAAGATAGATCATTGTGAGTTCCTATAGACACCGCATTACCCTCTGGTCGTTGTGAAAGTGCATCGGCCACTTGATTGTGGCAATGTGAGCAATATGAAAATAAAGTTGCGAAAGAAAACTTTTCCACTTCATTTGTTTGTCGAAAAGCTTGGTTCATGTCATGAAGTACTTGAGACTTTGGTGGTATGTTCATAAAATAAATGGAGTCTCCAATAAATAGAGCTTCCATGTGTCTAGCGCATGTAGAACAGCTAAAAGCTTTTTCTCATAAATGCCCAAGAGCCTCTCATCCATATTGAGCCTTCCGCTCTCATATGCTATGGCATCCCCTTCTTGAAGCGAGACTGCTCCAAGGAAATCACCACAAGCATCACAGTGGACCTCAAATGGCTTTGAGAGATCCAGAAGAAGAAGGTACTAGCTGGGAGGTAAGCTTCTCTTTGAGCTTGTCACAAGCATTTTCCTCCTTAGCTGTCCATGAATCTTTAACGTTCTTCTTTGTTAAGTCATGTGATGGTCCTGCTATTTAAGAAAAATTTTCTATGAGGCGTCTATAGTATGCACACATACCAATAAAGCTTCTTAGCTCATGTAGATTCCTTGGATTAGGCCATGCTTTTCTTACCTCCAACTTTGATGGATCCATTAGGAACCATCTTGAGAGGTAATATGACCTAAGTATTGAATCTCTTGAAGGTAAAAATTTCTTTTCTTTTGATTGAGAAAAATCTTGTTGTCCCTCAATGCTTGAAAAATCACTGGAGATATTGCTTGTGCTCCTCCAAGGACTTGGAGTATATGATGATATCATCAAAGAACACTCTAGTGAATTTGCGGTAGGGTCTAAAGATTTTCTCCATTTGACGATTGAACGTTGTTGGTGCATTGGTCAAGCCAAAAGGCATGACTAGATATTCATAAACACCAAACGTTGTATGAAACGCGATATTTAGAATATCTTCATTTACTAACCTTATTTGATGATAGCCACTTTTAAGGTCAATCCGACTAAAGTAAGTAGAGCCTTGTAACTTATCAAACAGATATTCTACCCAAGGCACATAAAATCTATTTTTGATAGTGATATGGTTTAGTGCTCGATAGTCCACACATATATGATATGTACCATCTTTCTTTTGCACTAAGAGGACTAGAGAACAAAGGGAGAGGAGCTAGGCCTCACCATCCCTTTGTCTACCAATTCTTGTACTTGCCTTATGATCTCCTCTTCTTGAGATTGGGAAACTCGATAAGGAGGCTCGTTAGGCAGTGAGCTTCCTGGTAGGAGCTCAATTTGATGGTCATCATCCCCTCCTTTTGGAGGTAAGTCCATAGGGATATCATCGATGAATACATCTTGGAATCCTTTTAGAAAATTAGACAAGCCTTACTCTTCTTGATTCCTACCATTTACATTTGATGAAACATTAGGACATTTTAGGGACTCTTTGACAAAAATCATGTATGCAAAAATTGAGCTCTTTATTGATTTATCAAAACCAGGAGGATTTACAAGTGGTATAGTACCACCAGACTCACTAGCATCTATATACATATTCTTTTCCTTGTAGGAAAAGTAGATTCTCCTTTTAGGGAACTTCATGTTGGGAGCCATGAGGTTGAACCATGATGCCCCTAGGATAGCATCCCCAAGCTGGGAAGGAGAGATGAAAAAATCTTCTTTGTCGACATAGCTTTGGATATGAAGCCTCAAATTCCCAATCAAGGGAGTAACGGAGGCTTGTTGTCCCTTAAAAGCAGTGTCGGTCGTTACAGTATCTCCCATCGTAAAAGCTTGAATGTCCAACTTAGTGGCCAACTCTATTGTTATGAAGTTGTGAGTAGAGCTATGGTCAAACAAGATGAAGGCATCATGCTAGAGAGGTGATCCTTTGCAATGAGCATCCTCTTTTGGAGCTTCGATGGTGGAAGCTCTAGGAGTCTCATTGCGGGCATTTCTCTTGGGGCAAGAATGATAGCCATGCCCTTGATCTTCACACTTAAAACATTTATGGTCCTTGAAACAAGCTTCAAGCTCTTCAGGAGAGAGTTTTTTTTTACCTTTGTAAACTCCCTTGTCCTTGGACCGATTGTTGTTGTTGTTGGAATTTCCTTGGAAAGAATTTTGGGCATTGGTTTTCCCCTTTGCATCACTCTTGTCTTTGTTTTCCATATGTTTGAAATTCCGTCTAGCCCTTTATTGAAAATGGATGCGCGAAGAAACCGTGGTGTGGTGGATTACTTCGGTGATAGAACCAAGCTGTTGGGAGTTGACGTACTGGGCCATCTCTTCAGGTAATCCCACACAAAATTATTGCTTTTGTTTGATGAAGCCTATCTTTTGAAAGACAGTAACCTTGAGATGTAAATCCCAAAACTTGTCCACATATTTGTGAATAGCCTCATGAGAGAGAAGCTTCAAACTGCTCCATTCAGTAATAAGCACTTTGTTCTTTGCATCGCTTTCAAGGAATTGCTTCATGATGGAAACTCGTACAGTTTTCCATGTCTTTGGGGCTTTGTCATTGCCACAAAGGCTAGCCCACTATTGACAAGCTTTTTGGAAGTGCACAGCTACATGGCGCAGCTTGAAGGACTCCGTGAAGCCCTTGTCTCTAAAGGCTGCATCAAATTATTGGATGAAGGCCAATACTTTGTCAGTGGCACCAAAGGTGCCATCATAGGTGAGAAAAGAGATACTCTTTTCTCCCTTGTGACCTTCGCCATGCAGGGGATGATTGGTGATGTCCTCCCCTCTTGTATTCTCTAGGAAAATAGCCATAACTTTCCTTGGAAGAGGAGAAAGGTGAAGAAGAAGGAGAATGGGATGACCTCTTTCTTGCCCTTTCTTCCTTTATTTCCTCTCTTCCCTTTTGGAGTGATGAGAAGAAGGACTATGGGTTGACCGTTTCCTCTTGGGAGTAGTTGGCGATCGTCTAGACTGCCATCTTAGTGGAGCCATATCTTCATAGGAACTTAGGGATTCATTGCTTTCCCGTTCTTTGGATTCCTCCTCTCGTATGGAAGAGAGTCTTCTTTTGGGGGCCTCATCAAGAGGCCTCCTAAGATCTCTCTCCTCTTGGAGAGGAAGGGAAATCCCATAAGCGTAAATTTGTTGAGTAACGTCGGCTTGCAAAGCAGGGTTGCCCATAGCTTGTTGCAACCTAGTAACAAGATAATTGACAAAAATGGGGGCATCATCATTAGCACCTTCATGTGCAAAATCAAAGTTATCAATGTTCATTCTTCTCTCTTGGTTATTGTCAGCCATGTTAATTAAACTTTTGTGTTTACTTAGTGTATTCTTTGGCAATTCAAAACCTTAGTTGCTACTCCTCTTAGCCTTTAAAAATCAGCACTTAAGTATCTTCACCCATGGCTTGAATTGGTTAATTATAGAGAGTAGTGGAGGGGGTCTAATATTGCAGACCTGTCAAGGGATATCTCCTTTCAGACTTCTTATGGTTCAATAATGGTAAAACCGCAGGCAAGTCTAAAAAGAACCCATTATTAAGACCAAAGCTCCTGAGGTGTGCATCATATCCCACATAGTGGGCTCAACAAAATTGATAATAGATCCCAATCCCACTTACCCAAATATAATTAACAAAATCAACCATTAATAGGCTACTTAAGGACCTCTCTTCTTAAGGAAGAAAGGAGAAACCAAATGCTCTGATGCCAATGTAATGGAAATTGGCATATGAACTTTGAGAATAGCGGAAGGAGAATTAAAGAGAGCATTTTTGTGAGATTAAGTTTAGAACAAAGGGTGAACTTAATTGATGGTAGCAACATAAAACATAGTACTTAATTAACTTGGCATGATCAATACTTTTGCAAGAGAGAGAGTTTAGAGAACTTGACAACAGCTGAGGACTGGATTTATGTGGAGTCGGTCCCCCCTCTAAGAGGCATTTGTATTCTCCCATTAAGAGAGACTTGGTACAATACAATCTTTGTGTCCTTGTGATCTAGGCGATGCAATGAAGATGGAAAGCTTCATGCATCACGAGCATACCATAAAATTTGTAAAAAGCATTAACTATCCCAAGCCTCAGTCCCAAGGCCTTAAACTACTTCAAAGGTGGAGAGAGCTAGCGGGGAATGAGGGTAGGGAAGAGGAAGAATAAATATTCATAGGAGAAAGCAATAGTTCCTCACTTATCATCATTCTTCTTGCTAGCATACATAATAGCATAGTAATTGAAGATGGAGAAGATGGCAAGCTTAAGCATTGAAGCATGGCTCTTGGTTGGATTTGCATTCCATATCCAAGAGTGTCGGTGTAGGCTCTCAACTTCTCTACTATCTTGGAGAAAGAGATGGATCTCTTGCAATTTGCACTTCACACAATGAGAGCGTGTGTGAGTGTGTGTGGGAGAGTATACCCCCCAATCAACCCCCTCCTTGATTTGGTTGCCCTCCCTTGTAGCTCATGCTTGAAGCTCATTGGACCCGTCCGACCCTAGCCAATCACATGCAAGAGGCATATCAAGAAACAAGGGTAGCCTTGGGACAAGTGTCCCCTTTTCCCCTTTGAGAGAGAGGACTTGATAAATGCAAAAACAACTAATTAAATTAACTAATTTATCATTGGTCCCCTCTTGAGTCCAACCAATAGGCTTTAGGCACACCATGAGGGCAACATGGGTAGGGACTTAACATGTTTCCTTGCTGCCTCTTGAGGCTTGGGCTTACCTTGTGTGTGTGTGTGTGTGTGTTCTCTCTCATCCCCCCTAGCTTTAGGGCTCGCCCCCTCATGAGTAGGGAGTATGTTGACTTTTGGACCACAAGAACCTTAGTCAACAAGCATGAAAAAGCACCTCAATCTTGGGTAGTGTTCACACAAGCACTTCAAACGGCAAGCACAACAAGCACCTCAAGCACCTTCGTCATTAGGCATGACAAGCACCTCAAGAACCTTAGTCATCAAGCATGACAAGCACCTCAAGCTTAGGCAGGGTTCCCACCTCATTCTCGGCCCTAGCTTACCTAATGTCAAAGGACTTAACACTAAACTTTGGAGGTCTTCAATGAAGCTAACCCTAAGGTCTTTAAGCTCCATTGGCTAGCCTTGCTCTTTGACAAATCATCTCTCATTTGGACCCCTTTACCATTGACCCCGTGTTGAGATAGACCCTTAAGCACATGTCTAGATTGTAACACTTGTTCCCGTTTATTCTCCCACATCAAATGATCAGTTTAATATGAGAAAATTATTTGGGTCAGTTAGATATTAGATTTTGTGACACATGTATAATTCTTGTCCATGCAAACATTTTGGGGTGGCGAGACATATCCATTGTAAATAGATTATAACTATAACAAATTAATCAACAACAACTTAACTTGAAAACACTAAGATGATAGGAAATTTAAAGGGAATTTATTATTCATTGATATAAATGTGTTTATATATGGAAGGGATTTTCAACGTCAAATGTAGACTCGTATATAGTGTGAAATAGTACATTATAAAATTGGGAAAATGCCTCAAACTGAAATGACATATAAAAAATAATTCGAATGCTGGGATACAAATTGGGAGAATCATATCATCCTCAAAAGATACACAAAACTAAAAGATACGGTAGTTCATGAATGCGCTAATCTAGTGAAAAGGTATCAACATTTGAGTCAGATTTTGCAAAACAAAAAAAAGAAAAGTTTAGGTAAGAAAAATATATACAAACACATTGGTTATCGTAAATGAAATTATTGATCAAAGTTCATATGTTTTACATGGCCCGGTTCAAATCTCAAAATATCTATGAGCTTAGTAAGACGATGGCTTGCGCCAAAACATGTCTTGAATGGGGTAGGCTCCCAATTTGTCATTGCCCACTCTTTTAAAAACATTAAAAGCAAAAGAGAAATTATATTAAGAATTTATAAATTGATGATGCTAATCATAAATTCAATGTAGCTATACTTACAAAATTTTCCTCAAGGTTCACCCATCTGCCACTTGCAATCCATAACCTTTTTTGGTTCTTTGGTGATAGATGATTAATGTGGCACTTTAGTGCCTAAATATTCGTAAACCAAGTATCCTATACCAATGGGGTCAGCATCAACATATTCATGTCAAGTGCTTTCCATCTTACCTTTAATGGTTTTAGATTCTTTATGCCACTAGCCAAGTGAGAGTTCCAAAGATCTATAACATTTTCTCAAGAGTTCTATTATTATTGGCTTGGCATCTTTTGCCTACTGCAACCCACTAGCTTATTCCTTTCCAAGCCAGTAGACTTCCTTTTCCCACAAATGTGCACTATTTCTAGTTGAAGATTTATCTTATCACCAATAGGTTATAGGTTTTGTAAGTCTCTCATTGTACGATATGTTACTGGGTAGAGTCATTGTGCTTCTTCCTTGAGACCTATTTTGAGCTCGAACTTGATTTCCATTCTCTTAATCATGAGTTTCTTTGCTCATGTTTTCTTGAAGTATCTGATATTATTTTATTTTCTTCATCCTTTGAGGATTTTATCTGTCCTTAGATAAAATTAGGGGATCAAAGTAGCAAAAGGGCTAAGGTGCCATCGTCATTGAAGATTAAGGAGTCATTGCAAAGGGCTGTCTATTTAGAAAGAGAACAAGAAGATTTTGAGTTAGAAAGGGAACTACACAGAGATTTTGAATATTTTGGCAACATCACCCAAGGAAACTCAGAACCAAAAATCCAATGTTTTTCCAACATGATTTTTGGGATAGAAAAAAGAGAGCATGCTTAGAAAGAGGATGAAGACGAGAAAGAATCAGCTACTACTAAACCATGGCAAGGTAAGGTTGCTCTAGATGTATCATCCCATCTTGTTCTAACTATGGATGATTACAAAGAGAAATTCTTGTGTTCACATAAATATGCTCCAGAGGTGACGTGTGATGCGTTAAGGTTGTGGTGATTTCCTAGATATTATGGCAAAGGCTGTAAAACACAAGAATTGGGAGAACTTTGACCAAAAAAGGAGAATGATTTCAAAAGGCCAACATTCTAATAATGTTGAAGAACTTTGACTAGAGAAGGAGGATGATTTCAACTGGCCATCGTTCTAATAATGTTGAAGAAAATCCTTGAAACCCACCTAGCCAGCCTTCTCCAAATTAGCAAGGTAGCAATGTACAATAGTGACCAGGACCGTTCCCTACTGGTGGAAATGGAAATAGCAACCAGAAGAAGCCACCTCCAATGCATTGGCAACAAAACCTAAAGTTCCTCAAAAGAGCTCGAAGACTTCGATTATGCTTTCGATGCAGAGAGCATCATATTTTCTTTTATTCACCACTCAAATGCTAACACAGAGCACTACTCTTTGCCCGTAACACTTGATAATTTGGAGTCGCCATCAAGTCTACTTGGGATTCCCTGGAGAGGCAATCCCCAACAACCAAGAAACATATGGAGCCCAATTTTTCAAGCAGGCTATCAAGGCTAGGAATTTAATAATCATGTCATCCTGTGAAATTTTTTGTGATTACCATGTGTTACTATCATAGTCACATAATTGCAGTTTACGTGATCACTAAGCTGATAAATGGTGACTGGATAACCCACCAAAAGCTCATCAAGCTATCATTTTTTGTGGTCCGTGGGCTATGGCATAAATATGCCAACGGCTTGCCAGGATATGGAAAAGCCCCGCGAGATTACTGGTTTGGGTGATTTTTGCATTCTGATAAAGAAGGTCGCGTGAACATTTAACGTGGTTCACGTGTTTTAAAAAGTGATCACTCAACATTATCAACCTGTTCGCGTGTTTGTGATCACGGTAATAAAATCCCTGATTTGATTCAAGGAAACTGTAGAAATGTATGGCTTTTATCAAATTATGCATATAGAGCTCTAGATGTGCTCGTTGCAAAGCTTTAATGAAAAGGGGCAATTTACTGTCAGGACAAGGGTCCTGTACCCTAAGAACTAGGTTAGTCACGGACTACGGCCAAGGGCCGGGCTAGGTAGTGTGGACAGGGGATCCGTCTAGGGCAAGGGGCTAGGAGCCCGCCTATATAAAGGGAGGTTGGGAGGAGGATCTCAAAGCCTAGTTCCCTAGTTCTTACACTGGTATCAGAGCTTAGGAGTCTCTTACTCTCTCTCTCTCTCTCTAGGCGTGGTCTCTTTAGATCCCTAAAAGCAAGCTATTTTGGTGAGAACAACGGTTTTTTGGGGACTTTTCCAAAATTAGACAGTTGTTTTTCCAAAACGGGACACCTTCCTCGTTTGGGAACTGAGTGTGTGATGCATGTTTTTGCGAGGGCTTGGGCTTGAAGGAAGCACCCTGGGAAGAAGGGGGGAAAGTCCAAGAGCTCGGGGCCTCACACTACTCAAGCAATCCACACACAAGCTCCCATCTCCTCTCGTTGTCTCTGCGCGCTGCTGCGTTGTTTCTGGCTTCAAAAAACGTCGATTTTCACATTGAAGGGCCAATTGGCCATTGGCTTTGAGCCTTGGCCATTGGTAGTGGCCTTTCCCACAAGCAAGACGGCAAATCAAGGCGGCACAAGCAAGGCGGCCAAGCAACAAGCCGTCGCAATCATACCATCGAAAATCACAACGTATGCTAAGCTTAGTTAATTACTGCAAAAAATTCCAGAAACCTTCATATTTCACAATTGCGACGGTTTCAATGAGCGTTCAAGCAACATAATCGCCGAAGCTTTCTACGTCGATTTCTACGGGGGTTTTTAGGAGTTCGCTTTCTAACTCGATTGTACAAGTTGTTTCTTCTATGATGGACAGCTTGTCGGAGTCCATGCCGGTTGTAACGGCCAATTAACTGAACAACCACGGATCCAAGAACGTCTTCAGATTCGGGTTCGATTCTTTCCCACTTTAATCACGACTTGATTTGATGGAAATTTTATATCTTCTACTTAGCGTAGTGCATACTACAGCTGCGAGCCTTTCTGCAATCCGAGGTATTTTTTTCTCTTTTGATCGCACAACACGTTGTTGCCATGAATGCGGAAGTTGATGATCAACACATATTTGATTTTGAATACCTGGAATTGGCTCCACTTGTGGATGTCATGGGGCCGGATACTCTCACGGAGAGTACCATCGTGGCAACAGGGATGGATGGTGCAAACCCAGGTGATCAATATCTGTCTCC
Organism: Adiantum capillus-veneris; assembly: GCF_014529385.1. Classification (NCBI taxonomy): domain Eukaryota; kingdom Viridiplantae; phylum Streptophyta; class Polypodiopsida; order Polypodiales; family Pteridaceae; genus Adiantum; species Adiantum capillus-veneris. The sequence goes on from NC_140939.1 coordinate 47,324,885, forward strand.
TCATTTATCAACCCCTCCTCCTCAGAGCCTGTTGGATATTTTAGAGGATGACAGTCAATTGCCAAATGCCAAGGAGTTTGTCACTCGACAGGACTGGAAAACTTTTGACGCCCGATTTCGCAAGCTCGCTTTCAGGGTTCAAATCTTGGTTACATAAGTAGAAAATCTTACACAACTAATTTACAGAATGCTACCAGAATCAGCTCTTCACTTGCCAGCAACCCAAGGGGTTGCCAATTTACCAGTTATGACCAAAGAGGTCCAACATGTCCACAATCATTCGGTTGTTGAAACAGATCGAGACACGAACAACGTGGTCAAGAAGCGCCTATCACCATCCGAATTTCAACGTGCAAAAAGTCAAAAATTATGCTTTATTTTCTTAGGAACACATCCAAAAAAAGCAGTGCCCACATGTTGGACAACTTAAGCATGATGCATGAGTTCGTGATTTGACATAAACTCCAGTTTTGGTGCACGGCACAATAGTTATATGGCTTTTGAACATGTTATGCTTAGCCATTTTCTCATACTTCAATATGGATTTTCAGTGTACTGTACGTTTTCTTGAATTGGGTATTGTTACGCCCCAATTGTTTTTCTGCCATAGTCATTTTCAGTACGACCAGTCACATCATCTTGGCTTATACGATCTGCCGAAAACATTCTAAGATGCATGCAAGATCACTGAATTAGGGTGTATATGATACACGTGTCCTACAACTTTACGTTTCGCATTTACTTTGGATAGTATTATGAAAAGCCAAATGCTTGGCCCATTTCACATGACATAAGGCTTCTAATTCATACTCTGATTACCTCGGCGACAAGAGCAGTTGGCAACCAAGTTTGGGGCACCTACATTATTTAGGATATCATCTCATCGAATCCCTACCAGTCTAATCGGAGCAAGGCACTTAGGGTGTTGACTTTTTGTCACGGTAGCCACGGGCTTCCGTTTTTGTATGCAAGGCATGCTACCCAGATGCTATAAAGTACGCTCTCACATAATCACTCTGTCAAGGACAATATTAATTATGCATTGTTTCCCATAATTTTCGGTTGCTATCAAGGCACACACCACTAAAACGAACCTAAAACTTCTACTGGATTCACAACCCATACACGGTAGACGGTCAAGATGTGACTTGTGTTCCCTCTCACGCTGCGAGCATCATACAGCAAGATGATTGCATGCTTATAGGATAAGCTGCCAGTCGGGCATAAGATGTCTAAGAGCACACATTATGGACACACACCCACTAGAAATTTAAGGAAAGTTCCTCAACCCAGCATGCTCTTATGTTCGTTCTTCATCTCTTTCTCTAAACGAACAAAATGAAAATTTTCTACGAAGTTTGTTTCATGTTTCACTACTGAGTTCTCCTGAGCCAAGATGCTCTAAAACTCTCAGCTAGAAATTGGGCAAGGTGCCATCCACATTAGTCTTCATCGGTACGATGATTGAACACTAATTGCCATGATGGTTAGGAACCACGCAGGCCGGCTAAGAGCCATTGCTAAATCTAGGATAAGATCCACTTGTTAGTATTCCTTGGATGATTGTTCTCACGATCGAACAGCTCTACCCAATGGTGTACACATTGACGTTAATTGACAAGCAAGCATCTTGTCATTACAGATATCATTACGGATGTTTAGGGTGTCATTTTTTTCACTATATGTTTTCAATGCAAATGCTCGTGTGCATTTTTTGATAATCTTAACCTCACACAGGCTGATCTCTACCACGGAGTTTAGACACAGCAATCAGGGGTGACAACATGGTTGTAAGGGATCATTAGTTCACTCGTGTGCGTCTCCTACTCTCTTTATAGCACTATGAAGTGTCTATGGACATACGGTTCTGGGGTAAGACCCAACGAGTGATTGCTACATCACCCCATAGGCATTAAGGATCATAGTTTGATCTGCATTGAGGATCACAGTTGATCTCTCCCAGTTCTACTTTCAAGGAAAGAATTCCGCAATCTACCACACCGTAGCAGACGAACACACTTTTTTGATTCCACTCAATCTACACGGTTAACTATGTTGGTTACCGTTATCTCCTAGTTGAGCAGTTTCTACAAAGAAGTCTTATCAATGGATTTGACTACGTAGATTCTAATTCAAGGGCTTGGGTTGCAAAGGCAACAACCAGGGTTCCTAGTGCAATACTATTTGTTTTCAGGTAGGGGACGTGCTCCTCTCCATTTGAATACGAGTAAGTGAACATTACGTTCAAATCTCCAGGTACGCATCTATTGATTTGGTGTTATTCCATTTTTAGTATGCTTTGCTTGGTTTTTCAAGACGTATAAATATGCTTGAATGTTATAGAGCCATGCCAAGGGCATGTCGGCACAAAGTATTTTGGGCCAAGTGTCCAATCTATCTTTCTGCCTTATGCTGTTATGAATCTACTTGTAGGATTCATTTTGGCACATGTTGTCACATGGGATACAACATGGTCTAGGAACTCAAGGAGTTCGGTTTAGCCAGTGTGGAGCAATGAATGAGGGTCCCTGTCACTCCCGTCGTAGAGTGTTTGCAGTTACCTCCACACACAAGTACATCTTGTACTTGAAGGATGTTCCTTTTTACACATCCTTACATGATACATATTCCACATGAGGAGAATATGAGTCTCTGGACTGACACTGGCGCCATTATTTCAATTATGTGTCACGACAAAGTCCCTAGGTGCTGGTCACATCTGTTTTCTAGACCATTTTTTAGCACGACGTATCAGGAGCAATTTCGTGGCCAGAAATTGTCGGATACTCAGAATGACTTGTGAAGGTACAAGTACTGCTAAACAACATTACAGATGGTTGTTTATACATATAGCAAGGCTATAAGTTTTTAATGAAAAGTTTCATTGTCTGTACCTATAAGTGATCAATGTTTCACCTTCTATTGGGACTCACCGTTTCAGCAAGGCTTGCAAAAGATTGCAACTAAAATTATTTAGTTTCTTTTTAAAACTATTTACATTCCTTCTAATGTGCGCTAGGCGCATCACATTTGCCATCAGTATTGGCAAGGACCATTATGGATATACAGGTTCGGGTTAGTTTTTGCTAAATGCATGCACACTAGGTGTTATGGGCCCTAGGGTTTAGCAAAGGCTGATTTGGAACGGCATGTATATTCCTCAGGTTGTTGCTTATGAAGCATTTTGCACTCTATGTGCACTATCTCTATGAGATTATTTTTGGATCTACTAAATCACCAATAGAGGTCATGGCTCGGTTTGGGTGTTTGTAGATTTTTACAAGTTTACCACGATGGTTATACACTACTGTGATTCCCTGTTTACAAGTTATCTGAGACGACTGCCTGTAAACCGTGAGGAAAACACACCTCAGTACTATCAGTCATCCAAGGGGATAGGCAGATTACAAAGAGTAATCTTGTGCTAAAGGATCTGCTAAGAGCATACATAAAAAACGCATTTCTGAATAGATGATTTTCTCCCTATTCTAGAATTTGCTTAAGTACGATTTTCGATTTCGAACACCTCTTGTGGTGGGGTTGGAGATTGTGTCAATACTTTCATATGTCAAGGACTTAACAGGTGTGCTGACAAAGTATGTTGGCAAGTAAACTTCATTAGGGAAGAACCTGTAGTTCTATGTGTTCCAATATGTTCAAAAGTCTGCCATAAGGACACACCCTACTATACTTCTTCGTAGTTATGAAGATTTTTAAGATACTCACGCGAGTTGGAAATCTGGGTCTCATTTTCAGGGACAGTTGCGCCAAGGTTTCCTTGAATTATTCCAGTACCTTCAGAAGATCTGAACATGGTTATGCCTTTCGGCAACTCTTCGTTATGGTTTCTCCTTTACAGTACTTAAGTGAGTTATAAATGGAGTTACCAATTAGACCCAAGTGACTCTTAGTTGTGGCTACTCCTTTTGTAATGGAATTGGCCTATTTAATTTGAGAGTAGCAGAAATTAATGAGAGTACTTTTGAGAAATGACTTTGTGAGCATAGCAGGTGAACATAATTGAAGATAGCAACATAATCATAGCAATTAGTTAACTTGGCATGAACAATACTTTTGCAAGAGAGATAATTTAGAGAACATAACAATAGTTGAGGACCGGATTTATGTGGAGCTGGTCCCCCCTCCAATAGGCATTTGTATCATGATTTCTCCCATTAAGAGAGACTTGTTACAATACAATCTTTGTGTTTCTTGTGACCTAGGTAATGCAATGAAGATGGAAAGCTTCATGCATCACAAACATAACATAAACTTGAAGAAAGCTTTAAATATCCCAAGCCTCATTCCCAAGACCTCAAACACCTTCGAAGGTGGAGAGAGCTAGCAGGGAATGAGGGTAGGGAAGAGGAAGAAGAAACATTTTGTAGGAGAAAGAATTAGTTCCTCACTTATCATAACTCTTGTTTCTAGCATACATAATAGAATAGTAATGAAGAAGAAGGACATGGCAAGCTTAATCATTGAAGCATGGCTCTTGGTTGGATTTGCACTCCATATCCAAGAGTGTTGGTGTAGGCTCTCAACCTCTACTTGCTTGGAGAAGGAGAGGGAGCTCTTGCACTTTGCATAGCACACAATGAGAGTGTTTGTGAGTGTGTGTGGGTGAGTATACCCCCTAAGAAACCCCCTAGCTTGCTTGAGTCGACCCCCCCTTGTAGCTCATGCTTGAAGCTCATTGGACCCCTCCAAGCCTAGCCAATCACAAGCAGGAGGCATTACAAGTAGCAGGTAGCCTTGAGACAAGTGTCCCCCTTTCCCCTTTGAGAGAGAGAGCTAGATAAATGCTAAATCATTTAATTAAATCTCCTAAATTATTATTGGACCCCTTGGGTGGCCAACCAATGGGCTTCATGCACACTATGAGAGCAACATGAGGAGGAACTTGACAAGTGTCCCTTTTGCTTTCTTTGTACCATGCATGCCTTGTGTGAGTGTGTGGGTGTTCTCTCTCATGCCCCCTCATGTAGGGCTCGTCCCCTCCTTGTAGGGATTGAATATTTGACTTTTTGACACCTCAAGCCCTTCATACATAGGCCCAGTTCCCACCACAAGCTTGGCCGTCAAGCACTTTAAGCTTGGGCTAGGTTCTCACCTTAAGTGCAACCCTAGCATCTCAAGCGTGTCAAGCATCTCAATAATTAAGCACCTCAAGAATCTCAAGCACCTCAAGCACCTTAGTTATCAATCATGACAAGCAGGACAAGCACCTCGAGCTGGGTCGGGCTCCCGCGCCTCAAGCTCAACCCTAGCTTACCTAAGGTCAAAGGCCTTTTACACACATTATTGGAGGTCTTCAATGAAGCTAACCCTAAGGTCTTATGCTCCATTAGTTAGCCTTGCTCTTTGATAGACCATCTCTCATTTGGGCCCCTTTACCATTGGCCCCGTGTTGAGATAGATCTATAAGCACATGTCTATATCTTAACACTTGTTCCTGTTTATTCTCCCACATTAAGTAATCAATTTAATATGAGAAAATCATTTGGGTTGGTTAGATATTAGATATTAGATTTTATGACACCTTTATAGTACTCAAGTGAGTTATAACTGGAGTTACCATTCCGACCCAAATGGTTGCAACCGGACAACAATGTTGAAAATCAAGATGTTGCTCTTGGTTTCATTGAACCTCCTCACTGCACCAACTATTGGTCATACATACAACTGGCTCACTTATGGGGCGTCAATAAAGAAAACATCGGTATCCTTAAGACGGTAGTACTACTTGTGTTTTCGAGGACGGAAACTCTTCCTTAAGGGGGAAGTAATGTCAGGACAAGGGTCCTTTACCTCAAAATCATCACTTTATGGCAGAAGCGTTTGGCTCAAGAGGAGAAGACTACATGTCTAAAGGTGGTAATGTATACCATCTCGTCAAGGGTTTACCTCTAACTACGCACTTGGAAGAGTTAACAACTACAGCTGCACAAATGGGTGGCACAACACAAGGCACAACATGGAAAGACACAACACAAGTCTCGTGCACTGCACCAGCACAAGAGGTACCAGCTATGAAGATAGCCCAACTTCAAAAAGAACTAGCTTGGTCTCAAGAGCTACTTAACAAAGCACAAGAAGTCATATCATCAGGCATTAAACAGATGCCAACATCAGATATGGAACACTCTCGGATGGGGGGAGTTCAAACTCAACAAAGAGACCCTATATCTTCAAGAGTGGGATTAAGAAGTCCAGCTTTACAAGAAGCAGTGTCCTTTTCAGGAGTCCAAGTGGAATTTCAAGAAGCATTGGAAGATGCCGAGCCGGAGGAGAGACCACTGGAAATTCACAATGCCCAATGTAGAAGGTCAAGTCAAGATGTCATTGTGGTCGACAAATACGATAGGCACTATGAAATAGCCGATGTGAAAAATATAGATGGGTTTAGCAATTGTGGGAAAACTGTAAGTCACATACTTGGACCCTGTCCAAAAGCACCATCAAGGGAAATGGAAAACAAAGATTCGGTTCAATCTTCACCCTCGGTGCAGAACTCGTCAAAATCAACTCGGAAACATAGCCCTAAGGCTATGCAAAAGCCCCACGTCAAAGACCATATACTGATGGAAGAATTAGCATCACAACTGCTAGAAAGCATGGATAGTGATTTGATCTTGTATGCAAGCAATAATGGAAGATATTTTCAGCTTCTCAAGGACAAGACGATGAAGGATAAAGAGACAAAGCCAGTAGATACACCTAAGTCAGTCGTAATCTACAGGTTCATGCATGCAAAGAAGAGGTCATATCTATATCTAGATACCACAGGAAACCATTATTAGCAGTATTATGGAAAGCTGCCTCATCCAAAGGGTGCACATGTTGAGATAACAACATATTGCGACCAATGTTCCATTGGTCATTTAGTGAAGGACGGCCCAGTAAAGCTCTACATGGAAAAGAAGAAGCAACAAGCCAAAAGCAAAGTTCAGACAGTGACAACAAGGGAACGGAAGAAAGAATCCCCAAAAAGATCTCCGAAAAGGAAGCAGATCTTGTCGCAGAGCACAAAAGATAGGCTCAAGACACAGTTGCTTGAAGTCAAGGGTGTCAACGACATTATCATAGAGAATCAGGCTTTCAAAAAAGATCAATTGAATCAGCTGATTCAAGATCGTTTAAGGAACCTCAGTGAGGATAAGTCAGAGCATCCACAAGGTGATGAAGATAAAGCTCGTAGTTCAAGGTTCGAGAGCAAAAGAAGCCAAGATTCTAACGATAGTGAGCCAACACAAGAAGAGGTGGCAGAGGTAACAAAAATTCTTAGTGCCAAGTCACAAGTGGAAGACATGCAAATAGAGTCAATGAATGAAGCTGAAAGTCTACCAAATAAATTTTCTATTGTGGACTCTTCATTGGTGATTGAACAAATCAAAGAGTATGAGAAGCTAAAAGAAGATTTAAGACATACAATGCACAGAAGAACAGGAAATGATTGAGTCCAAGATTGACTACCAAGGACAAGCAATACAGGATATGAATGAATATTTTCAAGAAGACACTCTACAAAAACCCATGGAACAATGGAAACCAAAGGCCACGGCGACCATTGCATCAGAAGAAGAGAGTAAACCTCAACATCCTGCTACACAAGCTTCAAAACATTTCCAAGAAGAAAAGTCACCATTGAATGACCTTCAAGTGCTAGAAGAAGTAAATAGTGATAGAGAGCTTCTGAAATCAAGAATCAAGGCGTCACAGTCAGAAACTAGCAATGAACACCAACAAGTAGCTGCAGGAGAAGATAGTAAGCACTTGGGACATCATGCTACAACCAGTGAAATGACAAAGAAGTTCAACATACAAGAGGATGACAAAGCTTCCAAGGCACAAAAGTCCAAGACAAGTACCAAAAGCAAAGAGGACATCAGTTACTTGGCAGCCAACAAGAAGATTAAATTCTCGTTGGATGTGTATGAGAAACTGAAATTCAACTTTACAGCAGAGATAGATTGCACTGCCACGACTAATGTCATGTCTTATGGGCTATGGTTACTTCTAGGTAAGCCAGAACTATATGAAATTCAGGTACAGGTTCCTGTATCACATGGAATAGCTGTCACAAGTTTAGGGATTGCAGAAGCTTCCCTTGAACTACGGTCAAAGGTAATCAAAGACAAATTCTTAGTGGTGGATTCATCGAAAATGAGTACACATTTGATTTTGTCCAAGCACTGGGCAAAAACATTGGCAGAAGAACATGAATTTTCAACAATGCTCATCACGACTAGCTCTCAAGAAATCCAGCCTACTACTGCTCCAAGATTATCGGCTTTCGACAATGGCAAAGCCAAAATGAACCCACAAATGTCCTACCAACAGAATCAACACATTAAATCAGAGTCTTCAATACAGCCCCGAAAAGTTCAAGATAGATCTGACCACATGCTTCCACATGAAAGACAAAATCCAAAGAAAATCTTTCAACCGAAATACCCTACACTGCGCGATCATCGTCGACAAAAATCTTCAAAGGTCTACATCAAAGCTGGAGAAATCAAGGTCAAGGACCCAATATGGATAAATGATCCTAGCCAATTGATGAAAGGTAAAAACATGGGATGGATAGCCTCCCACTACAGCTTAGCAGAGCAAGGCTATTATGAGGGTCAAAAAAAACTTTGGTTACCAAAACCACAGACCTCGGCTTATGTGGTGGATAAAGGTTTCAAAAAGCATCCCCAAAAGCAACAAAGCTCATATTTATGTCGCCAAAGGAGACCAACCAACAAGGCTTGCCAAAGGGATGCAGGAAATTTCAAATCCAATTGGCCTTCATACCAACATAGGACTTCATCGATAAATAATCCCAAAAATGGCACTCTTGTACATCTCAATACGACATCAAAAACATCATGGGAAGTGCCATCTACAATTCTTCAAGCACAAGGTTACTATCAAGGAAATCGGAGAATCTGTCTACCAAAGATGCCAAGTAAACATTCTTCAAGCAAACGACTTCAGCTTGAAAATAATCGCAAATTCACGGAAGGCAAAATCAAGGACAATGTCACAGTTAAGGCAAAGGATATCTGCAAAGACACGCTAATCACACGATGCAGATACAAATGGGTGCCAAAAGAACAACAAATAACGAAGAAGATTGAAGTCATCTCTAGCTCTCAAGAAATGTCAAGACATGATAGACAAAGTGTTACGGGGAATGGAGCGAGCCAATCTTCTCAACCAAGGGACCAACAACAACAAAAAGAGATTTTGACAACCAAGGTCACCCAGGTGTGGCAAAAGAAACCAATATTGCCAGTTTGGTCCTTTACAAATTCTCTCTTCGAGGATGGGAGTTTTGAATTTCAAAACCTATTCTTGGTCGAAAGCTCCCGAGAGTAAGTCAAGTCGCCATAAAAATAATGGCATAAGAGTCAAGAGTCGGGCAGCTAAGCCACTAACTGAGCAAGCATTAGACCCAAGCTTCATGTCTTAATATTCTTTGTGGTCTATGAGTCTAGATATTTAGATTAAAGCTCAAGCTGGAGAGTTGAGCATACATAAAGTCATGTCACTCATGCTGGAAGAGGTGAGCATAAGAGTCAAAGTCTACTATTTTAAATGGTGGAGTGGCGGAGTAGTCCAGAAAACACTCACGTACATGAACACAGTGAGGAGAGTGGAAAAAACCTCGTCGACAAAAACCCTTCTTGTGAGTAACGACAGCTCTTGAAGTCAAATATATTTTTGCTTCTCTAGCTACGTTCACTCCTGGAAGCACCCATTCAAACTCCTCTCGCACTGCATATTGTTTCCCATGCATCTATCTGTGCAAGCATATATAATGTCCCATCATTGGACATTTGCATTTGACACGATTTGTGTTCCACCCATGCACTTACACAACAAAATGACGATGACAAAGTGGTAACAGGTTTCATAAGCATTTGCTCAACAACAATGACTCTGACTTCAAGCTACTAACACTTATCCACTGTATATCCAGTAATAGTAGCCATACGGCCATAAGTACTTTAACTCAACAAAACTCGGTTACATCAAACATAAGTACATATAGCCTCACAATTAATGGTGACTAAAGGCATTTTTTTCCCACTGGGTTTTTCCCTTTAGTCCTATCCAGGTATCCAAGACCTTCATTTTGTAATATACGTCACATTTTATTTTTACTATTTTATTTTTCTTATTAAAACACAGAAAAGCAGACCAACGACATCCCCAAACAACTGCATGCTCATCAACTACAGGATCAAAGGGGAGCGGCCTAGAAAAAATTCAAAAAGGCTTCAAGTTTACAGGTACACATGCAGAATGACACCCAAAGAACAAACAATACAGAGCTGCCAAGATAAAGAATTGCTGCAACAACAAACCTCACTCGACTTATTTATGCTACAACAACCAATCGGAGGGGGAGAGCTATGGCTTCAACTACACTACATGTACAAGAAAAAGGTACCTCTACAACATACAAAGCATCTGATAGAAGCAACTACAACAACAAAAGCTTCACCCAACACCAAAATATGAAGCACTCGTCAAGGCCACTGCAGACATAGGGTCTTGTCGGGGACGACAAGACTTCGGAGGGGGAGAGTGTTGAAAGGTCAACCTTTCAACAACGCTTCCACAAAGATTTCATAAAGATTCTCTAAAGATGTTGATGAAGTGATGAAGATGAAGATGGATGCTGTAATGTGAAGATACAAGCTCATGGACATCATCAAATATCCCGTTATTATCATTTTGAGCCATTACGGCCACTTTTGTAATGTTTACAGGAACTTCATATTTTAAGTCAGCAATTGTATTGAGGCCACAAATGCTTGTTGGATGAGCAAAGCCAACTCACGGTGTTGTAATTAAGATCTATAGGTTCGGAGGGGGAGAGTGTTGAAAGGTCAACCTTTCAACAACGCTTCCACAAAGATTTCATAAAGATTCTCTAAAGATTCAAATAAAGATGTTGATGAAGTGATGAAGACGAAGATGGATGCTGTAATGTGAAGATACAAGCTCATGGACATCATCAAATATCCCGTTATTATCATTTTGAGCCATTACGGCCACTTTTGTAATGTTTACGGGAACTTCATATTTTAAGTCAGCAATTGTATTGAGGCCACAAATGCTTGTTGGATGAGCAAAGCCAGCTCACGGTGTTGTAATTAAGCTCTATAGAAGCCTAGGGACAAATAAGGTCATTTTGATCGGACATTAGGTTTTCTAAGGCTTAGTATATAAGCCAAAACCTAAAGCTTTGTAAAGGGACTTCTAATAAATTTGATCTTCTGTGTCGTTGGGAGACTGCAAGAGAGTGAGAGAGTGTGTGTGTGTGCTACAGGAGCTACGGTGGTCGGAATCGCAAACGGAGAGCAGCAGTGTGTTGCCCACGAGGAGAGCTACGCGTTGATGCTTACATCACACGCGTTCGTCTGTGTTTTGGCAGATTCACCCGCGAGCTACTTTTGGAGTTTCGATGAGTAACTGTTGTCCGTTTTTGCATTTCAGCATATCCATGCAATTAGAGCGAGTAGAGCTACACATTAGGCACTTTAGTTTTTGGAAACGTCGACTTGCAAAAACCGGCCAGACATCCTACGCGTTTCTGCAGGGAGGGTATTGAGTAGGTTTTTTTTATCACGGACCGTAGGGAAAGTGGCCTATTGGTGTTTATAGGATATCCCTCAAGTTTCGTAACATTTCGAGAACGTCTAATGGGCTTTTGGCTTGCGGTAGCATCATAGGAGAGTGGCCTATTGGTGTTTATAGGATATCCCTCAAGTTTCGTAACATTTCGAGAACGTCTAATGGGCTTTTTGGCTTGCGGTAGCATCATAGGAGACTTTCACATTCACAGAACCGATGGCATGTAGATTTGATATCTCTGTAGGAAGTAGTCATTAGTCGGTCGAGTAGAGGTTGACACCCTTTGCTTGCTTCCACGCGCCTGCGGGTCGAGCTTCGTCCTTAGTTGACATTATATGTTAGGTGAGTTCTCGCTATGCTGACGTCCATCACGGTGTACCCGTCCAACAGCTAGACACAGCCAAAGCATAACAATCTGATGCATAAGATGCATGGCGAGAGCCTGAACGAGTATGACTAGACAAAGGTGCATACAATTTACTGTCACTCAAAGTGTGCACCAGCCATTTTGGCATACCTCTAGCCTGCTCATTTTCAGCCCTTTCCTCATCAAGTACATCATGTACAAAGAATCTGGTAAGGCATCAAGAACAGTCTGCACAAGGGAACTGTCTGAAATGACTTCTTTTGCAGAAATAAGTTTCTCATTGATATCCTTGACACTAGCAAGGAAAGTGTCCATATCATCTTCCTCATGCATAATCTTCGACTCCAGCTCTTTACGCAGCAAAGAAATTTTAGCCTCATTGCGGCTTGCATAAAGACCTGCTAGAATATCCCAAGCCTGTTTTGCCGATTTTGCTGAACGGATGTGAGGAACAATGGTGCGCTTCACAGAAAACACAATCAATGCATGGGCTTGCGCATCCTTAACATCCCAACGAGCGTGTTTTGCCGTAGGAAAAACAACTCTAACAGCAGCAATCCTTGCAGCAAGACCTGCAACATCCTCAACATCGCCTACATCCTCAGAACCAGGACGTACATCGATGCCCTGCACAATGTTCCAGACGCCCTTTGACACAAGAACATGTTGCATCATATAAGCCCACATAGGGTAGTTGTCCCCATCCAACCTGTCCTCAGTAGCAAACATCTTGAACACATCTGTGTTGTTGTTGTCAGCCATGGTAAATGCTGCACTTGATGTGAAAACTGCCCGAAAATAGGAGAAATGGAGCTGGAACAACACGTGCTATATAGCACAAACTGTAGAAGACTATAAGGCACCTGTTATGCAGAAAACCGCACTGACAGAAATTCTGCACAAAATGACGAAATAGCTTGTGCAATACTGCCTGTAGTGGAAACGGAGGCCGAAATGAGCCCAAATAAAAAATCTCAGCAGACCAAGCTCTATGAGCTTTCCCAAAATATTTGTCGACCTGCGAACGCTCGCCAAAGCTCACTGAAATCGGAGAGAGTGAGTAGGCGTGTACTAGAGCAGCTGGTGACTAAGTCCGAGAGGACGCAACCTGCTCTGATACCAATTGTTGGAATTAGGGTTGCAGAGAGACACACACAGCTTGGAGAAGACGAAGGAAGCTCAAGGCACACAATAGAGAGTGTGTTACTTAGTGTGCAATGGAAAGATAGATAGCCCTGGAGTGATGGGAGTATATACAATGCTCAGGGTAAAAGACCTCCTAAAGAGGGAAAAAATGCCTCGGTGGTCCTAGTGTGTTCACACACATCACTACCACATGTATATGGTAACAAATCCTAGTGGTGGCCCAAGTAGTGCAGATGCTTAAGGTGTTGTTGCAAAAGGCCACTAAAAGGAGCAATAGACTACACGGCTAGTGCACTATGTTTGTCATTTTTAATACAAGCTCTCGAAAACACAGTCTCTAGCAACACTTTGCTTGCATTGTGTTAAACCAAAATAGGGCCTTGATCTCGTATCACAAAAGTGCTTCAATGGGCTTGCTGTACAAATGAGATATTGGTATTTGAGTCTATACTAGAAGATTGAATAGTGCTAGAAAAGTTCAATTCCAATTAAAAAACATGCAATTCCAACATTTATCTTTCTAATCTATTGTGATAGCCATAGTGGTCCAAAAGATTATCAACTACATGTATTTAGATATCCCTCATTGTTGGGGACTCCGCCTAGTATTTGAAGGATAGGTTGAATCCTTGGAGTGGCTTTCATCTCTATAATAGCAAAACAATCCTTTGAGCACCATGCTACTGGCTACTTGAAGCCATTTTGATCTTGGTGAGAGATGAACATATGCATGCAGATGCTCAAGTCTTTTAGGAGCATGCGATTTTGGAAATTACAAGCACAAAAACTATATGCTCGGATTAATGAGAGGAATATTATGGATGGTTGAAGAAGGCTTTGTGCATCATAGGCTAAGTAATGAGAGAGGAGGATTATGGATGGTTGAGGGAGGTTTTGTGCATCATTTGCTCAAGGTGAGATTAACGAGAGACGAGGATTATGGAAGGTTGAGGAAGGCTATATGCATCAGATGCTTAAGGTGTTGTTGCAAAAGGCCACTAAAAGCTCAGTTGCAGTTGACGCCCATCGAGAGGATCATGATTTTCCATAGAGTGGGTGACAAATCAATCGCTTGTAGTACTCATAAATCTAGCAATTTTCCATCGTTTGTTTTGTTCCAATCGCACAAATCCCGTGCGAGTCAAAGCAAATGTCCTTATGAGTGCACTTGGTTGCTTGGCCGCAGTCAAACCCATGACAGGGTCACGGAGGTCGAGTACTCAACCAACCAAGATAGATGGAAAATCTAGCAATTTCTTTTGGGTAACAAAAGGTATAGCTTTGTTAATATCGTGGTAAAATGATACTACTGCTTAAGCACTAGCTTCCATTGTCCTAAAAAAATTATAGTGAAGAATTTGCAGGGTAGCTTAGTCCACAGCTAAAGGACTCGCTTCGATTGTTATGTTATTCAATAACGGTCCTATGGAGCAACACGTCCAGTTTCACATACGCCAACCTCCAATATACGCGGAGAGCTTAAGGGGTTCATCGAAAAGGTAGAAACTCCTTCACAAACTTTGAACCAGCTCTCAATCTTTCAAACAGTAAAGCACCAAAAATTTGAACCAAAGAGAGTAGCCCTCACCTGTACCCATAGAAACAACATAACATTCTGTTAGCATTGGCTCTGCAGGTGATGCATGGGCATCCTAGTTGTTATCCATGTCACAAAGGTACAACTCTTTTGTGCAAGTACACTTATCATTGAAAGATAAATTTCAAGAGACTTTGGTAGCCAATTACACCATCATTAACAAACTTTTAAGAGTCTAGTATACTGGTACTGGTACTAGTACGAGTCTCGGATTTTCAGTGTTAGTACTGGTAGTATTGGTACTGCTATACTGCTAAACTAATATATTGGTACTAGTCTCAGTCTTTTAGTGCTAGTATTGGTACTAGTAGCACTGGTACTAATACTACAATACTGATATATGCTATACTGGTATACTGGTTCCAGACATATTGTCTATGTCGAGAATACCAAAAAAATGAAAAAACCAATAGTTTTATACATGAAAATAGGAAATAGGTAATTTTATAAAAGTCTTGCAAAGAACCAGTGTACTAGTACTGATACAGGTCTGGTATATTGGTACTGGTACTGGTACTAGTACCAATCTTTAGATTTTTAGTGCTAGTGCTGGTACTGATATTGCTATACTGCTAAATTGATATAATGGTATACTAGTATTGATACTAGTCTCAAATTGTCACTGCTATTACTTGTACTGGTAGTACTGGTATTGAAATTGCTATACTGCTATATTGGCATACTAGTAGTTTTATACTCGAAAATAGAAAATAGGTAATTCTATAAGAGTCTATTAAAGAGCCAGTGTACCAGTACTGATACATGTCTGGTATACTAGTACTGGTACTAGTCTTTAGATTTTTAGCGCTAGTACTACTACTATTAGTATTGGTATTGATATTGCTATACTGCTAATACAAGTACTGGTACTAGTCTTAGATTGTGAGTGCTAGTACTTGTACTAGTAGTACTGGTACTAAAACTGCTATACTACTATAGTGACATACTAGTATTGGTACCAATCTCAGACTTTGACTGCTAGTACTGGTGCTGGTAGTACTGGTACTGATCCTGCTATATTGATATACTAATATACTGGTTAACTGGTATACTGGTCATATAGTCCATGTTGAGAATAACCAAAAAAATATAAAACCAAGAGTGTTATACTTAGAAATGGGAAAAAGTTAAATCTATAAGAGTCCTACTGAGAGTCGATAACCATTTCCATCCAGCCAAGCCATCCATTGCTTCAAGATGTAATAAGTTGGCAAAAATCCATCATACAATTGTAAATAACAACTATATTTGCTAATGTATAGAGCATCATCCAAGAAGCCTATGAGCTATAAGAAGAATACTTACCATACAAATTCATTTAATCATACCAAACCTATCAAAACCGGAGTCCCCATCCAACCCGCAAGTAGACTCACTCGATCAGTACATCAAAACACATTTAGAAATGTCCATAAGTTCCCATTTACCAAGAAAAGAAGTATTAATTTCAAAACTTATCCCATTAAGCCAAAGAACTCCACTTGAGAAGAAGAAGAAGCCAAAGAATAGACCTCCAAAGCTTGCTGCTTTTCTTTTCCTTTAGCCATAGTGTCACACACTCAAAGTACATTCACTTAAACAACTCTTCCTCACCACAATGGCTACCAACAAAGTATACACGAGCATGTTCAGTGAGGAAGAACCTCACCTTTATATAGGATTGACGGATCATCCTGAGAGTAAACTATTGTTGAATGCAACTATGTCGTTCATCCTCGATCAGTCATTAGTTGGAAGATCCTTGCACTAGTTTTTTAGGCCTTAAATAGGTTTTTTTTATGTGTTTGCATAGGAGCAGCCACCCAAGTTGGGACTGACCCCAACAATCACCCCCTTCAGCCAAACTTGGTGCACAAATTAATCCTAGCGACTACTGATACATCTAGGTGTAGTGTCTGATACATTGTGGTGGGTCTCATTGTGGATGGATCTCCAAGTTCACAAGGACACTTGTCCTAGGCTCACAAGGTATTCAGAAACTAGGTCGTTGAGAAGGTCTTACCTCCGACATCATTCATCTTCATCGAGGCAGTGTCTAGTCCCGTTACATATCTTTGCTAAAATGATAAACATGGGGAAGAACATGGGGTTTTTTCCAAATAGAAAACTTTCATATATCAAACTTATCAAATGAAGGATTTTTGGATCTCACATGCCAAACTATGTGAATCACCTCTAAAATAAGACCAATTAATTTCATAATAAAACTTTGATAAACATTTGCAGATCCAGCTTATCACGCATACATGTGCAGGCAAGTGAAGTTTCTTGTTTTGACGTTAAACCTACAGAACCATACGATAATGTTACTAATAGTGATGCCAAAAAAAGACCTACAGGAAAAGAGAACGTGGCCGGTCAAGGAAATAAAACCATGTGATTGTGAGCTAAAAAAGCCTATAAAATAAGAAAAATTTCTCACATCCAGACTTTTGTGTGCGTGTGTGTGTGCGCGCGCGTGCGCGCCCACCCATACCCAGCCATATACCTAATAAGGTCGTAGACCAATTAGGTATGGGCCTACTTCCTTATTAGAATGCAAAGTAAAACAAGATCTACACTGGCTGCTGGCCAGTTATTTAAGCAAATTTATTTTGTTATATTAGTAACCAGTTTCCGCAAAAACCCATTATTACAAATTTTACATATCAACTTGTTGATTTCTTTCATAGGCAGAAAATTTATTCATAGATGAGTACATAATTAGTGTCAGAATACCTAAGCAAGTGTTATGCGCATTTTTTATAGGTCTGTTACTTTTCCTTTTAACAAATCCAACAGGATTAAGTGACAAATTATCTCGCTTCCAAAAGAAGCATGTAGTGTATTGTCTAATGTAGGCGAGTGAAGTTCAGAATTTCCATGTTCCAAAAGCAGGTTTTTTTAACTATAGTTTTATAATTTACCACCAATTCTTCTAGAGAGGTAGACTCTATCAAGAGACAAGTTGGGTAAATCTCAGCTAGGTAGTCTTTGAAGGTCTAATTGTTTATACTCAATAAATCATCCATGAATCTAAACGTGTTATTGAATACTAAAAGTTTTTTGACCTCCTCATAATGTTTCATTTTTTAACACAACCATTTGTATTCAAAAAATAATAAGTATAAATTGCACATTATTGGTGAGTAGGAGAACCCCATAGGTATTCCCATCTTTTTTCTGTAACAGTTTGTCCCTAATTGGATAAAGCTATTTTTCAATATCCGTCTAATTACCATAATTATAGTAATTTTGTTAAAGCACTATGGTGGCTTTTTTACTAAAATTTTAACCCAACAAGGTGTTTTTACCAGTGAGAACTTTTCAAACTCTTTTGTTTTTTTGTTATAAAAAGCCATGTTGATAATATCTTCGAGCACTCCAAGAAGGCCGTCATTTCCTGAGAGAGGAATATTTTCATAACATTGTGTAATATCACTAGACAGCAAGGATGAAGATACAATAGATATCTGTAGGTAGGTTGATAAACACCTTCGATGAATTCTCAGCAAGCCAGAAAGTACAGCGCTCTATACCACTGAATCTTTTAAGATATGTTCTTCTTTTAGCACAAAGATTGCAGACCTCTGCCATGACTAAATTTAGGTAGGAAGTAACATCTTTTGTAACACAAGAAAAAATATAGTTTGAAGTATCAAAAATCCATATGAACTTTTGTTTCTGTTTTTTAAAGGTTGGAAACAACACGGGAAGCTTATTTGAATTTTCAATCTATCCCATATTATCCAAATTCCTTAGTAAGGCTAAGGCCACCTCCTTTAGTGTTTCATTCGCCTTTTCAAATTCATTTCCACCCAACCTTACCAGGGCAGCTTCATACAAAATCTTTTTACAAATAATTGATATAGTGTTAGCTGCTTTATCAAGGCCAACTATAAACTAATCACGAGTCATCTCATGATAGTCTTGCATAATTTTTGGGGTGACCAAAGTAGTATCCAAGCTTAAGCCATTTATCTGGCAAAAGACTAACCTTTTGAAAAAAGATTGTTTTAAGTTTTTCAACAAGATCTTGTAGGATCTTCTGCTCCAGTTGGAGCTTTAACGAGGCTAAGTCAGCTAGATAGTCGAGTAGTGCAGACAGTGTCATTCTAGGATTTAGAGGTTCTATAGGTATGTGATTCAAACTCATACCAAGTAAATCTTGAAGAGAAGAAGTCTTAATAATAGTTAGGTTTTTCGTACAGACATGCACACCAAGTAAGCCAAAATCCTTGCAATAAGCGGTAAAATTTTTGCATTTACAAAAGTGAAGCCCGTGGCAGCGGCTCCATTAGCAAACCAGTCCCTGATACAAGGAAATTTCATGAAGGAGGCATAGCTAGAAATGTCCCAAAAATTTGAAAGGAATTATTATACAAGGGAGAATCTAAAACAAACTATACAGTTAACTGTTTAGTCTAATATTCTAGTAGCTACCTTGACCTTCAACCGGTTGAAAAACATTCATAATGACCGTGTGACACTAGCCCCTCCTAGCTCAGACTGACTGTTTTACCAAACCAACGTGACCTAGCACAATATTGGGAGCCTTGTCCTCACCCAGTGGTAAGACTAGGTCTAAGTGCAATTTGTGTGTATTTTGGTTATTTACTTATATTACCCATAGATGAACATATGCATGTTCAAAGACCAAGGTACCTAGATAAAGACAAGGTTTATTATACAAAACAAACTTAGATAGCCTTATTTTTTACAAATGAAACATCAGGTTGGTACAAAGACACCATCCAAAAGGTAGAAAATCCTTCACAAACTTCGAACCAGCTACCAATCTTCCAAACAATAAAGCACCAAAAAGCTGAACCAAAGAGAGTAGCCCTCACCTCCACCCATAGAAACAACACAGCATTCTATTAGCATTGGCTCTATATGTAGGTGATGCATGGGCATCCTAGTTGTTATCCATGTCACAAAGGTACAACTTTTTTGTGCAAGTACACTTATCATTGAAAGAGAAATTTCAAGAGACTTTGGTAGCCAATTACACCATCATAAACAAACTTTTAACATTCCGATATACAGGTACTGGTACTGGTACCAGTCTCAGATCTTTAGTGTTAGTACTGGTACCAGTAGTATTAATACTATTATACTGCTAAACTGATATAATTGTATACAAGTACTCGTACTAGTCTCAGACTTTTAGTGCTAGAACCAACTGGTATTGGTAGCACTGCTACTGATACTGCCATATGCTATACTGGTATACTGGTTCCCAGACATATTGTCTATGTCGAGAATACCAGAAAAATGTAAAAACCAGTAGTTTTATACACGAAAATAGGAAACAAATAATTCTATAAGAGTCTTGCAAAGAGCCGGTGTAATAGTACTGATATAGGTCTTGTATACTGGTACTGGTACCAGTCTTCAAATTTTTTAAGCTAGTGCTGGTAGTGTTAGTACTGGTACTATTAGTACTGGTACTGATATTTCTATACTGCTAAATTGATATACTGGTATACTAGTACTGGTACTACTCTCATATTGTGAGTGCTAGTACTTGTACTAGTAGTACTAGTACTGAAACTGTTATATTGGTGGCATACTAGTAGTTTTATACTCAAAAATAGGAAATAGGTAATTCTATAAGAGTCTTGCAAAGAGCCGGTGTACTAGTAATGATACAGGTCTGGTATACTGGAACTGGTAATGGTATCAGTCTTTACATTTTCAATGTTAGTACTACTACTCCTAGTACTGGTACAGACATTACTATACTAGTAAACTAATATACTGGTATACAGTACTTGTACTAGTCTCAGATCGACAGTGCTAGTACTTGTACTAGTAGTACTGGTACTGAAACTACTATGTGCTATACTGGCATACTAGTACTGGTACCTGTCTTAGACTTTTAGTGCTAGTACTGGCGCTGGTAGTACTAGTACTGATACTGTTATATTGCTATACTAATATATTGGTTAACTGGTATACTGGTATACTTGTCATATAGTCCATGTCAAGAATAGCCAAAAAAAATTGTAAAAACCATTAGTTTTATACTTAGAAATGGGAAAAAGGTAAATCTATAAGAGTCCTGTTGAGAGCTGATAACCATTTCCATCCAGCCTAGCCATCCACTGCTTTGAGATGTAATATGTTAGCAAAATTCCCACATACAATCGTAAATAACAACTATATTTGCTAATCTATGGAGCATCAAAGAAGAAGCCTTATGAGCTATAAGAAGAATACTTACTAGACAAATTCATTTAATCATAACAAACCTATCAAAACCAGAGTCCCCATCCAACCCGTAAGCAGACTCATTCCATCAATACATCAAAACACATTTAGAAATGTCCATAAGTTCCCAATTACTAAGAAAAGAAGTGTTACTTTCAAAACTTATCCCATTAAGCCAAGGAACTCCACCTGAGAAGAAGAAGAAGAAGCCAGAGAATGGACTCCAAAGCTTGCTGCTTTTCTTTTCCTTTAGCCACAGTGTCATACACTCAGAGTACATTCACTTAAACAAATCTTTCTCACCACGACGGCTACCAACAAAGTATACATGAGCCTGCTAAGTGAGGAAGACCCTCACCTTCCTATAGGATTGATGGATCAAGCTGAGAGTAAAATATTGATGAATGCAGCTACACCATTCATCCTTGGTCAGTCATTAGTTGGAAGACGATTTTTCATAAATGGGGACATGTGTAATGCGAGCAGACGACCTCTAGAATAGGGTAGAATCCACAAGTTACAGATCCAGCTTATCGCGCATGCATGTGTAGGCAAGTGAAGTTTCATGTTTTTGGACCTTAACCTTATAGAGCCATACGATAATGCTACTAATAGTGAGGCCAAAAGAAAACCTACAGGAAAAGAGAACATGGATGGTCAAGGAAATAAAACCATGTAATTGTGAGCTAAACCAGCCTATAAAATAAGAAAAATTTCTCACATCTAGACTGTGTGTGTGTGTGTGTGTGTGTGTGTGTGTGTGTGTGTGTGTGTGTGTGCACGTGCACCCACCTGTCCCAGGCACCAAACACAATGGGTCAATAGTAGGCCCATTGTGAATGGGCCTACTACCTTATTAAAGATATGAGAATATTATGATTGAAGTGTAACCCAGGCCAATCATGTTGAGTGAGTGATAATTGAATTTTATCTATTATGTCATATCTATTGAAGCCATTTAAGGCAATACATTTTTAGAAGTAGTTTGATACTTTCCCAAGCAAGGAGATAATTGGAGGAGGAGTAGACAATTAACTAAAGCAGGTTGATACAAGTGCTAAGAGCCAGTTTTTGGGGTCTATTATTATTCCTTTTATGAACTCAAAGGGTGGAAGGTTCAGAAGATCTCTTTTCGAGAGAAATTTTAGGTCATATTCTCCAACACTAGGTATATGTAGAGAAATAGAAAAGTTAAGGAATTGTATTGAGGTGCAGAAAAACCCGTTGAATGTAGTGAACCCTTGTATAGAAGTGGGATCTATTTTTAAATAGTTAGGATATATCTGACAGATCTCTTCAAAAAAGGTTTTATTATTGATGCTCAGTAAGTCATCCATATACCTATAAGCTAAGTTGCATTATACGCCCGTATATTATAAATTGTACGTATATTACGGAGTTAAATGTTGTATATCCGTATTATACGTGCATATCCAAATAAAATGTACTTCGATCGAACTATATTTTGATTGAAATATATATTGATCAAAATATAGTTCGATCAAAATATAGTTAGACTTATAAAAAAAAGGTGTCACGACTTAGAGAGCTAGAGACAGAGTTGATGGAGAGAGAGAGAGAGAGAGAGAGAGAGAGAGAGAGAGAGAGAGAGAGCAGAGCAAAGAAGAGCCTAGACATACAGAGCAGGTGATTTTCCTTGTATTGTTTTATGTTTTTTTTTTGTGCAATATGTTTGCTAACGTTCTTGTTGTGGAGCTTTGCTCACGCCTTAGTGTTAGTTTGTATTTTGTTTTTTACTAACACTGTTGTTTTGGAGCTTTTCTCACACCTCAGAGTTACTCTGCAGGTTTAGACACCCGCCCTTGACTGTGTTGATCCTCGTGACACACTGCAAGGGGGGTTAGACTTTAGACGCTTCGTCCTTAACTGTTGCTGACCTCCGTGTCGCACTGCAGGGAGTAGCTTAGGTTGTACAATTAGACTTTCCATCCCTGGTTGTTGTTGACCATCGGGTCGCACTACAGGGAGGAGTTCGCTATCTTACATCTTTTCTTCCTAGTTGTTGCTGACCATTGTGTCAGACTATTGAAAGATCGGATTTTAAAAAATACATTCCTGGTCTCTGGTTGTTACTGAACACCGTGTCACACTGCAGGGAGGGGTTTAGGGTTGTCAAATCGATCATCCTAGTTTGTTGTTCACCATCACGTTACACTGCAAGGAGATTGGATTTAATAGATTCCTCCTTTCTGATTGTTGATGACCACCATGTCACACTGCAGGGGGGGTTTAGGATTTTTAGATCCATCGTCCTTGATTGCTTCTTATCATCACGACGCACTCCAAGAAGATTGGATTTAATAGATTCCTCATCTCTAGTCGTTGTTGACCACCATGTCACATGGCAGGGAGGGGTTTAGAGTTTTCAAATCCATCATCCTTGGTTGTTTGCTGACCATCGCCGTCGCACTGCAAGGAGATTGGATTTAATATATTCCTCGTTTCTGATTGTTGCTGACCACCATGTCTCACTACAGGGAGGGGTTTAGGAAATTTAAATCCATCATTCTTGGTTGTTTCTGACCATCACATCGCAGTGCAGGGAGATTGGATATAATAGCTTCCTCGTCTCTGGTTGTTGCTGACCATCGTGTCGCACTGCAAGGAGAGGTTTAGAGTTTTTAAATACATTGTTCTTGGTTGTTGCTGACCATCACGTCGCACTCTACAAGGAGATTGGATTTAATGGATTCTTTGTCTCTGGTTGTTGCTGACCACCGTGTCGCACTGTAGGGAGGAGATATATATTTTACATCTTTCAATCCTGAATGCTTTGACCATCGCGTCTTTCATTATTGTTGTTATTATGGTGCAAGAAATATTTAGATCTTTCATTACTAGAGGTTATTATTGTCCATGAAATGTTTTTTTTTTTAATTATTACAATCATATGTCAATTTTTTATCTATTCTAGATTTACCTTACTTATACTTGATTCATGTATTTTTAGGCTTCAATCATGTTAGAGACAAAGTTAACACGTCAATATCGCAAAATCATTAGTGATGCTCTGATTTTGTCTCTATATAAAGATCATTTGCAACGAGCATTTGATCCACTACAGGCAAAGTTCGATGATTTTGTGATTGAACTTGTGAAATAGTGTTAGCTGAAGCTGTGAAGTGCATTCCCACTTTTGTTTGACCCATCTCTGTGAACTAATGGAGTGATGCATAACACAATAAATCAATTATTAGGCCTGGTCACTAGAAGTTTTGAAAGTATGGTTCACTTAAAAATCAAAACCAAACCTGAAATCAAAGATCGAATGCAGCTTGTAGCACAGCTACATTCAGAATTGAAGAGCAGAGATAAGATCGAAGGCTCTTCAAAACGTCCTAGGACAGAAGAGGATGTACCTCCTCTATCAGGTGCTCAGTCCTTAGCTGTACACCTGGATGATACGACATGTCCTCCTATCCTACACTTACTTGGAGAGTATTCCATCTTTCACTTGCAAGCACCCCAATTAGGTGAGGGGCGTTTTGAAAATGTGAAACAAGTATCAATGGCTCATCCTCTCTTCAAAGATCTTGTCTGCAGGGAAGATATACAAAGACCAAATAGGAAGCAAGCCCACATCACAGATCGTACTAGAGGAGGCAATTGCTACAATTGTTCAGCATTGTGGCATGATATTGCCGCGTGCTCTTGTTCGGTATAGCAAAAGACCTATGCTGATCTTCAAGCTTTGGAATGGAGGTCATCTTGAGCAATGGATTCAGGCATGTCATCATGATGGAACAACACACGTCTGGAACTGTACAACAGTTCACAAACAACATTTTACCAATCTGCAATACTCTTTTGTAGACGATTAATATCATGCATAGTCACAAATTCATTCACAGTGATCTACACACCAGAAATATTCTACTGCATTTTGGCGAGCGAGGAGTGTATGCTGGAATTGTGGACTGGGGACAAAGTACACCATCAAGTTGAGGTTTTAAAGTATTTCAAGTTAAATCGCTCAATTCTCTAAACCTTCTCTCTTTTTCAAGTGTTAAGACCCGTCTCAATAAAGTTTATTATTTTGCATTTCGGTTATGAAAGATATTACTCCCAACCAGAATGCACAACAACATAATGGTCCTTTTCTTAATCATGCATTGGCTCAACAAATTTACAAAGAGGAAGAGATTCGGGTGGCTCAAGGAGATCTCAGTGCTTTGGCTACAACCCAACAAGACAAATCAGAACTTCAAGGGGAGCCACTGAATTACAGGCAATGCAGACAGCTATGTTTGAATCACTTCGTACACAACACATTATTTTGAGTTAGTGAAAATGCTAAGGCTTGTGCTCCCTTGAAGGTTTTAGATTTGCAACACATTTTTCTCGCAAGAAATATCCTTGCAAGGTTTATCTCAGTGTACAGATTGCCACCAAATAATAATCAAGTGGCAATTTACTTTGTGCAACAATGCTATTGCTACTATGTTTGTGGCTCAATGTTGATTGGAACAATCATCCCACTACAGGAGGTGTTGGCAAAGGACGCCTAGCTAAGAAGATTCATGCACGGAAAGCTAATCAAGAAGACCCTCCTCGCAAGAGATGATATACATACTTGCCCAAAGAAACCGCAATCATTGAGCAGCTTGCAACCCGAGGCATGGATTTGGCAAGTCAAGGAGAGACCCCAGCCATGGTGCACACTCGTATAGTAGTGCTAGAAAGAAAGTTGGCATGGTACGAGGCAAAGTATGGGCGTGTTATCAAAGAAGAGATAGGGAATGAGGGTGCAAGTGATTCAGTTGGCCAATCAAAATTTTGTGTATCTGATATTTTAGGGAGATGTAGCCCATGATTTAAATTGAATCTCCCTCACAATACTAAGCTCTTTTTGTATCTTAAATCTCAAGATTTGTAACTAAAACCTCTTTTTGGTATGTAAATCTCTATTTATTGCAACAAATGAACATGTCGGATGTTGTTGCAATTGTGTAAGTTTTGTTCTCCTCCCTCTTTCTTTTTGACAATGATATCCAGAGCAGATGAAGAGAAAGGGAGACAATGAAGGAGCAAGAGAGTGAGAGAGAGAGAGAGACACACACACACACACACACACACACACAGAGAAAGAGAAAGATAGAGAGAGAGAGGTTGTTAAGCTAAAATCTACATAAATTTTGCATTGAAAAATTAATAGAGAATACAATACAAACTTTATAGCTCATCTGTCCCCTCAATCACAAGCACCATGTCATCAATTTCTTCAACCTTTAAACATCTAGATCAATATCTTCCAGGTTCCATTCCAATTCATCATCAGAGTTGAGCTCATTTGCAATTGCTTCATGTATTTGAAAGTTCCCGAAGATTTCTTATGTGGCACGTGTGGCTAACTTTGCTGGCTTGTGCATAAGTCGCATATTACAAAATACATACACCAAGTCCGCAGCTTATTTAGGACTTAATCAATTTCAGTTTTTAGTATGCACGAAAACAAACGAAGACCAATTTCTTTCACAACTACCACTGATAACTGGTTTTTGAAACCACGATCGCGAGAACCAAACCCCAAGAAGAGGACAGCATATTACCAAGAGAAAAAAAAAATTCTTTAACATTCACCACCCCTCTAGGCTTAACCACTGGCGGGGCGCCACCAATTCGGCCACATCTCCCCGTTATTGCCAAAAGAGAGAGCTCTCTCTCTCTCCTACTGCTCAGCTCTGCCAACCCACTCTCTCTCACTTACCCTGCCGCTGCATCACCCGGCCCAATGGGCGCATAAAAAAAACATTTCCACTATCCCCTAGAGGGCCACCAGTTTTGTAATATTCTCTCTCTCTCTCTTCGCTCGTCCATATCCCAGCCCAGCGGGCCGCCATACCTCGCCCTCCCTCTTCCCCCTCGGCTCCACTCTCCTCCCTATCCTCCCCCTTCCCCCCCCCCCCCCCCCTTCTTGTTTTCTTCCCACCGGCGGACCACCGCCCTATTCTCCTCCGTCGATTAGCTCTCACTCTCTCCCCCCTTTGAGTGAGCGGCCCCGCGGGCAGATAAGGAAATCTCTCTCTCTCTCTCTCTCTCTCTATCTCTCTATCTCTCTCTCTCTCTCTCTCTCTCTCTCTCTCTCTCTCTCTCTCTCTCTCTCTCTCTCTCTCTCTCTCTCTCTCAATACATTCCCTCCACATAACCTCTTATTTAAATCCCCCCCCCGCCCCCCTCACTCACACACTCTATCTCACTCTCTTCCCCACGGTGGGAACCCGCCACAATGTATATTCTCTCTCTCTCTCTCTCTCTCTCTCTCTCTCTCTCTCTCTCTCTCTCTCTCTCTCTCTCTCTCTCTCTCTCTCTCTCTCTCTCTCTCTCTCTCTCTCTCTACAACCACTATACCCCCCCCTTTTCCCACTCCATCGACCACTCTCATACCCCCCTCCCCTTCTCGCTCTCTGTCGATCACACGCCACCCGAGCCCTCACCCTCAGACTCTCTCTCTCTCTCTCTCGCTCTCTCTACCCAAAGGCCGCAAGCAACTCCACTAGGGCCCACTTTCTCTCTCTCTCTCTCTTATCCACCCTCACCGCCACCCAAGCCCTCACCCCTCAGACTCTCTTTCGCGCTCTCTCTGCCACAGCCCGAAGGCGTAGAATACGCTCTCTCTCTCTCTCTCTCTCTCATAAAACAAAAAAAAGATTGCTCCAATAGATTGCTTCATCTAAGTCTCTCTCTCTCTCTCTCTCTCTCTCTCTCTCTCTCTCTCTCTCTCTGAAGCAAATAGATGGAGTATTTGCTTCGATGGAGTATTTGCTTCAGTGAAATCTCTCTCTCTCTCTCTCTCTCTCTCTCTCTCTCTCTCTCTCTCTCTCTCAAAAACGCAGCCGTTTTTTGACCTAGTAGACAGCAGTCCACTCTTTTGATCATAACTTCTTCATCCGAACTCCGATTTGGGTGATCTATAGCCTCAATCGAAGAGCACGAAGTCCTCTACGCATTGATGTAAAGACAGAAATTTTCAGAGTTATGGAAGGTATTTCTGTAGCAGCATTTCCGAAGTGAACAGGTTCAACAAAATTGATTCTCATCTCCTATTTTACATACAATGTCTTCTGGCACTCGCAAGGGTTCTTCTTCTTCAACAAGGTCCACAACCATTGTGGAAAATGATCCAAAATCTCCTAAGTGCAGAGATAGCAACACAACCACCCAACCAACGACATCGGAAACCATGATCATGGCGTACTTGGTATCATTGCAAGAGACCGTAAACAAACAAGGCGAAGACATACGAGCACTTGCAATGGAGAATGGCACACTAAGGGTACTTGTGGTTGAGAATGAGAATCTCAAGAGGACACTTGAGATGCAAACAACACGTTTGATGCAACTTGAAGAGGAAGTCAAGGAATGTAAACGCTCTCTTGTGGACTTGAATGCTTTGAAGGAGCGAATGAGCAAAGTAGAGCATGACCATGTATTGAAAGAGGAGAAATTTGACACTATGAGCCGGGATGTATGCGACATGAAAAATGTATGTATAAACAAGTCTTGGGCTGATGTATGTGGTAGCAATGTGGTTTCTAATTCCTCACTCATGCAAGCTATGGTTCAAACAAAGAATGTTGAGAATGTGGATGTGGAGGAGTTGAAGGAACGGGAGTGACGTTCCAAGAACATTGTTATTCGTGGAATTCCTGAAGAGAAGTTAGAGACACCTCCTTCTCTTGCCATTGTTATTGAAGATTTCTTCAAAACCCACTTCGGCATGTCCGGAGTTATGGTCTATGGAGCATATAGAGTGGGGAAGCAAGGAGCTCCTCGCTCGGGAGAATGGCCAATTGTATGCACCATGCCGGATAAGACCAAGCGAAAGATTATCCTTGATAATGGTTGGATCTAATTGAGGGATACAAAATGTTTTGTATGTGAAGACCGCACTATTAAGCAACAAAATATGCGTCGCAAGGCATATGAGGAAAAGAATAATTAAAACAAGGAGATCTCTCATGAAGAAAATGTGTCCAAGGAGGAGGCAAGTCTCTCAAGCAAATAGGGATGCGTGACCTATGAGACCGAGTTACAATTGAAAATATGCTTTTGGAATTGTAATGGATACCCATGGAATGCGGGGGTTGGCATTGATGAACTAACAAGCAAAGCCCATGTTGTACTTCTTGTTGAAACTTGGGAGCATGATACACAAAGGATTAACGGCTTGGAGGATTACAATGTACATTCATTGATGTGGGCAAAGAATCTCAAGCAACGAAGAGGACAAGGAGGGTTAGCGTGTATGGTTAAGAAAGGATTGGAAGATTTTGTATCAATTGTGAAAGATGACAAGTACAAACGTTATGTATGGCTGAAAATTATGACACTAAAAAAAGCACCCATTTTTGTAGCCGGTTGCTACATTCCTCATCATGATTCTCCCTTTTATGCTTGCATGGATAGAGATCAACCATTTTCTGATTTGGAAGAGGACATTGCTTATTTCAAAGGTGAAGGTGATGTTATTGTATTTGGGGATATGAATGCTCGCACAAAAACATTGCAACATGATACTCAACAATTTGATATGCCATACATTTCAAGGGAGTTGGAGGAAGTTCACTTGTATGATCGTACTTCAATGGATGAGAAAGAGCCGGATCACTATGGAAAGTTACTTTTACACATGTGTAATAGCACGGGTATGCTCATTGCCAATGGTGTATCTTTGTGGAGTGGAACCAATGGATTTACATGTAGGAGACATAATGGGGATAGTGTGATTGACTATATGCTACTCTCTGAAGCCATCATGTATCGCATAAAGAGTTTTATGTTTGGTCAATGGACCCCGGAATCCGACCATCGCACCTTATGTATTGACCTTTCATGTGGAGAAGCAACTAAGCAACTAAACTCTTCGTGTTCTCATGGAGGAAAGTCGGTTGAAAGGCAAGCGATTGTATTGTTGTTTTGTGGACTTTAAGAAAGCCTTTGATATGATTCCACGTAACAATTTGTGGAGAAGGATGGAAGAACTCCAAGTGCCAAGTGAGTTTATGCTTGCGGTTTCTCGAATCTATGAGAAGGTGATTTGTCAATTGCGCATGGGAAGAGAAATTTCAGAAATTTTTGTAAGCAGTATTGGGGTTAAACAAGGATGTCCATTGTCACCAACTCTCTTTGGTCTATGCATCGATCAATTGGAACAAATGGTACTTGACTTTGTACTGAGAGGCGGAAGTGAAAAAAATAGACCCGATGGCCTCTACACCAAGACTATGCACAATGGCCTCATCATGGGGAATACACAATAGGGGCACCACCTAGCAAGATATGCGGCTAGGACGCATACATATACACAATGAAGCATGCATGGAAATCAATTTCAAGATCTACGCCCAAATGTGGAATGGGGTGGTCGGAGAATAAGGTGAGAGGAGTGGTGAGTGAGTGAGAATGGGCTCGCTACGTGTGCATGTAGTAAGGAAGATAACGAGGTCAGGGATACATGCAAGTATACTCACTTCTCATACAAAAAGTGACAAATCCGCACACCTTAAGATGGAAGTAGCAAGATGATAGGAATATGAGAGGGAGAGAGAGTGTGTGTGTGTGGTGGCGAATCCGCACACCTTAACATAAGCTGAAAAAAAATGGCAAGGAACAAGAATATACCATACTCACAATGAGATGTATCCAAAGCGACACAAAGTATGGCACCAAGATGGAGTGTGTTGATTGCTTGCAAAAGATGAATACAATAGGTAGCGTATGGCAGGAAAATGAGAAGGGAACAAGATCGTAGGATGCATAATGGAGAGATGGGAGTTGATGGCGAGGAATATCATGAGTGTGTCCACCCTTCTTCTTCTTGAAATTGTGACTTCAACCCTTAATTACAAGTGGTGTGGAGGTGTGGTGCTCATCTTTTGTGCATGGTGATGGTGATGATGATGGTGTTGTGATTATGTGATTAGGATTCATGCTACAAGCATGTAGCACAAGAGTGTGTATGGATAGGTGTGTGTGTGTGTGTGTTCTCTCCCCCCAAGTGAGCTCTCATGGCCTCCTTATATAGGGAAGGAGGGAAGGATTTAGCAATATTTCTATTTGAGGTGAGTGTCCCACTTTGGTGACTAGGAAAATGGGGTGCATGTGACTGTGGCTCCCATCTTGTCTCCTCATTATTTAAAATACCAGAGTCAATAGAGAGAGAAGAGAGAATGTGGGTAGGATGTAGAGGATAGGAAATATTTACAATAGTCTAGCTTTGGATAGACATAAGCTTATTAGGGAAAGAAGAGAGAGGTAAGAAAATTATAAGAGAGGTTGTCGAAGGTGGATATTTGTTGATGAGGATGGATCCTCCAAAAATGGTGATAGAATTACTCTAGACTATCCAAGACCTCATTAAAAGAGCCTTGTCTCTTGTAATCATGCTTGAAGACTTGTAGAACCATAGCCATTCTAGAAGGAAGAAAAGTGGGGATGGCCTGTGTCACCATTACATGAGAAAACTGGGGTCCACTACAAAAATCATATCTCCGTGTTCATAACTCCAAAAATTCTGAAAAAAATTGAGCTAAAAGTTGAGATCACGAGCTACATCTTTCATGTTGAACGCTCCTTCAGATTCGGGGTTCTTCTTTACCTTAAAAATTCAGCCAAATAATGTATTATTTGTGGCTGCAAAAGTCTTTTGGTGGTCCCCTTTGAGTGGACTTCTCTCTTGCCTTCAAGTGTAAGCTCCTTCATGTGTATGAAAACATGACCTAGAGTGTTGAAAAGATTGGCAATCATCTAGATGGAGGTATTATTGAAATTTGAAAGTGGGGTTGAGGTTTGAAAATAAAAACTAGTGAATAAAATATTTAGTAGAGTGGAATAATATACATACATGAAAAAAAAATATTAGAAAATACTAGAATATATATATTTAATATTTTTAAGGTCAAAAGAGAGATCAACAAAGAAAGCTTACTTATTATGCTACATCGTGATTGATTAGCATAAGTATTATTTATTTAATAAAGGCTAAAATGTTTGTGAAAAAGGAAGAAAAAATCAAAAGTAACTTATATAATGGGAAATATTTTGATAAAAGGGCAAAAATATATGGGGGGGTTCCCATGCATGGAAAAGCTTTCCTCATTAGCCCTCCCCCTAAGGCTAGAGGTATTTATGCCTCTAGCGTTGTACCTGATTCTTCTTCAATTGAGGTGGAGGAGTCTCCCTCCTCGGGGATTTCCATCATAGGTGTTTGATCAAATCTAAAAAAGTATTGCTTCAACCTCCATCCATTGACACGTGTTTTGTGGAGCCTACCATCTGCATCCATCAATCGGTAACTGCCATTGGCGTAGCGCTTTCTAATGACAAATGACCCTTCCCATCTGGGTGAAAACTTTTTATCCTTCCTAGTGTCAAACCTATTATCATACCGTAGGACCAACATACCTTTCTTGAGACCTTTTGCCCTAAGTCCCTTGTTGAAGGTAAGCCGACGTTGCTCTGCCTGTGCTGCATAGTAGTTGATAACATCTTCTCTGTCTAGTTGAAGCCTCTCTAGATCAAGAATGTGGTTGTGGAGATGAGCATTAGGACTTTCCACCTGCCCAGCTAGCACCCTGAGACTAGCCAATTGTACTTCAATGGGTAAAATGGCTTCCTTACCAAACACCAAGTGATATGGTGTGAACCCAAGGGATGTGCGAAATGAAGTGCGATAAGCCCAAAGTGCAGCCATAAGATGCTTGTCCCAATCACTTTTGTGATTGTTTACATGCTTAGTGATGATCTTGCAGATCATACCATTTACCTTTTCCACCAAACCATTGCATTGTGGGTAGTAGGAAGTTGAGTGTCGTCGTGAGATACCTAACTTCTCCATTAGCTCTCCTACAAGGTCTCCTCTAAAACCTGGTCCCCTGTCAGAAATTATTTCAAGAGGAGTGCCAAAACGGCAACAAATGTTTTCAAATACGAACTTAGCCACTTCCTTAGCTGTAATCCGGGTGGTGGCAACTGCTTCAGCCCACCTGGTCATGTAGTCCACACCCATGATGATATAAAATTTACCTGATTGGCTCCTTGCCAAAGGCCCAATAGCATCAATTCCCCATTTTTCAAATGGTCCATATGAGATTATAGGAGTCTGTGGCTCATATGTGAGCCTCCTATCCCCTGCCTTTTGACATTCCTTGCATGTTTTACACCAATGATGCACATCCCTATGTAGACTAGGCCATACAAATCCGTCTTGTAGAATCTTTCTACTAGTGATGTCAAGTGCAAAGTGTCCTCTACAAACACCATCATGGCAACTTGAAATGATTTCAGTGATCTCTCTAGAGAGAGGTACACGCCTAAGAATTTGATCCTTACCCTTGCAGTAGAGGTCGTCATTGATAAGGCGGTATTTTGTTGCCTTGCGCACAAGCCACTGCTTTTGGCCCTTAGTAAGATCCTTAGGACACTCTCCTGTGGGCAAGAAACTCATGATGTCAGGCATAGCATCGCTACCTTGGAAGAGAGGCAGCTTCAACTTGATAGCACCCACCACTGAAACATCTTGCAACTTCTCTCTAGCTAGAGCATCTGCTTCTTGATTTTCTGCTCGAGGGACATGATGTAATTGTACAACTTGAAATTTCCCTAAAAGTTCCTTGACTTTGCGCAAATGGCCTAGCAAGATATGATTTTTACAAGCCCAAGTTCCTTGTATTTGTTTTATTAAAAGCATGGCATCGATCACCAAATACATTTAACCGTTGAATGCCCTGTGTCACACACCACTCTAACCCAAGAGTTAAAGCTGCATATTCTGCCTCATTGTTAGAGTGAGAATCCAAGAGATTCCCAATAGAGAAAACCCTGTCTCCTTGCTCGTTGAAGATGACAATGCGTGCTGCAGCTTTGTCCACTTTCCTCTTGTAGGCTCCATCAAAGAAAAGAGAGTGAGCCTCCTCTACCTTAGGGACTTCCAGCACAGGTGTAATATCTTGATCATTTGGCTTTATCTTTAGCTTCTTTTCATAGTGGCGATGAGTGAGAATACCTCCTAGACTAGCCCTTGTGGAGTTCTCCACTTGCATTGTGTAGTCAAACTCTTGTAGCCTTGTGAGCCATTTGGAAATCCTAGAAGAAACATCCATGTGCTGCATTACATAAGGAAATACTTCTTCCATTGTTAAGATTATGAATGGTCTAGACAATAAATAAGAGCAAAATTTGGTGGTAGCAAACATTAATGCAAGCACCATGTGCTCCACTGCTGTGTATCCCTTTTCTGATGGGATCTTTATTCGACTACAGAAGTAGATAGGACGCATGAAAGAAGTTTGAGGATCCTTTTGCATCAATACAGCCCCAAGTGTGTCATTGCCAACACTAGGGTTTACATAAAATGGCTCGTCCCACTTTGGAGGTGCTATGGTGGGAAGTGAAGCTAGAATTTGTTTTACCTCATTGAATTGTTGTTCATTTTCTTCACTCCAAGTGAAAATCTCTTGATGGGTAACTTGTTGTGAAGGGAGAACCACTTGGGAGAGCAAGTGAATGAACCTACTCAAATACCTCACCTTTTGAAGAAAAGAGACCAATTGCTTTGTTGTGGTGGGAGAGGTCAAAGCCACCAAGGCTTGAACGTTGCTTGGGTCAGCTTCAATGCCGTTGGCCGAGATCACATGGCCAAGAAGAGTAACCTTGCTTTCACCAATGTGGCATTTCTCCACATTGAGTTGGCCACCCAAAGCTCGTAGCCTAGCTAGACCTTCATAAACTTTCTCCAAATGAAGAGAGCGAGAGCTATAGATGCAAAAGTCATCAATAAAAACACGGATTGATTTTCCAAAGAATGGCTGAAAAACAAATGTCACATATCGCTGAAAAGTGGCTGGAGCATTAGTGAGACCAAAAGGCATAACTCTGTAAGCAAAACATCCCCATGGTATGATGAAGGTTGTCTTCTTTTGATCTTCTTCAGCGATGCTAATTTGGAAGTAGCCTAAGTAGCCATCACATACCGTGTAGCGCTCATGTCCTGCTACCTCATTGAGTATTTTGTCTTGAAAAGGAAGAGGAAAATGGTCCCTTTTTGTGGCTGCATTAAGAGGCTTGTAATCAACACAAACCCTCCACTTACCATTCTTCTTTGGTGTGACTACCACTGGAGAAACCCACTCTGAGTCTTCAACAGGATAGATAAAGCCGGCTTCTAGCAATTTCCTCACCTCTTTGAGTAGGGCGTCTTGTTGAATTACTCCTAGCCGCCTGAGCTTTTGCACTACAGGTTTACTTCCCTCCTTGAGCTTAATGTGATGTTGAACTACTGTGATGCCAGTGATTTTATCATATTCATCAATGAACAATGTGGTAAAATTACTTAGCATCAAAATATAATCTTCACGCTCCTTCCCACACAACTCACTAGAGAGCATTTGATGTAGCTTACTTGCTTCTACCAGAGGTTGTATACCTGGTGTCTCCCCTTGGCTTGATGATGAGGCATCAGGTTGCTCCATCTTCTTAGGGTCCTTGAGAATGATCCCCATCACCTCAATGCTACTGTCACTTTCTTCACTCACTGTTGACTCCTCCTCTGAAGTGGTTGAAGAGTCACCACTAGAAAACTCATCCTCGGAGGTTTCTAGATCCATGTCACGTTGTTGACCTATCTTCATGTCGTAAAGTATTGGCCTTCCTTTTGCATCCTTCATCTGGATTATGCCGGTGTCCCAGTCCTGCTTAGCTCTCATAGCCATAAGCCAAGGCCTCCCTAGAATGATAGGATAGCCCTCCCCTTTGTGTGGCATGACAAAGATGTCCACATCTACCTCGGTGTTGAATGCCTTTATCCTAACTGCATTTATGACACCAACACATTGAACTTTTAAATTATTTGCCATTTTGGCTCGGCATGGTGCCCGCCGACTCACCTCTAAACCCAAACAGTGCATCATTTTTTCACTCATGACGCATATTTGTGCGCCACCATCGATGTAGATATTGGAGATGTGTTGCCCTTTTATGTAAGCATCCATCACTGGTAGTATGTCGTCTAGATTCCTCCCGGAGATAGCCCCAGCTATCTTTGGCTTTGGTCGCCTCGTGTTAACCATCTTTGTCCATTGTCTCCTCACCCTAGGTGCTAGGTGAAGTAACTGGGGCCAGGTGATTTTTGGGCCCTGCATAGAAACATCTTGAACCAAATCATATGGTTTAGAACATTCACCCAAAGAGAAATCTACAATGTCAATTTTACGTCGTGACTTGGACGGTTTTTTGCTAGATTGCCCTTTATTCTTCATCTTTTCTTCCTTTTGAGAAGATTCACCATGCCTAGCGTGTTTTACCCCAATGGTGAGGCGGTCCGGGGCGGGCAACAAGAAGAGAAACCTCTAGACACCCTTCAAGGCTCCCGTGCTGCTCAATGGGGCTGGGGCACAACACAACACAAACCAAAACAACAAACCCATAGCCAAATCCCAACTACACAAGGGGCACCACCTAGTTTAAGAGCGAACTAGGACGCAAAAGAGGAGAATCGTTAGAGCAACCCACAAACAAGCAAGGAATTTACACTAACCCTAACACCAATGGAACACTCTCACCCACTAAAACACGAGAGAGAGAGAGAGAGAGAGAGAGAGAGAGAGAGAGAGAGAGAGAGAGAGAGAGAGAGAGAGAGAGATAGTGCTCGGGCTGCTTTGAAACGTATCGGCAATGATCAAGCAAACACAACTATATATTTAAGAAAGAGAGAGAAAGGGGGAGGGGGTGCTTGTTGCATTAATACCTTCTTACAAATCTGTCATGACAAATCAAAGTGAGATTAGTATTTGTTCAACATAGCTTGCGTAAATTTCACCACAACACATCACAAGAAAAGCCACCCCAATCACTGTCTTAAGGCCAGGGGAGTCCTCTCCACCCTGTCGCCCTCTTACAGTATGTGGGATTTATGGCTAGATTGATGACAACACCAGAGACAAGCTATCAAGAACTTAACAAAAAACACCAAGACACTTATGCATCATTGTTGTCCATTACTTCACGTTGGAAGGGAGACAAAGTATCCAAGCTTAGTCCAAATCCACCCTCCTTGATTCAGCGAATGTTGGGCTTACACTAGTAGGAGAAATGATAGATTTCCTACTCTCAATTGAATGATCACTCTCTCTCTTACAATGGCATAGAGTTCCCTTGCTAATCCCCTATTTCAACACATGCACATGCATAAGACAATGAGCTTCCACTCAAGAGCTCCTTCTAGAGAGGTTGAGCTTGGCTTCTCAAGCTATAGCATAGTGCTCTTGCTTATGGCTCCCCCCTTTTTGTGCTAGCTACACCCTCCTTTTATAGCAATTTTGAAGGCTAGGGTTACTCCTCTAACCATGGTTGGGTTAGGTTTTCAGCCATTTATCTAATTTCTTTTGCTTGGAATTATCAAGAAGTTGGTGGGGAAAGAGAGAGGAGAGAAATGGAGGTGATAGGACTTTTCATAGTGGGTTAGTGTTAGTAGAGTTAGTATTAATTTACAAATGGAATTGGATATTTACAATGGGAGTATCCATGTAGGATACAAATAAGGAAGAAAAAACTCTTAAGAGGTAAGAAAAAGTGGATTTCTTACAAGGTTGATGCTCCAAGTGTCTTGAGTAGGGCCAATTTTGACGCTTGTTGACGGTCCACTAGCTTTGACGGTACATTTTTTCTCCACTCTTGACCTTCCTTGAGAGACAAGGTAATTGAAGCTAAGTAATCAACCACCATGATGCTGTCTTTTAAGAGAAGAGGCTGAATTTTGTGGTTTTTTTGATAGATATGGGTAAATTGGAGGAGGAAAAATGAGACTAGGTGGTCAATTTTGGAATGGAATTGTGTGTGGGAGGTATGAGTTCACCATGGTTTCTCTTATTCTTCAAGGTTGAGGAGAAGGTGATTAGGGTGCAGAGGAGTGGTGAGAGAGGTGGGGATGATAAGTGGAGAAGTGTGGGTGAAAGAGTTAAATGATAAAGTGGAAGAGAGAGTGTGGCTGCATAGCATGGGAAAACTGGGGTCCACTAATAAAATCATAGCTCACAGCTCGTAGCTCAAAAAAATATGAAAAAATTTGAGGCAAAAGTTCAGCCCACGAGCTACAACGTTTGTTTGTATCACCTTTTCAAATTCGGAGAGCAAGTGAACTTTAAAAATTCAGCAAAACCGACCGTTTTTTTCCACTGCACAAGGTCTTTGTGGGGTCCTTCTTTGGATGATTCTTTTGAATACCTCCAAGAGTGAGCCCTCCATAGTATATGTATGCATGCCACCTACCCTTGACCTTATTTGGTAGGTCTATAATTGAAGATATTGTATAGAGCATGATATGAGTGAATAGTACAACTAAGAAAATCAAATATTGAGGGGTCTAAAAAATATGTACATGTCAAATATAAATAATATAGGTGGAAAAATATAAAGGGGTCAAAATAATTCTCTCTCATTATAAGTCTACCATAAAAAGATGAATATTTTTGGTGGTCTAATTTATGAGAGTAATAGAGAATATATGTAGGAAGGAAAAAATCACAATAGTGAAAAAAATATACACATAAATAAAACTAGTTTTTTTGGATTTTTGTTGGGGTGGAGTTACACCAAATATAAGAGAAGCTTACATGAAAATATTTCTATATGGAATAAAGAGTATGAAAAATGGTAAGAAAAATTGTGGTAATGGTGAGGCAATGTATAGAGCATAAATAACACACACCTAGGTAGAAATATTTAAATAAATACCAAAATAATTATGAAAAAATCTTTTATTTAGGCCCTATATACAAAGAAATATTTACATATGCATGGGCCATAATATACTTATATTTTTTATCTTTTTTATTTTTTTGGCTCAACTAGCCCAATGACTAGCTAATTGAGGATTTTTTAAGAAGATATGGGAAAAGTCCCGTGACTCACGCACGCCTATGTACAATGAAATGGTAGGGATAGCCACAGTGTTTGGGTGATTTTGATAGGGTGAGGTAACTCACTGTGGCAATTACAAAGAGCCGAAAAACGGCTATCAATGGCATCTACTCCTTTAACCTTGGTCTTACCCTCCTCCACTTTCTCCTTTCCCTTACCTTCAAGACTGATGACGCTTACTGTTTGATTGCCAACTGGTGGTGGGGGTAAGGGTGGAATGGGAGGTTGTGGTGGTGGTGGTGGTGGTTGTGGTTGAATCGGTGGTTGTAAGATTTGCATGGGTGGTGCTTGTCGTGGTGCCCTCGGTGGTGGTGGTCTTGCTCTTGGTGGTGAAACCTGGTTTTGTCTGGCTCCTCTGTTGAAATTCTGCCTCCTTGGTTGTGGACAGTAGTACATGCCATGACCATCCTCCCCACAATTGTAGTAGTGGTATTCTTGGTTTTGCCTTCGTTGTCCTCTCCCTTGCTCTTGGTTGCGATTGTGTGCATGCCCTTGTTGTATCAAATGGACTGAGAGATTCTCAAGTTGATTGGTGATTCGGTTGAGCAGGTCTTGCTGATCTTCAATTGGTTCTTGTGGTTGAATCCTCTGGGCGACTGTTGTAGGTGGTGCTAGAGGTGGTGGGGTCCTAACGGCTTCCTCTCCATCGATATTCCTGGCTTGTAGGCGCAACTTCTTGTCTTTAAGGCGGGCCACTTCAACTGCTAGCTCATACGTAGCGGGAAACCTTCCCTTCACCTTCTCTTTAAGAGTTGGCCATAACCCAGCCACAAACCGCCGATCCTTCTTTAGGAAATCAGGTGCCCCCTCATCCTCTCTTAGCGATGCAACCCATCGCCCCCATAAATCTACAAACTTTGACTCATACGATGCGTATTCCAGCATACTACCCTACTTCAACTCTGTCAACAATTGCCATAGTTTCTCTGATGTTGTGCCCTCTCCAAAACGATTGACAAAGGCTGCCCTTAATAAGTCCCACCGTTCCTTGGTTTCTTGTGCCAAGGCATT
The DNA here is from genome assembly GCF_014529385.1 of Adiantum capillus-veneris. Classification (NCBI taxonomy): domain Eukaryota; kingdom Viridiplantae; phylum Streptophyta; class Polypodiopsida; order Polypodiales; family Pteridaceae; genus Adiantum; species Adiantum capillus-veneris. The sequence continues at coordinate 47,364,772 of NC_140939.1, forward strand.
GTACCATGATGTTGCCTCCACCTTCATTAGAAGTGGGAAAATGCGCAAGCGCGAAGCATCATCATCTCTCGCAGAGATGACACATGCTATTTCCAAGTTGTCTAGAAAGTCTGCAGCATCCTCGCCCATCTTACCAGTAAAGGTTGGAAATGCTACACTTTCCATGATTACTGAGAGAGAGCTAGAAAGACGCACTTCTTAACTTGCAAAATTTTTTTCTTCTTTACAAGGAGGCGTGTATACCCTATTATACTAGGACATAGATTAAAACTTCAAACGGTACATTGCCTTGTACCAAAGGTAAAACAAATGGCTGATCTGATGTCAGAACCTCAAGAAACCGCTCCCCACCCGGCATGGTGTCAATGACGTGCTGGTAGTGAATCTTCAAGTCCAATATTACCTTGATTGAGCGTACACATGTTGGTATGTGTGATCTGTCTTGAGGTAGGTTGTACTGATTCATGTGAAGCTTAGATGTGCTTAGTCACTGTCCAAGCTTGTAGGAGAGGGTGGTGTTCTTTCCTGAAACAAACTCAGTAGATCCCTAGTTTCTCTAGTGAGAGTGTGAGCCAATGCTTCTGTTATCTGTGCTGCAGCATCAGGTGCGACTTGAAAACTGACTATGATAATTACCTCGGTGACTTGAGTTACCCGATTCTCAAAGTAGAATAGTGTTGATTCTCTATTGTGCAGAGCTCCTTCCATTTTGTTGTTGTTGTTTGGTTGTAGGTTGCGGACATGGTTTCCACCTTCTCCTTCTTCTTCTTGGCACTTGGCCTATGTATATCCACTAGGTTTGGTGCGTTGGTTGACTCTCCCACTTCAAATCGATTACCGTTACGCCTGGCACTCGAGCTTCGATGGAGATGCGGAGTTCGTCTAGTTGTGCTTCGAGCTCTTCTTCTTCTGTCGTCCAGTTAGAAAATCCTTCATACTCATTCATCCATTCATAATAGTTTAGGGTTTTCAGTCTTGTAAACTGAAGGTCTTGAGTTCGATCCTCAGTGGGGGCACCAAATGAGAGGCGGAAGTGAAAAAAATAGACCCGGTGGCCTCTACACCAAGACTATGCACAATGGCCTCATCATGGGGAATACACAATAGGGGCACCACCTAGCAAGATATGTAGCTAGGACGCATACATATACACAATGAAGCATGCATGGAAAACAATTTCAAGATCCACGCCCAAATGTGGAATGGGGTGGTCGGAGAATAAGGTGAGAGGAGTGGTGAGTGAGTGAGAATGGGCTCGCTACATGTGCATGTAGTAAGGAAGATAACCAGGTCAGGGATACATGCAAGTATGCTCACTTCTCATACAAAAGGTGGAAAATCCGCACACCTTAAGATGGAAGTAGCAAGATGATAGGAATATGAGAGGGAGAGAGAGTGTGTGTGTGTGGTGGCGAATCCGCACACCTTAACATAAGCTGAAAAAAAATGGCAAGGAACAAGAATATACCATACTCACAATGAGATGTATCCAAAGCGACACAAAGTATGGCACCAAGATGGAGTGTATTGATTGCTTGCAAAAGATGAATACAATAGGTAGCGTATGGCAGGAAAATGAGAAGGGAACAAGATCGTAGGAGGCATAATGGAGAGATGGGAGTTGATGGCGAGGAATATCATGAGTGCGTCCACCCTTCTTCTTCTTGAAATTGTGCCTTCAACCCTTAATTACAAGTGGTGTGGAGGTGTGGTGCTCATCTTTTGTGCATGGTGATGGTGATGATGATGGTGTTGTGATTATGTGATTAGGGTTCATGCTACAAGCATGTAGCACAAGAGTGTGTATGGATAGGTGTGTGTGTGTGTGTGTGTGTTCTCTCCCCCCAAGTGAGCTCTCATGGCCTCCTTATATAGGGAAGGAGGGAAGGATTTAGCAATATTTCTATTTGAGGTGAGTGTCCCACTTTGGTGACTGTAAAATGGGGTGCATGTGACTGTGGCTCCCATCTTGTCTCCTCATTATTTAAAATACCAGAGTCAATAGAGAGAGAAGAGAGAATGTGGGTAGGATGTAGAGGATAGGAAATATTTACAATAGTCTAGCTTTGGATAGACATAAGCTTATTAGGGAAAGAAGAGAGAGGTAAGAAAATTATAAGAGAGGTTGTCGAAGGTGGATATTTGTTGATGAGGATGGATCCTCCAAAAATGGTGATAGAATTACTCTAGACTAGCCAAGACCTCATTAAAAGAGCCTTGTCTCTTGTAATCATGCTTGAAGACTTGTAGAACCATAGCCATTCTAGAAGGAAGAAAAGTGGGGATGGCCTGTGTCACCATTACATGAGAAAATTGGGGTCCACTACAAAAATCATATCTCCGTGTTCATAACTCCAAAAATTCTGAAAAACATTGAGCTAAAAGTTGAGATCACGAGCTACATCTTTCATGTTGAACGCTCCTTCAGATTCGGGGTTCTTTTTTACTTAAAAAATTCAGCCAAATAATGTATTATTTGTGGCTGCAAAAGTCTTTTGGTGGTCCCCTTTGAGTGGACTTCTCTCTTGCCTTCAAGTGTAAGCTCCTTCATGTGTATGAAAACATGACCTAGAGTGTTGAAAAGATTGGCAATCATCTAGATGGAGGTATTATTGAAATTTGAAAGTGGGGTTGAGGTTTGAAAATGAAAACTACTGAATAAAATATTTGGTAGAGTGGAATAATATACATACATGAAAAAAATATATTAGAAAATACTAGAATATATATATTTAATATTTTTAAGGTCAAAAGAGAGATCAACAAAGAAAGCTTACTTATTATGCTACATCGTGATTGATTAGCCTAAGTATTATTTATTTAATAAAGGCTAAAACGTTTGTGAAAAAGGAAGAAAAAATCAAAAGTAACTTATATAATGGGAAATATTTTGATAAAAGGGCAAAAATATATGGGGGGGGATTCCCATGCATGGAAAAGCTTTCCTCAATACAAGAAGAATGCATTGAAGAGGTCACTATTTGCAATGCGGTAATCATGCTTTTGTTGTATGCGGATGATGTAGTGCTTCTAGCACACACTTTAGAAGATGCACAAAAGCTTATGGTTGTCATTGAGAGCTTTTGCTTGCATAGTGGGCTGATTGTAAATGAATCCAAAACAAAGGTTATGCTTGTGAAAACCAACCATAAGGAGAAGCCATGCATTGTGTACAACAACGAGACACTTGAAGTTGTTGAGAGCTTTAAGTACCTTGGCCTTGAGGTTCCATCCAATCACAAGTGGCATGAATGTGCTATGCGTCGTTTGGAAGCGGGAAAGAGAGCATATTATGCATTTGAGAACATGTGTAATGCGGGAAACATCAAGTGTTGAGTTCTCAAGAAGTATCTTTTTGATGCATTGGTGACACCGGTTCTTCTTTATGGAGTTGAAGTGTGGGGCGGGAGCATCTCAAAGTCTACTTGGAAAGAGTTTGAGAATGTCCAAAAGTGTTTTCTTACAAACTTTCTCCAAGTTAAGACACAAACACCATATATGCTCCTACTTCTTGAGTCGGGATCTCTTCCAATTGAGGTTATGGGCATGGAAAGGGCTGTGGAGTACATGATAAAGATGTGTCAAAACCCCTCACATCGACTTCCTACAATTGCATGGGAAGCAAGCAAAAAAGTTCAAAAGACGCATAAAAGCAAGATCTTGAGCACGGGATGGATGCAAGACATAAAGAAGTGGTTTGGGAGATGGGATGCATTACACTTGCTACATGATGCTTCAATTGACTCTCAAGTGAATGAAGCTTTTCTACAACGCCAATGTATTACGGCTTGGGAGAAATCCGGTGGGTCACGCTTCATACATTACACCACCTATATTGCCCCCAACTACAAAACCATGTTCTTCGCTGAGAGAGGAAACCGTACTCACACTTACGTGCTTGAGCCTATTCCCTTGTCCGCGATACGCACTATCGCAGCAATTCGTCTTAGCTCCCATTTCCTTCTATGCGAGATAGGGCGTTGGGGCAATGGAGAAGAGTCAAATCGATTGTGCACATTATGCTCACTGCAAGTTCGAGAGTCTGAGTACCACACACTACTAGAGTGCTCAGCTTTTGATCACATCCGAACTTGCTTCTCTCACATTTTCAGCCATAACTTAGACCTACACACTTTCCTCTCCCAGCCAAAGTGTGGGCTCTCCATTGCGACTCTCATCACTACAATTTTGGAGCATGGAGAGTCACTCATCAGCCATACACATACTACATCACATGTAACTTTGGTCCCATAGGTCATATTTGACCTCCGAGGACGATAATAAAATCTATCTCTCTCTCGCTCTCTCGGTGTCACCATAGCCACACACACACTTCTAATCCCTCCTCTCTCTCGCTCTCGGCCCATACGGGTGCAAGGTATACACACACACACACACAGTACCCCCCCCCCCCCTCTCTCTCTCATTCCCACGCTCTCGCTCTCTGTTTCCTGCATTACAGTCAGCATCGAAAAAAAAAAAAACATAATGTATATGTATATATATTAAAGATATATACCACCTGTTCCTGCGCACACCTCGCCACATACACCCACACACCTATACACTCACACACACCCAATCCATACATACACATACACGCGCACGCGTATACGCACACACCAAGAAAAACATAAAAAAACAAGAAAAACCCGAAGGACATCGACGATATCGACAAAAAGAAGAAGGCGGCCAAATCAAAACAAGCAAAGGCGCGGAAGGCATGCCCCGGCCGATCCCGAAAGTGACAAATGCGCTACACCGACGCACCAGCGAGGCCACCATTCACCGGCATCGCGTCCACGATGCCCTCTTCAGTAAAACCCATAGGTTGTCGTCATTTTTTCCATTTTCAAACCAAATCTTGTAGAAAAATTCCAAATTTGTAAATTCTCATTTCTCTAGGTGATGGTCACAAAGGCCCACCTAGAGGTTTCCCTTATAGTATTTCCCAAGACAAAGCAAGGGTCAACCACCCAGGGCCCACCACCTTGCTTTGTCTCCCTTGATTAGATTACCTTAATCAAACCAGATTACCCTAATCTAAAGCAGCCAACACCTATAAAAAGGCACTGAGCGGTCACTATCGAGGGGGGCAAGTTCATCAGAGGTAAGCACTTGGTAGTATTTTGGTGGGAGGAATTGACAACATTTGCATCACAAGAGAGGGGACAATGTGTAGCAATTTTCTTTGGAAATTTGTACTATTTGAAGAAGCTATGTCTACATATCGACTCCAATGGTCGATGCACACACACTCATGTTAGCAAGGTTCTCGTGTCAGTGAGTCATCTTTAAATAACGCACCAAGTAGGTTGACTATCTCTCTCTCTATCTCTCTATCACTGTGATTTGCCACCTCGCCGAAAATAAGGTTGCTGTAAATATTGCAAGAGACTAATTCTCCCTCACACCCCCGAGGGTTTTCATCACATGTCTATTCTCTCTCTCTCTCTCTCTCTCTCTATATATATATATATATATATATGTGTGTGTGTGTGTGTGTGTGTGTGTGTGTGTGTGTCCGTGATATTTCAAATCACCGTTGTCTACCTCCTAGCCGCTCAAAGCTAGGTGGTGCCCCCTGTTCACGCCATCGTGACCGACCTGCGGCGTGCATTGGCTCCCGGCGTTTTCGAGGCCGTCGAGATTCATGTCGCGCTTTGCGACCGTCATTTGGTGCCCCCATGGAGGAGGTCTTCTTGGAAACCTTCAGTTTACAAAATGATTGAAGCAACGCACATCATCAATCATGGACGAATGGGTGAAGGAATTTTGTAACTGGAGGATGGAAGAGGAGGAGAATAAAGAGGCACTAGCCGCCTTCATTGAAGTACTATTGCCAGGCTGTAGTGTCGTCAGTATTCAAGAGGTAAGCTTCCCATCTCGTGTTGCTCATTCTAACCACAAATTGAGAGCATCAGGTGGGAGGCCTATGAAGTACTATCACTGTTTTCAACCAAAGCACACTGTCAATGAGTACTAGTGACGAGCGCAAAGCGCGACACGAATCCCGATGGCCTCTAAAACACTGGGAGCCGATGCATGCCGCAAGCCGATCACAGTGAAGCGAACAGGGGGCACCACCTACCTTTGAGCGGCTAGGACGTAGACAACAGTGATTTGAAATATCATGAATTCTACACACACACACACACACACACACACACAGCGAGAGAGAGAGAGAGAGAGAGAGAGAGAGAATAGAGAGAATAGACAGGTGATGAAAACCCTCGGGGGTATGAGGGAGAAATATTCTCTTGCCATATTTACAACAACCTTATTTCCGACGTGGTGGCACATCATGGTGATAGAGAGATAGAGGGAGAGATAGTGAACCTACTTGGTGCGTTCTCTAGAGATGACTCATTGACATGAAACTTGCTAACATAAGTGTGTCTGTGTGCCTCAACCGTTGGAGTCAAGATGTGGACATAGCTTCTTTTACATAGTACAATTCCCAAAGCAAATCACTATGCTAAGTCCCCTCTCTTGTGATGCAAATGTTACCAATCCTCCCACCAAAATACTACCAAGTGTTGACCTCTGATGAACTGCCCCCCCTCCCCCACCCCCAAAGAGTGACCTCTCAGTGCCTTTTTATAGGTGTTGGCTGCTTTAGATTAGGATAATCTAGTGTGATTAGGGTAATCTAATCAAGGGAGAGAAAGCGAGGGGGTCGGATCTGGGTGGTTGACCCTTGCTTTGTCTTGGGAAGTATTATAAGGAAATCCTCTAGGTGGGCCTTTGTGACCATCACCTAGAGAGATGAGAATTTACAAATTTGGGATTTTTACAAGGTTTGGTTGGAAACTAGGAAAAATGATAATAACCTACGGTTTTACTGAAGAGGGCATCGTGGACGTGATGCTGGTGAATGGAAACCTTGCTGGTGTGTCGGTGTAACGCGTTCATCACCTTCGGGTCGGCTGGGGCATGCCTTCGACGCCTTTGCTTGTTTCGGTGTCGGTGTCACGAGATTTTAGTCGTCTTCCTTCTTTTGTCGATGTCGATGTCGTTCGATTTCTTTTTTTTTATATGTTTTTTGTTGTGAGTGTATGTATACACGTGCGTATACTATGTATGGGTGAGTGTGTATATGTGTGGATGTATGTATGTGCGTATTAACATGCGTGTGAACAAGGGGGGAGTATATTATGTATATATATATTATTTTATTTTTTATTTTTATTTTCATTTTGGTTGTTTACTTCTGTAGAAAATGTGAGGATGACAGATGGGGAGAGAGATAGAGAGGGGGCATTGTGTGTGGGTGGGGAAGGGTGTGTGTGTGTGTGTGTGTGTGTGTGTGTGTGTGTGTGTTTAGAGAGTGCGCATGAAAACGGCGCCTTCGGGCTAAGAGCGAGAGAGAGAGAGAGAGAGAGAGAGAGAGAGAGAGAGAGAGAGAGAGTGAGGGTGGGGTGAAGTGGCAAGGGAGGGAGAGGGAGATAGGGTGTGCGTGTGTGGTGTCTTTTTCCAATGCGCCCGCACGGGCTGAATCCGGGAGCAAGAGAGAGAGAGCATGGCTCGGGTGGCCCGCATACCGATAGAGAGTGAGAAGGAGGGGGGGGGGTATAGTCAACGTAATAAGGGGGGTTTTGGGAGTTATAGAGAGAGAGAGAGAGAGAGAGAGAGAGAGAGAGAGAGAGAGAGAGAGAGAGAGAGAGAGAGAGAGAGAGAGAGAGAGAGAGAGAGAGAGAGAGAGAGTATTTTCCTTATGGTGGGTTTCCACCGTGGAAGAGAGTGAGAGAGAGTGTGTGAGTGAGGGGGGGGGGAGGGGGGATAGGATAGGGAAAGAGTGGTTGTGTGGAGGGGAGTGAATTGAGAGAGAGAGAGAGAGAGAGAGAGAGAGAGAGAGAGAGAGAGAGAGAGAGAGAGAGAGAGGGAGATTTTCTCTCCTTTTGTCTACAAGACCGCTCTCCCAAGAGAGAGAGAGAGAGAGAGAGAGAGAGAGAGAGAGAGAGAGGAGGGAGGGAGGGAGATTTTCTCTCCTTTTGTCTACAGGACCACTCTCCCGAGAGAGAGAGAGAGAGAGAGAGAGAGAGAGAGAGAGAGAGAGAGAGAGAGAGAGAGAGAGAGAGAGAGAGAGAGAGAGAGAGAGATAGAGAGAGAGAGAGAGCTAATGGAAGGGGAAGATTGGGGGGGGGGGGGGGTTATAGGGAGGAGAGTGAGGCCGAAGGGGGTGTGATGAGCGGGGAGATGGGGGGTGTATACTATGGCATCCCGCTAGGGCTGGGATGTGGACGAGCATAGAGAGAGAGAGAGAGAGAGAGAGAGAGAGAGAGAGAATATTTGAAAGAGAGAATATTTGAAAGAGAGAATATAGGAAATGCATGGCGGTTCGCCAAACGGGTGTGACAGTGGCATCCCATCTCATGCACCCACTAGGCCAAGTGATGCGGCGGCAGAGTGAGTGAGAGAGAGAGAATTGGCAAAGCCGAGTAGTAGGAGAGAGAGAGGCTCTGTCTTCTAGCGATAATCGAGAGGTGTGGCCAGATTGGTGCGCTACACTAGTGGTTAAGCCTAAAGGGTGGTGAATGGTAAAGAACTTTCCCCCCTTTTTTTTTTGGTAATATGCTCTCCCCTTCTTGGGGTATGGTTCTCGCGGTCACGGTTTCAAAAACCAACCGTCATTAGCCCTCCCATCTGGCTAGAGGCATTCATGCTTCTAGCCCTACCTCTGATTCTTTAGCTGTGGAGTTAGAGGGTTCTCCCTCTTCTGGAATATCTAGCATGAACTATGGATCAAACCTAAGGAAATACCTTTTTAGCCTCCATCCATTGACTCTAGTCTTGTGAATTCTCCCATCTACATCCATTAGCTTATAGCTGCCATTGTCATAGCATCTTTTTACAATGAATGGTCCCTCCCATCGGGGTCTAAATTTCTTGTCCTTCCTGGTGTCAAATCTGTTGTCGTATCTCAACACTAATATGCCCTTTTCCAGGTCCTTTTCTTTAAGCTCTTGATTGAAGGTGAGCCGGCGTCGCTTTGCCTGCGCTGCATAGTGATTGATTACTTCTTCCCTATCTAGTTGGAGCCTTTTCCAGATCCTGGATGTGGTTGCGGAGATTTACAATTGGGCGTTGTATTTGGCTAGCCATAACTCGTAAGCTGGATATCTATACCTCAATGGGTAGAATTGCCTCCTTTCCGTCAACTAGATGGAAAGGGGTGAAACCTAATGATGTTCGGAACATCGTTCGGTAGGCCCATAGAGCGGCCATGAGATGTTTATTCCAATCTCCTGTGTGGTTGTTCACTTGATTTGTGATGATTTTGCATATCATTCCATTTACCTTTTCTACCAGGCCATTACACTGTGGATAGTATGGGGTGGAATGTCGGCGTGTGATGCCTAACTTTTTCATCAGTTCTCCCACCAAATCACCTCTGAAACCTGGTCCCCTATCTGATATTATCTCAAGAGGAGTGCCAAAACGGCAACAGATGTGCTCAAATATGAACTTTGCTACCTCTTGGGCTGTAATGCGGGTAGTGGCTGTTGCTTTCGCCCATCGGTTCATGTAGTCTACACCACCTAGAATGTATAGTTTTCTTGATTGGGCCCTTGGTAGAGGACTATTGCATCAATCCCCCACTTCTCAAATGGACCATATGAGATGATAGAAGTCTGTGACTCATAAGTTAGTGTGTGATCACTAGCCACTTGACAGGCCTTGCATGTTTTACACCAATAATGTACATCCCTGTTCAGGCTAGGCCAAGAATATCCTGCCTGTAGAATCTTCCTACTGGTGATATCTTCCCAGTTCAGGCTAGGCCAAGAATATCCTGCCTGTAGAATCTTCCTACTGGTGATATCTAAAGCAAAATGACCACCGCAGACGCCATCATGGCAACTTGAAATTACCTATGTAATCTCACTGGAGGTTGGCACTTGCCTGAGAATATTATCCTTGCCCTTACAATACAAGTGGTCGTTTACATGGTGGTATCTTGTAGCCTTCCTTACCAGCCATTGTTTTTGGCCTTTAGTGTACCCTTCCGAACATTCTCCTGTCTCTAGAAAGGTGATGATATCAGGCATAGCATCACTACCTTGAAAGAGGGCTAGTTTCAGTTTGATTGCTCCTACGGGAACGTCTTGTATTCTTTCCTTGGCTAGAGCATCTGCCTCCTGATTTTCTGTCATGGGGACATGAAATAGTTGCACTGCTTCAAACTTCCCTAAAAGATCCTTAACTTGGCGTAGTTGACCAAGTAAAACCTGATTTTTGCAAACCCAAGTGCCATTTATCTGCCTTATCAAAAGCAAAGCATCACCAAACACATTTAGGCGCTGAATTCCTTGCAAAATACATTGTTCTAACCCAAGAATTAAAGTTGCATACTCTGCTTCGTTGTTGGAGTGGGAGTGTAATAGATGTCTGATGGAGAATACCCTTTCCTGTTGCTCATTGAAAATGACTATGCCAACTGCGGACTGGTCTACAGTTCTCTTGTATGCTCCGTCAAAGAAAAGAGAGTGAGCTCTTTCTAGCTTAGGACATTCTACCATTGGTGTCTCTTCTTTTGCTTTCGTGTTGACCTTCAGCTTCTTCTCATAGTAGCGATGAGTCAGATGACCCACTAAACTAGCCCTCGTGGAGTTTTCTACTTGCATGGTGGTGTAGTCAAACTCTTGTAATATAACGGGCCATTTAGAGATCCTAGATGAAACATCCTTGTGTCGCATTACATACGGAAAAACCTCCTCCATTGTCAGAATTACAAAGGGTCTAGGCAGTAGATAGGAGTGGAACTTTGTGGTAGCAAACATTAGTGCGAGCACCATGTGTTCTACTGCGGTGAAACCCTTTTTTGATGGGGTCATGACACAACTAGAGAAGTAAATAGGACGCATGAAAGAAGTTTGGGGCTCCTTTTGCATTAGTACGGCTCTAAGTGTATCACTTCCTACACTAGGGTTCACATAGAATGGCTCATCCCACTTGGGGGGTGAAATGGTGGGAAGCGTAGCTAGGATTTGCTTCACCTCTGTAATTGCTGCTCATTTTCTTCACTCCATGAGAAGACATCCCTTTGGGTGACTTGTTGTAGAGGGAGAACCACTTGAAATAGCAAATGGATGAACCTGCTTAAGTATCTTACCTTTTGAAGGAAAGAAACCAACTGCTTAGTTGTGGTGAGTGATGACAAAGATACCAGAGCTTGAATCTTGCTAGGGTCAACCTCAATTCCTTTCTCTGAAATTACATGGCCAAGGAGAGTGACTTTGCTTTCACCAATGTGACACTTATCCACGTTGAGCTGGCCACCCAAGGTTTGCAGCCTGGTCAAGCCATCATAGACTTTGCTCAAATGGAGGGAGAGTGAAATATAGATGCAAAAAAAATCTATGAAAACCCGTCTTGACATTCCAAAGTATGGTTGGAAGACAAAGGTCACATAGCACTGAAATGTGGCCGGAGCGTTGTAGAGGACAAAAGGCATCACCCTGTAAGCAAAACATCCCCAAGGTTTTATGAAAGTTTTCTTTTTCTAGTCTTCTTCCGCAATGCTAATCTAAAAGTATCCTGAGTAGCCATCACATACAATGTAGCACTCGTGACTCGCCACTTCATTGAGAATTTCATCTTGGAATGGGAGGGGAAAGTGATCCCTCTTTGTGGCTGCATTGAGAGGTTTATAGTCCACACAGACTCTCCACTTGCCATTCTTCTTTGGTGTGACTACTACTGGAGAGACCCAATCTGAGTCTTCGACGGGGTAGATGAAGCCTGCCTGGAGCAAATTCCTCACTTCTTTGAGTAGTACCTCTTTTTGGATTACCCCAAGTCTTCTGAGCTTTTGCACTACTGGTTTACTTCCTTCCTTGAGTTTTATGTGGTGTTGTACTACTGTGATTCATGTGATCTTATCATAGCCATCAATGAATAGTGTAGTGAAGCTACCTAGCATGGAGACATATTCCTTCCTCTCTTCATTGGTTAACTCATTTGATAGCATCCGATGTAACTTACTTGCATCCTCTAAGGATTGCGTACCTGATGGTTCCTCTCGGTTTGCCGGGGGTGCTTCAGATTGTGTCAATCTTTTTGGGTCTTTAAGGATGACCCCCATCACTTTGATGCTACTGTCACTCTCTTCTGTTGTTGTTGTCTCTCCTCCTGAGGTGGACAAATATTCACTGGTGGACTCATCTTCTGAAGCCTCCAAAATTATGTTGCATTGCTTCCCAGTCCTCATGTCGTAGAATATGGACTTCCCTTTAGCGTCCTTCATCTGAATCATTCCGGTGCTCCAGTCTTTCTTAGCTTGCATAGCCATGAGCCAGGGTCTCCCTAGAATGATAGGGTGCCCTCCCCTTTGTGTGGCAGGACAAAAAATTCTACCTCCACTTTTGTATTCAATGCCTTTACTTTGACCGCATTCACAATGCCTACGCATTTCACTCTTACATTATTTGCCATTTTGGCTCGGCAGGGTGCCGGCCTACTTACCTCTACACCTAGATGGTGCATCATTTTTTCACTTATGACACATATTTGTGCACCACGATCTATATAGACGTTTGAGATTCGTTGCCCCTTGATGTGGGCATCCATGGTTGGTAGGATGTCGTCGAGATCCCTCCCAAAGATAGCCCCAGCTATCCTTGGTCTTGATTTCCTTATACTTACCATCTTCGTCCATTGCCTCCTCATCCTTGGTGCAAGGTGGAGTAATTGGGGCCAAGCTATCTTCGGGCCCTGCATGAACACATCCATAACTAAGTCATAGGGTTTAGCATACTCACCTAGTGAGAAATCCACGATGTCCATCTTTCGTCGCGGTTTAGTTGCTTGCTTGCTAGACTCGGCATTCCCTTTTATTTTCTCTTCTCTTCGAGAGGCTTCTTCATGCCTGGCACACTTCACTCCCGTGGCATCCACTTCTTCTACATTTTCTTTCCCTTTTTGCTTCTGTTGAACTGGTTCTTCTACCTTTGCCTTCCCTTTAGCTTCCAAGCTAATAACACTTACCGCTTGGTCTACGGTGGGTGGTGGGGGTAGCAATGGAATAAGAGGTTGTGGTTGTGGTTGTGGTTGTAATACAGGTGGTCGAAGGATTTAGACCGGTGGAATCGAACCTGGTTGCCTGGGTGGTGGTGGTCTTGCCCTTGGCAGAGAGATCTGGTTTTGTCTCCCTCCACTATTGAAATTCTGCCTTCTTGGATGTGGGCAGTAGTAGATACCATGGCCGTCTTCCCCACAATTATTGCAGTGGTACTCTTGGTTTTGCCTTCATTGTCTTCTTCCTTGTTCAGGATTTTTGACAAGTGCATGCCCTTGCTGCACCAGATGCACGGATAAACTCTTGAGTTAGGTAGTGATGCGACTCAGCAGGTGATGTTGCTCTTCTGATTCCTCTTATGGTTGGGATCTATGAACGGCTGTTGCAGTCACTGGGGTTAGTCGGACTTAGCTTGATTCCTCTAACTCGTTGACTCTTGCTTGCATGTGCAACTTCTTGTCTTTAAGGCGGGCTCTCTACTACTAACTCATATGTTGCAGGAAACCTTCCCTTCACCTTAAGCGATGACCACAGGCCAGCAATGAAATGATCCTTCTTTAGGAAATTAGGCGCTCCTTCACCTTCCTCCAGTGAGGCAACCCATCTCTCCCATAAGTCCACAAACTTGGACTCGTAGGTGGCATACTCTAGCAGACCTCCCTGCTTTAATTCCGTCAGTAACTGCCATAGCTTCTGCGAGGTTGTGCCTCCACCAAACCTCTTCACAAAGGCAGCAGGTAACACATCCCATGCATTTTTGGTAGCTTCGGGTAAAGCATTGTACCAAGACTTGGCCTCTACTTTCATCAGTATAGAGGAAAAATTCGAAGCCGTGAGGCGTCGTCATCCTTGTTGGAAACCACACAAGCAATGTCGAAATCATCCAGAAAGTCGGTGGTGACGTCTTCTCCCTTCTTTCTACTGAACGTTGGAAAAGAAACACTTTCCATGGTAGTAACTCAGAAAATTACAAACTTTTTTTTTATATTAAGATTAATGACAGCAGCAGGTCATAGCGGCTTTTTATAGGGTTGGGCAGATAGATTAAAACAGGATGAAGATGGAAACATTGAAGGAGTGGTGGTAATCCAATATGGGGAGAATGATAGGGTTTGGGGAGCTAAGGATTTCTCCTAGCACGGCAGCACCGAACAAATACACAATCTTCTGTTGGTAGAAGATCTTCCTATCTACATAAATATTCACATGCATATGCTGCAGAAATCTAAACGGGAACGATGTTGGCCCGTTTTCCATCATGCACAAAGGGTGGAGCACTTACTTATACTGTTAACGTGCTGCTGTTGATGAGTCGGCACGTCCACAAGAGGTCGTCGCCTTTCATAGGCTCTACTTTTTCTTCGTCGCTCAGCACGTACGAGGTGATGGCGACGCGTCTGACTACTCCCAGCCTTTCATAGGCTATACTCTTTCTTCATCGCTCAACACATACGGGGTGATGGAGACGCGTCTGACTACTCCTAGCCTTTTGGCTAGCAGCAACTGCAGATAATTACCGTAGTCGACGTGTTGCATGAATTCCACTCCATTCAGCTGTAGTTTGTCTCCAGCCGACTGGGTTTCACCCGTGGTGGAGAGCTTCTTTAGGATGAGTTGTACGGAGAGAGGAGGAAGACCCTCTACCCGTCTTCCAAAACAGCGAGAGTAGTAGCCGAACCACTCTTCCTTAGGGCTTGGAAACCTTCTTACCACTTCAGCTTCAGGATTGTCGGAATGGACGGGCAGTACTCGCATGCGCCATGTGAATCAATAGGCGACCTTCCGCAGCTTAGCCTCGGATGACTTTCTTTTTGGCAAACTGGGTACGACCCAGCTTTCCGAACTTGAAGCACTCGCTTTGCAAGACGCTTCTTCCTTTGGGGTCATGTGTTTCCAGACTAGCTTAGCCTTTCCTTACCTTTGTCTCGAGCAGCCCCTTTAGGCCATTTTGGAGTAGAGGTTATACCTTTGATTGCAGTTCCCTTAGGAAAGAGAGGCCTTACCATTTTCTTTCCTCCTTTGATATGGACGACTTCCTCGCGGTGAATGTCAATGTAGACAATTTCAACCCCTTCGCTGCCTTTGTTGCTGGCACTCATTGACAGTATGTTTTGGTTGACAACAGTGATAGCACTTCATAGGCCTCCCACCTGATGCTCTCAATTTGTGGTTAGAATGAGCAACATGAGATGGGGAGCTTACCTCTTAAATACTGACGACATTGCAACCTGGCAGTAGTACTTCAATGAAGGCAGCTAGTGCCTCCTTAGTCTTCTCCTCTTCTGTCATCCAGTTAGAGAACTCCTTCAGCCGTTCGTCCATGATTGATGAGGTGCGTTGGTTTCAGCATTGTAAATTGAAGGTTTCTTGGAAACTCTCCTAAGTGGGGGCACGAAATGACGAGCGCAAAGCGCGACACGAATCCCGACGGCCTCTAAAACACCGAGAGTCGATGCATGCAGCAAGCCGGTCACAGTGAAGCAAACAGGGGGCACCATCTACCTTTGAGCGGCTAGGACGCAGACAACAATGATTTGAAATATCACAAATTCTACACACACAGAGAATAGAGAGAATAGACATGTGATGAAAACCCTCGGGGATGTGAGGGAGAAATATTCTCTTGCCATATTTACAGCAACCTTATTTCTAGCGAGGTGGCACATCATGGTGATAGAGAGATAGAGGGAGAGATAGTGAACCTACTTGGTGCGTTCTCTAGAGATGACTCATTGACATGAAACTTGCTAACATGAGTGTGTGTGCATCGACCATTGGAGTCGAGATGTGGACATAGCTTCCTTTACATAGTACAATTCCCAAAGTAAATCACTACGCTAAGTCCCCTCTCTTATGATGCAAATGTTTCCAATCGTCCCACCAAAATACTACCAAGTGCTGACCTTTGATGAACTTGCCCCCCCCCCCGATAGTGACCTCTCAGTGCCTTTTTATAGGTGTTGGCTGCTTTAGATGAGGATAATCTAATGTGATCAGGGTAATCTAATCAGGGGAGACAAAGCAAGGCGATGGGCCCTAGGTGGTTGACCCTTGCTTTGTCTTGGGAAATATTATAAGGATATCCTCTAGGTGGGCCTTTATGACCATCACCTAGAGAGATGAGAATTTACAAATTTGGGATTTTTACGAGGTTTGGTTGGAAACTGGAAAAAATGATAATAACCTACAGTTTTGCTGAAGAGGGCGTCGTGGACATGATGTCGGTGAATGGCAACCTTGCTGGTGTGTCGGTGTAGCACATTCATCACCTTCGGGGTCGGCTGGGGCATGCCTTCGGCACCTTTGCTTGTTCCGGTGTCGGTGTCGGTGTTGGTGTCGCAAGATTTTGGTCGTCTTCCTTCTTTTGTCGATGTCGATGTTGTTCCGTTTCTTATTTTTTATGCTTTTTGTTGTGAGTGTGCATATACACATGTACTGTGTATGGGTGAGTGTGTATATGTGTGGATGTATGTATGTGCGTATTAACGTGCGTGTGAATGAGGGGGGGAGTATATATATATACATATCTATTTTATTTTTTTCATTTCGGTTGTTTACTGCTGCAAGGAACGCGAGGATGACAGATGGGGAGAGAGATTGAGAGGGGGCGCTATGTGTGGGTGTGTGTGTGTGTGTGTGTGTGTGTGTGTGTGTGTGTGTTTGTAGAGAGAGCGCTATGTGTCTGTAGGGTGTGTTTGTGTGTGTGTGTGTGTGTGTGTGTGTGTGTGTGTAGAGAGAGCGCATGAAAACGGTGCCTTCGGGCTGAGAGCAAGAGAGAGAGAGCATGGCTCTCCTGCGCACAACAGGAGAGAGAGAGAGAGAGAGAGAGAGAGAGAGAGAGAGAGAGCTAATGGGAGGGGAAGATAGGGGGGGGGTTATAGGCCGAGGGTCTGCCAGAGTTGGGAAGAAAACGGGGGGGGTATAGGGAGGAGATTGAGGCCGAAGGGGGTGTGGACAAGAGGAAAGATGGGGGGGGGTATAGTATGGCGGCCCGCTAGGGCTGGGATGTGGACAAGCAAAGAGAGAGAGAGAGAGAGAGAGAGAGAGAGAGAGAATATTTGAAAGAGAGAAAGAGAGAATGTACAAAATGTGTGGCGGCCCACCAGAGGGGTATGACAGTGGCATCCCGTCTCATGCACCCACTGGGTGAGGTGTTGCAGCGGTAGAGTAAGTGAGAGAGAGAGAATTGGTGGAGCCGAGCAGTAGGAGAGAGAGGGGCTCTATCTTCTAGCGATAATGGAGAGGTGTGGACAAATTGGTGGCACCCCACTAGTGGTTAAGCCTAAAGGGTGGTGAATGGTAAAGAACTTTTCCCTTTTTTCTTTTTTTGGTAATATGCTCTCCCCTTCTTGGGGTATGGTTCTCGCGGTCGCGGTTTGGAAAACCGGCCGTCACCAGCAAACAAAAACAGCGAAGGGGCTGAAATCGTCTACATCGACATTCACCGTGAGGAGGTCATCCATATCAAAGGAGGAAAGAGAACGGTAAGGCTTCTCTTCCCTAAGGAAACTGCAATCAAAGGTATAACCTCTACTCCAAAATGGCCTAAAGGGGCTACTCTAGCCAAAGGTAAGGAAAGGCTAAGCCAGTCCGGAAACACATGACCCCAAAGGAAGAAGCATCCGGCTACGCGAGTGCTTCAAGTTCGGAAATCCGGGTCGTACCCAGTTGACCAAAGAGAAGGTCATCCGAGGCTAAGCGGCGGAAGGTCACCTATCGATTCGCACGGCGCATGTGAGTACTGCCAATCCATTTCAACAATCCTGAAGCAAAAGTGGTAAGAAGGTTTCCATGCCCTAAGGAAGAGTGGTTCGGCTACTGCTCTCGCTATTTTGGAAGACGGGTAGAGGGTCTTCCTCCTCTCCCCGTACAACTCATCCTAAAGAAGCTCTCCACCACGGGTGAAACCCAGTGGGCTGGAGACAAGTTACAACTGAATGGAGTGGAGTTCATGCAACGCACCGACTACGGTAATTATCTGCTTTTACTACTAGCCAAAAGGCTAGGAGTAGTCAGAAACGTCACCATCACCCCGTATGTGCTGAGCGACGAGAAGAAAAAGTAGAGCCTATGAAAGGTGACGACCTCCTGTGGATGTGCTGACTCATCAACATCGGCACCGTAAGAGTATAAGTAAGTGCTCCACCCCCTGTGCATGATGGAAAACGGGCCAATAGCGTTCTCGTTTAGATTTCTGCAACATATGCATGTGAATATTTATGTAGATAGGAAAATCTTCTACCAACAGAAGATTGTGTATTTGTTCGGTGCTGCGGTGCTAGGAGAAATCCTTAGCTCCCCAAACCCTATCATTCTCCCCATATTGGATTACCACCACTTCTTCGATGTTTCCATCTTTATCCTAATTTAATCTATCCACCCAACCCTGTAAAAAGACGAGATGAGCCGCTACTGTCATTAAAATCTATTAAAAAAAAGTTTGTAATTTCCTGAGTCACTACCATGGCAAGTGTTTCTTTCCCCACGTTCAATGGGAAGAAGGGAGAAGACATCACTCCCGACTTTTTGGATGATTTCAACATCACTTGTGTGGTTTCCAACAAGGATGACGACCCCTCACGGCTACGAATTTTTCCTCTACTTTCAAAGTAGAGGCCAAGTCTTGGTACAATTCTTTGCCCCAAGCTACCAAAAATGCATGGGATGTATTACGTGCTGCCTTTGTGAAGAGGTTTGGCGGAGGCACAACCTCAGAAAAACTATGGCAGCTACTGATGGAGTTAAAGCAGGGACGTCTGCTAGAGTATGCCACCTACGAGTCCAAGTTTGTTGATTTGTGGGAGAGATGGGCTGCCTCACCGGAGGAAGGGGAAGGAGCGCCTAATTTCATAAAGAAGGACTATTTCATTGCTGGCATGTGGTCGCCACTTAAGAAGAAGGTGAAAGAAAGGTTTTCTGCAACATATTAGTTGACAGTGGAAGTAGCCCGCCTTAAAGACAAGAAGCTGCACATGCAAGCAAGAGTCAACAAGTCAGAGGAATCAAGCTCAATCCGACTAACCCCAGTGACTACAACATCCGTTCATAGAGCCCAACCACAAGAGGCATCAGAAGAGCAACAAGACCCGCTGAGTCGCATCACTACCCAACTCGAGAGTTTATCCGTGCATCTGGTGCAGCAAGGGCATGCACCTGTCAGAAATCCAAAACAAGGAAGAGGACAACGAAGGCAAAACCAAGAGTACCACTACTATGATTTCAAGGAAGACGGCCATGGCATGTACTACTGCCCACATCCAAGAAGGCAGAATTTCAATAGAGGAGGGAGACAGAATCAGATCTCTGTGCCGAGGGCAAGACCCCCACCACCCAGGCAACCAGGGTCGATTCCACTGGTCCAAATCCTTCGACCACCCGTACAACAACAAGCACCACCACCACCTCTTATTCCACTGCTACCCCCACCACCTGCTGTAAACCAAGTAGTAAGTGTTATTAGCTTGGAAGCTAAAGGGAAGGCAAAGGTAGAAGAACCAGTTCGAGAGAAGCACAAACAGAAAGCAAAAGTAGAAGAAGTGGATGTCATGGGGGTGAAGCGTGCCAGGCACGAAGAAGCCTCTCAAAAAGAAGAGAAAATGAAAGGAAAAGGCAATTCTAGCAAGCAGGCATCTAAGCCGCGACGGAAGATAGACATCGTGGATTTTTCACTAGGTGAGTATGCTAAAACATACGACTTAGTTCAGAATGTGTTGATGCAAGGCCCGAAGATAACTTGGCCCCAATTACTCCACCTTGCACCAAGGATGAGGAGGCAATAAATGAAGATGGTAAGTACAAGAAAATCAAGACCAAGGATAGCTAGGGCTATCTCTGGGAGGGATCTCGATGACATCCTACCAACCATGGATGCCCACATCAAGGGGCAACGAATCTCAAACGTCTACATAGATGGTGGCACACAAATATGCGTCATGAGTGAAAAAATGATGCACCATCTAGGCCTAGAGGTGAGTAGGCCGGCACCTTGTCGAGCCAAAATGGCAAATAACATAAGAGTGAAATGCGTAGGCATTGTGAATGCGGTCAAAGTAAAGGCATTCAATACAAAAGTGGAGGTAGACATCTTTGTCATGCTCACACAAAGGGGAGGGCTACCCTATCATTCTTGGGAGACCCTGGCTCATGGCTATGGAAGATAAGCAAGACTGGAGTACCGGAATGATTCATATGAAGGACGCTAAAGGGAAGTCCATATTCTACGACATGGGGATTGGGAAGCAACGCAACATGATCTTGGAGGCTTTAGAAGATGAGTCCACTAGTGACTATTCGTCCACCTCAGGAGAAGAGACAACAACAACTGAATAAAGTGCAGTAGCATCAAAGTGATGGGAGTTATCCTAAAAGACCCAAAAAGATTGAAACAATCTGAAGCACCACCGATAAACCAGGAAGGACCATCAAGTACGCAATCCTTTGAGGATACAAGTAAGTTACATCGGATTCTCTCCAGTGAGCTAACCGATGAAGAGAGGAAGGAATATATCTCCATGCTAGGTAACTTCACTACATTGTTCATTGATGGTTATGATAAGATCATAGGAATCACAGTAGTACAACACCGCATAAAACTCTAATAAGTAAGTAAACCCGTAGTGTAAAAGCTCAGAAGAATTGGGGTAATCCAACAAGAGGCACTACTCAAGGAAGTGAGGAATTTGATATAGGCAGGTTTCATCCATCCTGTCGAAGACTCAGAATGGGTCTCTCCAGTAGTAGTCACACCAAAGAAGAATGGCAAGTGGAGAGTCTGTATGGACTATAAACCTCTCAATGCAGCCACAAAGAGGGATCACTTTCCCCTCCCATTCCAAGATGAAATTCTCAATGAAATGGCGGGTCATGAGTGCTACATAGTATGAGATGGCTACTCAGGATACTTTCAGATTAGCATTGTGAAAGAAGACCAGAAAAAGACAACTTTCATAACACCTTGGGGATGCTTTTCTTACAGAGTGATGCCTTTTTTGGCCTCACCAACGCTCCAGCCACATTCCAGCGCTATGTAACTTTTGTCTTCCAACCATACTTTGGAACATCAATACGAGTCTTCATACATGATTTTTGCATCTATAGTTCACGCTCCCATTATTTGAGCAAAGTCTATGATGGCCTGACCAGGCTACAAACCTTGGGTGGCCATCTCAACGTGGATAAGTGTCACATTGGTGAAAGAAAAGTCACTATCCTTGGCCATGTAATTTCAGCAAAAGGGATAGAGGCTAACCCTAGCAAGATTCAAGCTCTGGTATCTTTGTCATCACCCACCACAGCTAAGCAATTGGTCTCTTTCCTTCAGAAGGTAAGATACTTAAGCAAGTTCATCCATTTGCTATCTCAAGTGGTTCTCCCTCTACAACAAGTCACCCAGAGGGATGTCTTCTCATGGAGTGAAGAAAATGAGCAACAATTTACCGAAGTGAAGCAAATCCTAGCCACGCTCCCCACCATTTCACCCCCCATATGGGACAAGCCATTTTATGTGAACCCTAGTGTAGGAAGTGATAGACTCGGAGTCGTACTAATGCAAAAGGACCCCAAAACTTCTTTCATGCGTCCTATCTACTTCTCTAGTCGTGTCATGACCCCATCAGAAATGGGATTCACCGCAATAGAACACATGGTGCTCGCACTAATGTTTGCTACCACAAAGTTCCGCTCTTATCTACTGCCTAGACCCTTTGTAATTCTCACAATGGAGGAGGTTTTTCCGTATGTAATGCAACACATGGATGTCTCATCTAGGATCTCTAAATGGCTAGTAAGGTTACAAGAGTTTGACTACACCATGCAAGTAGAAATCTCCACCAGGACTAGTTTAGTGGGTATTCTTACTCATCGCCACTATGAGAAGAAGCTGAAGGTCAACACGGAAGCAAAAGAAGAGACACCAATGGTAGAAATTCCTAAGCTAGAAAGAGCTCACTCTCTTTTCTTTGGAGCATACAAGAGAATAGTGGACCAGTCTGCAGTTGGCATTGTCATTTTCAATGAACAACAGGAAAGGGTATTCTCCATCGGGCAGCTATTACACTCCCACTCCAACAATGAAGCAGAGTATGCAGCTTTAATTCTTGGGTTAGAACGGTGTATTTTGCAAGGGATTCAGTGGCTAACTATGTTTGGCGATGCTCTACTTTTGATAAAGCAGATAAACGGCACTTGGGTTTGTAAAAATCAGGTTTTACTTGGTCAACTACGCCAAGTTAAGGATCTTTTAAGAAAGTTTGAAGCAGTGCAATTATTTCATGTCCCCAGGACAGAGATTCAGGAGGCAGATGCTCTAGCCAAGGAAAGAATACAAGACGTTCCCATAGGAGCAATCAAAGTAAAACTACCCCTCTTTCAAGGTAGTGATGCTATGCCTGATACCGTCAGCTTTCTAGATACAAGAGAATGTCTAGAAGGGTACACTAGGGGCCAGAAACAGTGGCTTGTAAGGAAGGCTACAAGATACCGCCTTGTAAATGACCACTTTTATTGTAAGGGCAAGGATCAGATTCTCAGGCGAGTGCCAACCTCCAGTGAGATCACAGAGGTAATTTCAAGTTGCCATGATGGTGTCTATGGCGGTCATTTTGCTTTAGCTATCACCTCTTGAAAGATTCTATAGGCAGGATACTCTTGGCCTAACCTGAACAGGGATGTGCATCATTGGTGTAAAACATGCAAGGCTTGTCAAGTGACTAGTGATCGCACACTAACCTATGAACCACAGACTCCTATCATCGCATACGGTCCATTTGAGAAATGGGAAATAGATGCAATCGGTCCTCTACCAAGGGCCCAATCAGGCAAACTATACATTCTAGTTGGTGTAGACTACATGACCCGATGGGCGGAAGCAGCATCCACCACCCGCATTACAGTCCAAGAGGTAGCAAAGTTCATATTTGAGCACATCTATTGCCGTTTTGGCACTCCTCTTGAGATAATATCTGATAGGGGACTGGGTTTCAAAGGCAATATGGTGGGAGAACTGATGAAAAAGTTAGGCATTACATGCCGACATTCCACACCATACTATCCACAGTGTACTGGCCTAGTAGAAAAGGTAAACAAAATGATTGCAAAATCATCACAAAGCAGGTGCATAAGCACACAGGAGACTGGGATAAACATCTCATGGCCGCTCTATGGGCCTACCAAACGACATTCCGAACATCATTAGGTTTCACCCCTTTCCATCTAGTTTACAGAAAGGAGGCAATTCTACCCATTGAGGTTCAGATAGCCAGCTTATGAGTCATGGCTAGCCAATTACAACGCCCAATTGTAAATCTCCACAACCACATCCCGGATCTAGAAAGGCTCCAACTAGATAGGGAAGATGCAATCAATCACTATGCAGCGCAGGCAAAGCGACGCCGGCTCACCTTCAATCAAGGGCTTAAAGAAAAAGGCGTGGAAAAAGGCATGTTAGTATTGAGATACAACAACAGATTTGACACCAGGAAGGACAAGAAATTTCAACCCCGATGGGAAGGACCATTCATTGTCAAAAGGCGCTATGACAATGGAAGTTATAAGCTGATGGAAGCAGATGGGAGAATTCACAAGACTAGAGTCAATGGATGGAGGCTAAAAAGGTATTTCCTTAGGTTTGATCTAGAGTTCATGCTAGATATTCCAGAAGAGGGGGAACCCTCCAACTCCACAACTAAAGAATCAGAGGTGGGGCTAGAAGCATGAATGCCTCTAGCCAAACGGGAGGGCTAACGATGGCCGGTTTTCAAAACCGCGACCACGAGAACCAAACCCCAAGAAAGGGACAGCATATTACCAAGAGAAAAAAAAAGTTTCTTTAACATTCACCACCCCTTTACGCTTAACCACTGGCAGGGTGCCACCAATTCGGCTACATCTCCCCGTTATTGCCAAAAGACAGAGCTCTCTCTCTCCTACTACTCGGTTCTGCCAAACCACTCTCTCCTCTCACTTACCCTGCCGCTGCATCACCCGGCCCAATGGGCGCATAAAAAAAACATTTCCACTATCCCCTGGCGGGCCGCCAATTTTGTAATATTCTCTCTCTCTCTCTCTCTCTCTCTCTCTCTCTCTCTCTCTTTCATTATTCACAAGCTCTCTCTCTCTCTTCGCTCGTCCATATCCCAGCCCAGCGGGCTGCACCCTCATCCCTCCCTCTTCCCCCTCGTCCACACCGCCTTGGCTCCACTCTCCTCCCTATCCTCCCTCCCCCCCCCCCCCCCCCCCTTTGTTTTCTTCCCACCGGCCGACCACCGCCCTATCCTCCCCAATGTTTTCTCCTCCCTCAATTAGCTCTCAGTCTCTCCCCCCTTTGAGTGAGTGGCCCCACGAGCATAGAAGGGAATCTCACACTCTCTCTCTCTCTCTCAATACATTCCCTCCACATAACCTCTTATCGAAATCCCCCCCCCCCCCCCTCACTCACACACTCTCTCTCACTCTCTTCCCCACGGTGGGAACCCGCCACAATGTATATTCTCTCTCTCTCTCTCTCTCTCTCTCTCTCTCTCTCTCTCTCTCTCTCTCTCTCTCTCTCTCTCTCTCTCTCTCTCTCGCTCGCTCTCGCTCGCTCTCGCTCTCTCTCTCTCTCTCTCTCTCTCTCTCTCTCTCTCTCTCTCTCTCTCTCTCTCTCTCTCTCTCTCTCTCTCTCTCTCTCTACAACCACTATACCCCCCCCCCTTTTCCCACTCCGTTCACCACTCTCATAACCCCCCCTTCTCGCTCTCTATCGATAACGGGCCATCGGAGCCCTCGCCCTCAGGCTCTCTCTCTCGAGCGCTCTCTGCCCAAAGGCCGCAAGCAACTCCACCAAGGCCCGCTTTCTCTCTCTCTCTCTTATCCACCCTCACCGCCACCCAAGCCCTCGCCCCTCAGACTCTCTCTCGCACTCTCTCTGCCACCACAGCCCAAAGGTGCAGAATACTCTCTCTCTCTCTCTCTCTCTCTCTCTCTCTCTCTCTCTCTCTCTCTCTCTCACACACACACACACACACACACACACACACACACACACACCACACACCCCGCCCTCTCTCGTTCTCTCAATGTCACCATAGCCGCACGCAGACTTCTAATCCCTCCTCTCTCTCGCTCTCGGCCCATACGGGCACAGGGGTATACACACACACACACGTATACAACCATTCCCACTCTCCCGCTCTCTATTTCCTGCGTTACAGTCAGCTTGTCGAAAAAAAAAACATAATGTATATGTATATATATTAAATATATATACCACCTCTTCCCGCGCACACCTTGCCACATACACCCACACACCTATACACTCACACACACCCGATCCATACATACACATACACGCGCACGTGTATACGCACACACCAAGAAAAACATTAAAAAACATAAAAAACCCGAAGGACATCGACAACATCGACAAAAAAGAAAGAAGGAAGCCAAATCGCGTGTCGCCAACACCAAAACAAGCAAAGGCGCCGAAGGCATGCCCCGATCGATCCGAAAGTAACGAATGTGCTACACCAACGCACCAGCGAGGCCACCATTCACTAGCATCGCGTCCAGGATGCCCTCTTCAATAAAACCTGTAGGTTGTCGTCATTTTTTCTAGTTTCAAATCAAATCTTGTAGAAAAATCCCAAATTTGTAAATTCTCATCTCTCTAGGTGATGGTCACAAGGCCCACCTAGAGGTTTTCCTTATAATATTTCCCAAGACAAAGCAAGGGTCAACCACCCAGGGCCCACCGCCTTACTTTATCTCCCCTGATTAGATTACCCTAATCAAACCAGATTACCCTAATCTAAAGCAATCAGCACATATAAAAAGGCACTGAGAGGTCACTATCGGGGGGGGGGGGGGGGGGGGGGGGGCAAGTTCATTAGAGGTCAGCACTTGGTAGTATTTTGGTGGGAGGAATTTGCAACATTTGCATCACAAGAGAGGGGACTTAGTGTAGCGATTTTCTTTGGGAATTTGTACTATGTGAAGAAGCTATTTCTACATCTCGAATCCAATGGTCGATGCACACACACTCATGTTAGCAAGGTTCTCGTGTCAGTGAGTCATCTTTAAAGAACGCACCAAGTAGGTTCACTATCTCTTCCTCTATCTCTCTATCACCATGATTTGCCACCTCGCCGGATTATTATTTAATCTACCTAGATTGTCTGTAGTGTGAGTACTACTCTACACATGACAAACAATCATTTGATAAATCTAACCCAAGTTACTTCCAGGTGTGAACATAGTTCAACACACAAGAAGTAACTCCTATCTTTAACTATTTAACTTAAGTTCCTTCTAAGTGTGAACGTAGTTCAACACAAAGAAAATAACTGCCAACTTTAACTTTATTGAATCACTTCCAATTGTGAGTTTCCTCTACACGATGCAAGTAATCATTAACTGCCTTAATATCTTCACACACGGCAGATAAAGACTAAACTCAAAACTCCAAAACCGAGAAAAAAACATTTTGTCCAAAGCTCTTGATTTCTATTAAAAAATTCTACAGAAAACTTTAAACTGAGTTTTTCATCTTTTTCTTGTTGTTGAGGCTCACCTATAGATGAGAAAGGGGAAGAGAGCTCAATGGAATGAGGAAAACAATCCGTTTTCACGATATATAAGGAACTTTATTTCGATCGAGCTAATATTTTGATTTGAATAACATTTCGATCGAACTAATATTTTGATCAAAATGTTATTCAATCGAAATTACAATAAATTATACGATATGGTGGTTTTGCTGAAGTGGCAACGTATAATACGGCCAAATAAAAATAGGTGTCTTATTTTTTTCCCCCATGGTTTTGAGAAACCATTTGTATTCAAAGAAGGCAAAAAAAATGTTACACATAAGTGGGGAGCAGAGAAGCCCATGGGGATGCCAAGACTTTGGTTAAAATGGTGTCCTCCAGAGAGAATGGTACAGTTACTAAGTAGCCAAGATATATAAAGACATAGCTTCTCTTCATTAAAGTGTAATGGGTGGAATGAGTGTGTCTTTTTTATCCATCTAGGTTTTTTAGAAGGAGAAATGTAGAAGACACCCTTTTTCCCAGCATTAATAAACGCCAGTTTAATAACCTGTGATAGTACATCTTTAAGTCCAAGATCCCCTTCTATGGGGATATTCTCATAACACTGAGTAATATCTGCTGAAAAGAGGTGAAAAATATGTTTAGGGAGGTTAAGAGAAACTTCGATAGAGTTTTTTGTTATCCAGAAGGGGTTGTATTGTACTTGTAAAAAGTTATAGCAGATTTTTTGTTAAGAGGCAAGGTACAAGGTCAAGACAAAGAGTAATATCTTTAGTAAAATTCATAAAGATTCCATTCAAGGCATCAAATATCCATCTAAATTTATGTTTATGAATTTTGTAGGTGGAAAAAAAGTAGTGGAAATTTAGTATCCTAGAGAGGATAGCCCAGACTTTCTAAATGTTATTGGTAACTTCTTGTAGAGATGTGTTGATTTTTGTGAATTTCTTCCCAGGTACCCGGGATTGTGCTGCTTTCCAGTCTAGGTTTTTACAAATAAGAGTGGGACAATTAGAGCTTTTATCCATCCCTAATATGAACCAATTTTTTGATAATTTTTGAAATTCATGCGCAAGTTGTGGTGTTATCCAAGAGCTATCTGTAGGTAGCCATTCTTTAGGAATTTGAGAGATTTTTTAAAAAAACCATTCTTCCACCATTTTGGTTAAGTCCAGTAGGATTTTCATCTCTAGTCGGAGAGAAATGACAAGGTCAGTTAAGCAGGTCATTGGAGCTGATAAGGCAAGATATGGGTTTTTGGGATAGTTAGGTATGTGGCTAAGCCCTTTAGCCAAGATTTTTCGGATTTTGATATTTTTAATGATGTCAAGATCACAAGTACAAGCATGCATACCATATGTATTAAAGTTTTTGCAAAATATGATAAACTGATTGCAGATACATTTTGGAATTGAGTTATGTCTAAGAAAATCGTTGCTGTATACCAAATTCTTAATAGATGGTTGATATTTCTAGCCAAAAAGTACATTGTCCAGTAATTTGTGGTTCCCAAAGAGTAAGTCAAAGCACTCACAAAAAAGTGTTTTAGGGTGTATCCGGTCAAGAAGCCGATTCTAAAAGAGACAATGTACGTAAATAAAGTCTTGGCTTGGAGCTTTTTTGTTGAGAAATTGCCTTCCACATGGGCTCACTGCCACCTGCATGTTCATCAATGATCACAAATCAAGAAAGTTTCTGATAGGGGTGTTCCTGCCTCTTCCTCTAGTGTAGCTACGAGATTTTCCTCGATTAGAGGAAGAGCTAGGTGTCAAAAAAGAAGTAAAAGAGTTGGGAGTAGCAAGGGAATTGGGTCTTTTTAGTGAAGGGGAGTCATCTTCATCAATACAAGGCTTGAGTAAGCTAGTGATAATCTTTACCCATTTGTAATTAAAGTAAGTGGTGAGATAAATCCCAGGTTCATCAAACTTCAGTTCTTTCAAGATATCCAACATTAGCCCTCGAAATATGTTGAAAGCTATTTGAGCAATAACTATTTGTTTAGCTTGGCCACCCAACCAAGAACAAATAAGGGAGAGATGAAAATCCACTGGTTTCTTAGGGAAGAGCAAGTCAAGATGGTTGAGAATAAACCAAATAGCATGGTCCGAACCACATGATACTGGATTCGCATGAAGCCTTAGGGTCGAGAAATTTGCAGGCGCATTTGACGTAGGGTCAAAAAACATTCCAAATGGATTTTGTGTAGAAATCTTGGTTAGTTTTGGCAAACTCCGTGTTTTCCTTTGTTTGAATGTAGAGGCCTGTATTAGAAGGGCATTTGGAATTATCAATGAGGTTTAGGTTGAAGGGGGTTTTAATGAGTTCCCCTTTGTCAAGGAACTATCCACCTTTTAAATTTTTGAGTTTGCAGTCTTCTACAATAGAGGCAGGAGATTAGCCAGGTAGACCCAGGTTTCACTAAGAATAGGTGCTAGAAAGGCTTTGTTAGGTAAGATCCAGAGTTGGTGGTCAACCCCAAAAGACTCAATTTCGATCTGCCTAACAGGTAGGAAAGGAAAAACTTTGAAGATTTTTTGTACTGTTTCTAAGAGGTTAGATTTATTGAGGTTGAGGGAACAAAGATTACTCTGAAATTCCTTGACAGCTTCTAGATTTGCACTATCCCTACAAAAGATTTCTTTGACAGCTTCTAGATTTGCACTATCCCTACAAAAGATTTCCTTGACAGCTTCTAGATTTGCATTATCCCTACAAAAGATACCCCCTGTTTGAGGGATAGCTGGAGTAGCTGGGGTGTTGATGAAAGAAGGATTGAGACCACATAGTTTTTTCAAAAGGTTGGATAGGTCAGCTCCTAAGGATGAGAATAGGGCAATTTCATGTTGATATTGTATAGAAAGTATAGGAAGTTGAGCTAAGTACTGGGAAATAAGATTAACACCATCTTTGGAATCCTTATCCAAGGTATCCAAAACTTTGACCCAATCATTGAAAGACAACTTTGACTCAATCATTGAAAGACAACATATGTAAAATAGACATCTTTTTGTCTATGGTAAGAGCCAAGTCATATATTAGTTGGGAAGCATCCAAGCTACTAATACATCTGAGGACCAAAGATGTTGCAACAGAAAGGGGTTCAGAGGATAATTATGAGCCTTGCAAAAGAGCAAGGGTCTGCAATATACAAAAGAGTTAATGTGGCTGTAACAGCGTCTTGTAGTAAGTAGCACAAGTTTTGGCTTTTCTAGCCAGGAAGGGTTGAGTTCTAACTGCTAGGGCAATTTAATCTGCTCTAGAATCCTTGAATGATTCTCAGGGTTGTGATTTACTCTCATGCGGGTTGTCATTCTATAGTGTTTGTGTTTCTGAAAGGAAATATATAAATATGATTAGTCTTGTAGATTGGGCATGCACTCCTTAAACTAGCAAAGTTAGAGACTATGATAGCCGTGAGCAGGAAACTAGAAATTTAGTCTATGAAGGACCACCTAACACCATTCAACCAGTCTAGGGATTATAGACTGTGAGTCCAACTTAGCACTAAGTCTCACAACAATTTTATAAAGCCAACGTCCCGATTTTCCCATAAAAATGGAAAAACCTTATGTTTAGGACATGTGTAGCTGTTTTAACATAAATAATAACACATAATTCAACTTTTACATTCAAAAGACAATTGGCTCTAAAGAAAGGGAAATGATAAGTACAAAACAAATCAATCTTAGAATTATCTTTGTACAATGCTTATAAGAATGAAGCCTCATTCTAGTATACAGTTATCAGAAGTACTTCCTCTGTAGTAGTTGTATGTGTAATCATGTGTGGAAAGATGCATTTAAGCCAAAAAAACAAAACAAAAACAAACCTCCAAGATAAGATAGAGTCCTTATCTGCATCCATCCAAACAAGACAACAGATATGTTAGCCTTTGATGTGTTTTACAGGTATCAATGGACTATACCAGTTGTTATCCATGTCCATCTCTTAACTTTTTTTAAACTTTACAAGCTTGGTCCAAAGTGAAAAGTTTTATCATCCCAAATTTTATTTAGTGCTTTATACTTACTATAGGGCCATAACCTCTTCTTCTCCAAGTGGTATTCTGCCCCCAAATATTTTTGAGTTTTTATTCGCCAAATTACTGAGGCTTTGTCTAAAAAGAAACCTGCAAACCATTTATTGAGTTTAAAACTTGTTTTCGTTTATTGATAAAGTTTTTGTTGATATGAAATCTCATCCTTCCTAATTTTATAAGTCATAATTTCATAGTAAGCCAAGTGGTAGAGAACTAGCTCGTCTACTTGTCAAATTTTATAAGAAAAAACCAAGGGCTAACTATAAATGCTATACCATCATCTCGACCAATCAACTGATAACGGACAGCTTTATATATGGAATGTATCCGGGACCTAATCCTCCAAAGTAGTCCACGCTTATTAGAACATGCAATTATCATCGTGTAAAAGGGAAAAAAACGACTTCAAATTTTTACTAAGCCAACCCACACGATGGGGTTTTTCAAGTGATAGTCATCATGATGTCAAGTCACAGTGACAGTACCATGTGCAAGAACCAATAATCATTCTACCCTTCCATCCCAAAGCTCCATTATGCATCGAAAGAATACTTACCTTCTCAGTGGGCAAAAGAAACCACCACAAAGTTCAGTAAGCCAACCCACACCATATGGTTTATCAAAATTTGTAAGCAACAAGATACTTACCTTCTCATTGGGCAAAAGAAACCACGACGACATTCAGTAAGCCAACCCACACAGTAGGTTTTACTAGAATTTGTAAGTGACGGGCAATGATGATGTCAAGTCACAGCGTCAGTACCAAGGGTAAGAATCACTAATCATCAGGTGTATACCCTCCATCCCAAAGCTCCAGGGTACTTATTATTTCAATTTCAAGCCAAGAGGCAGTTACCATACAGTACTCCCCCACATCAGTGCGTAGAAAAAAATGCTATCCGTGCTATTAGTTTACTTACCACCAGACTTATGCTAAATCAAGTAATTTTTAGACAAATAAATCTCCTAAAAAGCCAGTGAACCAGTTTAACGCATAGCATCAAAATTTTCATTGTGTACAGTGGCCATAATTTACAAGCCAAAACTTCATTATTAAGTACTACCATTATTCAAACCATATATGGCTTTTACTGATAAAAAATCCAAAACCTAGTTGAGGGGTTAGAGTAACAAAAACCATTCAATTCTATGTACTTGTAAAGCAATCCCATTCAGTGGGCTATATCAGGCATCCCGTGCAAGTGTTAAAAATACCCTAGCATGTTTATGTTTATGATATCTAAAAAAGAAAGAGAACCTCGCTCTGTAGATAGTGACAAACCTGAGTTGGTTGAGCTACAAGCTCCACGTTGGTGCAGTAATAAATATTACAAATCAACACGCAGTCCTCTTTCTTAAAAAACACACACCCAAAGCTAAGTGAGGGACAGAAACCGCCCTCACCTCCTAGGAGGGAACACCATCACTCCTGGCGTGTGCAAAATACTCCTAGGTATTGAGTGTAGTATACGCCTTCTAGGGAATTGACACCATGCGGCCGCCTCAATAGTGGTCTGGCTCACCATTGCCATGAATTTTTACCACAGCACCTCACGGCAGAGTAGGTAAGTGTAAAGTAGAGAGACCCACGTTCTTTTACTTGCTAGTTATAGCTTAAGTGGCAGTTAATAGCCTATAAGGGCTCTACCCCATGGTAGATTTAAAACTTAGTGTAAAAAACTCTACTAAACCCTAATATTAGTGTAAAAAACTTAGTATGACATTATTAGGGTTTAGTAGAGTTTTTTCAATATGCTCAAATCTCAAAAAAGCAAGTAAGAAAGTATGTGTGTGTGTGTGTGTGTGTGTGTGTTTGTGTGTGTGTGTGTGTGTGTGTGAGAGAGAGAGAGAGAGAGAGAGAGAGGGCATAGATGTTGTGAGACATAGGCATACATATTATCTCTATGAAAATGTTTCATTGCTTAGATCTTGAACAATTTGATTAAAACTTCAAAAAGATGAACATTCATTATTCATAGAAAATATCACATTTTATATTATTTGTAGTACATAAGGCATTACTTTATAAGTTGCATCTGCAATCAATCCCTCAAAGGCTCTTGTTTTGTAGTAGTACTATCCGCTATGGGCAAGAGATTATTCACCAAAAATGAGCTGCTCCTTCAGTTTTTCCTCATTCACCTCTGTGATGATCCCAACTATCTTTTAGCAAGTGATGACGAATTGCCCCTTTTCATGCAGGCTTTATAACAAGCATATCTTGAGCTCCGTGCATTTTCGATAAAAAATCATGTTAAAAACGTATACTATTCATAATCCTTTATCATTGGGATTCCAAAACTGCAAATACTTGGAGAAGTGAGAACATGTTCCATTGTATGGGAAAGCGAATTAATACCCAGTTACATTGGGATTCCAAAATGGCAATACTTGATCAAAGAATATACATTGGAAAACCATGTTAAAAATGTGTATTGTTTATAATCCTTTAACATTGGGATTCCAAAATTGCAAATATACATGGAGAAGAGAGAACATAACATGTTTCATTACAGGGGAAATTACGTCAATACTCAATTACATATCTATGGTAGAATGGGTGCGCTCTCTACTGAGTGCACTATAGATTTGAACCTCACCATCAATAATTGGCTGGTGGATAAACATAACTCGTCACCAATAAGTATCTAGTAGATAAACATATTCATGTTCTTGCTTAAAACACACAAGAATACAAACTAAATGTTCTTACATGCAAGATACGATCGCTTGTGTGCAAGATGCTAAAAATTCAAGCACGTACAAGTTGGCTCACTGCAAATTTGAACCTCTTACATATCCTTATCCATGTGTTTCCACCTTGAAAACTCCATTCACCCCTTTGGCACGATAAATCTCCTCTATCACCCCTGCCTTCAGAGCTAGAGATCAATCAACTTTGCAAGTGTTCTCTACTAAAACTGTTGTCTGGTGCTTTGTTCATAGCCCATCTCAAGTGTTGGAATGATTTCCTTCAAAAATAGAGCTAAAGAAATTTTGTAGGTTTTCTCTATTGAAATTGTTGTACGGTACTTTGTTTTAGTCCGTCGCGAGTGTTGGAATGACCATCTTGCATTGGAGTATGTGATAACCTTGCCACATTCTCATTGCCACCTAGAGTTGCCACAATATGTGAAGTACAGTCCCATGCAACTTGTTCTACTCAACACCCACCTTCATATAATTCTTGAGGAGGGGTCACTACAATAAAAAAATTTGTATCACGTAGATTCAATAGTAGGGATTATTTTATTCCATATTTTCTCACATTTTCACATATAGATGGTTACTGAAAAATGATGTCAAAAAAATTTACAGATTGAGTACGATAAAGGTCCCTTTTATTGGTGAAAAACCCATAGCTAAGGGGTTTTAACAATATATAGGTTTTACATATAGTGACCCTCCTCCCCCCCCCGCCCCCTGAGATACAATTTTTACACGTCCTCTGGAGAAAGGTTTGTACCAATTTGGGTCTATAATGTTCCAGGGTCTGTGACAATATTTCTATCCAAAATATAGCAATGTAATATGTTCTCAAACCAAAATCATTAATGGACCATTCCCAAGGGATGTTTGTGATATCCTTTGAAAGAGGGAGTAGAGACTCTCACATCAGAGCCGACAATGAACCTGCCACATCTTTGTCCCCTATTAGGTGTTCCACTACAAGTCACTTTGTTGCATGTGTAGGTGTGTCAAATAGCCAAACATTGCTTTGTTGATCGTGCTCTCATTTACCATAGATCCCTTCATTCCTCTTAACAAGCGTGTTTCTAGATCTTTCACTTGCAAAACTATTTTTCCTTGGCCATGCACTTGGCCTCATCCTCAACATTAATCACCTCTATTTGTAACCTCTTTTTTCTAGAAGTTTCTTTATTGCCCATTAGATGTCAGGGCACCATGTAGCATGGAATTCCGTCAAGAGCTTCAATAATAATGGTTTGCGTGATATAAGTTGGTGGTTACTAAGCCAATAGGTAAGCCTTTGCGAGGATGGACCCTTCCATAGATGTTTATCTACAAGTATAAAGAAATAGCCTTGGTGCTCTACAAAAGTGTATTTGATAATTCATTGGTGCATGCATCATACAACAATATCCACCTCTTGAATCTCTCTCCTACCATCCAACTCCTATATTTGCTTTCGGTAAGATTTGTGTGTGGAGTGTTATGACCGTCCATGATGTTTTCAACGGAGTTCATGATACTACCCCGATGAAAATTGCAGTCCTCCTATCAGCTTAGCCAAGAATCCATGCATACAAGGTTTTGGACCATGCAATTGACCAACATGTCGTTGAGGCATTCTCAAAAGAGGCACTATATCCTCTTTCTTCATTTTTCATGTGGCTATAGTGAGAAGTGTTACCATATACATGTGGTAGTGATGTGTGTGAACACACTTAGGACCGCCCAGGCATTTTTTCCCTCACTATGAGGTTTTTCCCCTTGTGCATTGTATATACGCCCATCACTCTAGGGCTAACTCATCTTTCCATTGCACATCAAGTAATACACTCTCTATTGTGTGCCTTGAGCTTCCTTCAGCTTCTCCAAGTTGTGTGTTCTTGCAACCCATCAGAGCAGGTTGCGTCCTCTCGAGCTTAGTCGCCCAGCAGCTCCAACACACTTCTGCTCACTTTCTCTAATCTTTGTGAGCTTTGGCAAGCATTTGCAGGTCGACAAAAACTTTGGGTTAGCTCAAAGAGCTTGGTCTCCTGAGAATTTTTATTTGGGATCATTTCGGTCCCCCGTTTCCACTAGAGGCAGTAATGCACATGTTATTTCGTCATTTTGTGTAGGATTTTTGTCAGTGCCATTTTCTACATAATAGGTTTCTTACAGTCTTCTACAGTTTGTGTTATATAGCACGTATTGTTCCCGCTTTGTTTCTCCTCTTTTTGGGCAGTTTTCACATCAGGTGCAGGCATTTGTCATTGACGACAACAACACAGATGTGTTCAAGATGTTTGCTATTGAGGACAGATTGGATAGGAACAATTACCCTATGTGGGCTTACATGATGCAATATGTTCTTGTGTCAAAGGGTGTCTTGAATATTGCGCAGGGCATTGATGTACGTCTTGGTTCGAAGGATGTAGGCAATGTTGAGGATGTTCTAGGTCTTGCTGCAAGGATTGCTGCTGTTAGAGTTGTTTTGCCTACTACAGAAAAAACAAGCTCGTTGGGATGTAAAAGATCCACAAGCTCATGCATTGATTGCGTTTTCTGTGAAGCGCACTATTCCTTCTCACATTTGTTCAACGGAATTTGCAAAATAGGCTTGGGTTATTCTTGATGGTCTTTATGCAAGTCACAATGAGGCAAAAATTTCATTGTTGCGTAAAGAGCTGGAGTCGAAGATTATGCATGAGGAAGATGTATGAACACTTTCCTTGGTGGTGTCAAGGATATCAATGAGCAACTTATTTTTGCAAGTGAAGTCATTTCAGACAGTTCCCTTGTGTAGACTGTTCTTCATGCCTTGCCAGATTCTTACCAGACTTTTGCAACCCAAGAAAATCCTGAAGTTGTCAAGTTTGATACTTTATGCACATTGCCATTGCAGAGTCGCTCTCCAAAAAAAATAGGACTAGACAGCGTGCAGTTGAACAGGCCTTTATGGCTGCTCAAAGAAAAGGTGGTAACAAAAATGCAACCACTTCTCATGGTTCTTTTGCAAGTGAAAAATCGCATGTTCCTAATGCTTCTATTGGCAGCAATTCGTCTGGAAATTTTGGTGATAACATCAAAAAGAAGATGTGTTTCCATTATTGTAAAGCTAATGATAACTTAATCAAGCAATGTCCTAATTTGAAGGCCAAAGAGGTTAAGAAGAAAGAGGTTGCTTCCACTACTAATGCTGCCTTCACTACAAATACAGTTATTGTTGAGTCTTCTATGAAAGGAAACCGTGATGTTGTTGATGTGGAATGGTCTTTTAGTGCAGAGTGCACTTTTAATCCTAATGTCCACGATGCATGCATGTCATTTGCTATAGATTACATGTGTGGTATTTTGACAGTGGTCCTACAAAGCACATTACCTCACATCGTGATTTGTTCACCTCTCTTGAGTCTATCCCTCATGGGAATTTAACTACTTGTGCCAACAATGCCTCTAATCCGGTTCAGGGAGTTAAAAAGATTGTGCTTACTACTGCAAATGGCACTTCTTTCACACTTTTTGATGCACTTTATGTACCTCGGATCAAGAAGAATCTTTTGTTTGTATCTGTACTTGATAGACGTGGTCTTGTAGTCAAATTTGTGGATGACAGATGTACAATACATGATCTCAATTTTGGTGATGAAATTGTTGCATCTGGCGTTTTATGTTGTGGGCTATATAAGCTCACTTTGTATGACAAGTGTGGTTAAAATTTTGCAAATGCAGTTGTGGATTCAAAGTCTATTTCAGATGCAAAACTATGGCATGCACATTTTGGTCATCTGAATTTTGTCATTTTGCTGCATTTACAGAAATCTGATATGGTTGCTTCTTTGCCGCATCTTGAAGCACCTGTCAAACATGTCTGTGAAGGCTGCATTTTGGGTAAGATGTAGTGTTCTAAGTTTCCAAATGATGGTTCAATTAGGGCCACATGCAGGTTGCAACGTGTGCATAGTGATGTTTGTAGACCCATGCTTATTGATGATCACTCCAGGCATGCATGGGTATATCCGCTTAAAGCGAAGTACGAAGTATTTATGTGCTTCAAACAATTTTTTGCTATGGTTGAAAATGTATTGAAATGTATTATGGGCCCCCTCCA
Organism: Adiantum capillus-veneris; assembly: GCF_014529385.1. NCBI lineage: Eukaryota > Viridiplantae > Streptophyta > Polypodiopsida > Polypodiales > Pteridaceae > Adiantum > Adiantum capillus-veneris. The sequence continues at coordinate 47,402,139 of NC_140939.1, forward strand.
TTCTGGTCAATGGGGGAGTATATGTCTCATGAATTTAATGCATTTCTGGCTAGTCGTGGGATAAAACACCAATGTATAGTACGTTATACACCTCAGTAAAATGGTTTTGCTGAGAAGAAAAACACATCACTTACAAAAATGGCATGATGTGTGGTCAAAAAGTCAAGATTTACCGCATTCGTTTTGGCTTGAGGCCATCATGTGTGCCACTTATGTACTTAACATGTATCCTACAAAAACTTTGCAGTCTATGACTCCATATGAAGCATGGCATGATAGAAAGCCTTGTATTGAGCATATGCATGTTTTTGGTTGTTTGGCATATGCTTTGGTGCCACAAACACGGTGCAAAAAATTGGATGATAACGTTGTCAATTATATTTTTGTTGGTTATAGTGCTGAAAGCAAAGGTTACAGGTTGTATCATCCACAAAAAATGCGTATTCTGGTTTCACGAGATGTTGTGTTTGTGGAAGATTTTGTTCAGCCTTGATGTCATGTACTAGAGACAATAATGTAAGCTCAAAGGAAACTTATGACACTTTGTTGCCTCTTTTCAGTGGTAGTAGAAGTTCGAATGTAAATTCCAATGAGGAAAATGTACAGCCTATGGGTGTTTCTAAAAATGTTACAAATCAACCTATTATTACTGATGCAGATATACATGATGTACTTGATGAGGAAAGGGCTAAAAAAGAGCAGGCTAGAGGTATGCCAAAATGGATGGTGCATACATTGCATGACAGTAAATTGGATGCACCTTTGTCTAGTTGCACTCGTTCAGGCTCTCACCGTGCATCTTATGCATCAGATTGTTATGCTTGGTTGTGTCTAGCTCACATGATGTTGAGAAACCTCTGTCTTTTGATGAAGCACAGAATTCAAAAAACTGGATGGCTACCATGCCATCAGAATATGATGCACTTATAGAAAATGACACATGGACTTTATGTGATTTGCCTCCTGGCAAAAAGGCCATTGGTACGAAGTGGGTTTACAAGTTGAAATGCAATCCGGATGGTGAGATTGATCACTATAAGGCTCGACTTGTTGCAAAGGGTTATGCACAACAAAAAGTCATAGATTATGAAGAGACTTTTGCTCCCACTTGTCATATGACAACTGTGTATTTTCTATGTGCATTGGCAGCTCATTTTGGTTGGGATGTACATCAATCAGACATTGCTACTGCTTTCTTGAATGGTGACATATTTGAGGAAGTTTATGTAACGCAACCTTGCGCTTTTGTCAAGAAAGGACAAGAGGATAAAGTGTGCAAATGTAAAAAAGCTTTGTATGGGTTGAAGCAGTCTCCTCGTGCTTGGTATGAGAAGGCTGACACTCATTTGGTCAAATGAGGATTTTGTAATAGTCCAACAGAAAGAACATTCTATGTAAAGCGTGAGGGTGGTGTACTTCTCATTATGGTTCTCTACGTGGATGATTTGTTGATCACTGGACCAAATGAGAGACATATTGTTGAATTTAAGACTGATTTCAATGGCACTTTCAAGGTGAAAGATCTGGGATTGTTGCATCATTACTTGGGTATGCAATTTAAGCAGTGTGATGGTGGTATTGCCTTGTATCTAAAAAGTCACATAGAGACATTGCTATGTAAGTTTGGACTTGAGGATTGCAAACCTATTTCCACTCCCATGGAAAAAAATTTGAAATTGAGTCATCATGATGTTGGTGATCCTAGAGATGTCACTCTTTACCAAACTATTGTTGGATGCCTCATTTATGTATGCAACATGAGGCCAGATATTCAATTTACAGTCTCACAAGTCAGCAAATTTTTGCATAGCCCAAGTTCTACGGATTGGCAAGTTGTCAAGAGGACTTTTTGCTACTTGAGTGGCACTTTACATATTGGCTTTTTTTATCCAAGGGGGGATCATTGCTGCTATACTTGCATGCTTTTTCGGACTTATATTGTGCTAGTTGTTTTGACACACGAGTGTCCACAAGTGGTTTTTGTTTCATGCTTGGCAGCTTATGCATATCATGGTTGAGAAGGAAGCAACCTACTGTGGCCACTTCCAATTGTGAGGCTGAGTACAGGGAAGTCTTCACAGCTATGATTGAGTATGTATGGCTCAGATGCCTTATGGCTTATTTGGGTATTGGACAAGACACTTCCAACACTATCTACACTGACAGTCAGAGCACATTGGCAGTTGCGAGAAACCCAGTTTTTCATTCTCTCACAAAGCACATTGAGGTGCATTACCACTATGTCAAGGAGAGGCTCTCAGCAGGAGAGATTATCTTGGCTTATGTTCCAATACAGGACAACCTTGCAGATCTTTTCACAAAGGCATTGTCTCATGAGAAGTTCTAATCTTTTCGCAAAGCTTTGAGCTTACTCCCCTTTGTGGATTGATCATGTTCTCAGGGCATGGCACTTCCCTTTACTCTATGTGCCAGCTCTCATTCATTGCATCACTCCAAGGAAGATTTGTTACCATATACATGTGGTAGTGAGTCTGTGAACACATTTAGGACCGTCGGGGAATTTTTCCCTCACTACCATAAGGTTTTTTTTCCCCGTGCATTGCATATACACCCATCACTCTATGGCTAACTCGTCTTTCCATTGCACACTAAGTAATACACTCTCTATTGTGTGCCTTGAGCTTCCTTCATCTTCTCCAAGTTGTGTGTGTTTTCCTCTGCAACCCTTATTCCAACAAGAAGATCTTGCATGTTATCCCACCCATAAATAAAAGTCAATTTCTTACAAAATAATTCTCTTTGTAACACATAGTATGTTAGAAAAACATACCTTGGATCATATAAATGGCACGCCATTGTTACCCAATCCATGATTCATATAGTGTGATCAAATTGTACCTAAACATAGCACAGATCTCCTATCCTATTTCTCTTGGTGCAATGTCGGGGGATATGTGTTCAAGAGGTGAGCCATGAAGGCATGAGGCCTCTAGTTGTGAGAGATGGAAGAGAGAGAAAATACTAGACATATATAGATGAATGCCAATAGGAACCCAAAATGAGCGCCATATCATTAGAACTAGAATAAGTTGTACAAGATGTGGTCTAATCGACCTCTTACAATCATCTAGATGATTAAAAAACTCTGTGAAAAAGTCATAGCCCCATCAATGGGAGTCAACCTGAAACCACTGCTTCACTTCCAATCAAATCATAATATTGAATCTTCTCGATGCATGTCCAAGCCCTCATAGCCGCATGCACTCACTCTCCTCAATGAACATAGATTGGTTCTGGCTTCAATCAATGGCAACATTCATCTGCTAACGAGTGGACCCTTCTTTTCCTGAAGTCCTTGAACACAGTATTCCTTGTTTTCTTTCAATTCCCAATATGAGGAAATTAATAGAAAATATCAACCCAATTATTTAGCCTTTTTCTACCTTTGCCATGAAAATTGCTCTTCAATCTTTTTTACTTCTTCGAACATGCAATCCTGACTTAAATTCTATGCACCCTAAACCATTGCTTTTCTTCCAATCCCTTTGTTGTTTCCATGATACCTCTATTTCCATGCCATAGAATCCCTTCAAAATTATGGCTCCTGCATATGAAGGGGGGAGAGAGAGAGAGAGAGAGAGAGAGAGAGAGAGAGAGAGAGAGAGAGAGAGAGAGAGAGAGAGAGAGAGAGATCTGAAGTGGAATCCTTGGTGCTTACCCCTGCTTAATTCCTTTGAGATTCAAATTTAATTCTTGTATACCTTTGATCAGCTCATAAAGAACTAGCTCCTCTAATTTCTGTTTCTCAAAGGATGACTTCTCCTTAATTTCTTTATCGGTTGTCCCCATGGGATTGACCACAATCAACTTATCCACCCTCATTTCACAATCATGTTGACTAATTGATAAACCAACTTCCAATCAAATGCTAAGCCCAATTCATATGTTGAATCTTCAAGTAGTTGCACCAAGATCTTTTGAAGTCGTGGATCGGTAGCTTGGACAAATAAGTATACATTCCGATTTCAGTGACCATTGCTCTCCCATAGACAACTGCTCAAATTTCTTTTAAAATTCTTATAGTAGTTATCCTGCAGATAAGGCCTTAATTTCTGATGGATCCACTTCACAAAACTTTGCTTAGTTACCCTCTGAGAATCTTCAAGGAAATACTCCTCTTGTAATGCCTTTTTAAAATTCTGGCAATTTGATCCTTGTGCAGTTTGTATCTCCTCAAATCAAGCCCTAAGCTCTAGCCCAACAATAAAGTGGAACCCTTCAACTGCTTCACAATCATCAATCCCATTATCTTCCATAGATTGCTCATAAATTTGGCAGAATTGTGAAACATCTTGACCTTCAAACCGCTGCAACTTTTCTATAACTGCATGTGTAGCTTTTCAAATCCGCTCATGCAAATTAATTGTTGTTGTGCACTCTGTTGTTGTTGCATGTAAGCAGCAAATTGTTGCATTGCCACCTCTTGCGGTGTAGTCATCTTTCTCTTCAAGATTTTCCCACCCTGACTTAGATTGGTGTCATCGGGTTCACCAAAGATGTCGAGGATAATGGGTTCGCGAGGTGAGCCCGGCTAGCAGGCTGCTCGTTGTGGAAAAAATAAGAGACCAGATGCACGACACCAAGCAAAATAGCTTGAATAACACTTAACTTACTTAAAATTGACACCCTAAAAGCCACAAGCTGCTCATGGTAAATCAAAGTGGAATTTGATTACAATTGGCCATTAATGACATTGTTAGAGAAATTTTCAAGCTTGTGAGATCTTAATCCTCCCTAAAATCCTACCAAGTGAGTAAAAAAACAACCTTGGTTACACCATGAAATCTTATTCTCCTTAGTATGCCAGCTAATAAAGCTTAAAACTGGTGCTCGTTTTCCTAGTACGAGAGAAAAAGAGCCCGAGAACCGCCATTGCACTTTGGTAGAGAGCAAGAGAAATCTTGATGTCAAGCTTTTTATCAACTTTGATTGCTTCTTAAATCAAAACAGAGAGAGCACATGAGCTCAAAAACGAGCTTTTGTTAGCATCCTTTATTTCTTCAAATCGAGAGAGCGAGAGAGCAAGAGTTAGCTTGCAATCAAGCTCCTTCCCTTTGATTGCTTGGTTCTCTAAGTTGAGAGAGAGAGAGAGAGAGAGAGAGAGAGAGAGAGAGAGAGAGAGAGAGAATCCGACTCTACTCTATGGCTTGCTTCCTAATACCGAGAGACAAAGAGTAGCCCAGCTTGAATCCAAGCTCTCCCCTCCTTTTCTTGCCGAGAGAGACAGAATCCGACAATGCTCTATGGCTTGCTTCCCAAGACCGAGGAGAAAGTGTGACCCCGCTTGAAGCCAAGCTCTCCACCCCTTTGCTTTTTGAGAGAGAGAACATGAGCCGTATCCCGATCCGAGGTTGAGAGAGAGAGAGAGAGAGAGAGAGAGAGAGAGAGAGAGAGAGAGAGAGAGAGAGAGAGAGAGAGAAAGAGACAATTTTAAGCTTTTTCAAGAGAGGGAGATCGAGCTCCTCTCCTTTGCCTGCATCGTCTTCTCCTCCTTGTCATGCTTCTTTTCCCCCTCTTTATCGCACGCTCTCCTTGCTGGCCCAAAATACCCCCTACATTAAGCTCCTTCTTTGGTTGTCATGGTACCGTGACAAGGCCTGAGAAGGCCAAGCGATGATGTGGCATGCTAGGGTATCAAGATCCTCCAAATTGGCCACTGCTGCTACCAAATGGGGATTCCATGAGCTACCGAGTGATACTCGCTTCATAGCCGGTGTCGTCTAAGGCTTGTAGCAGCCACTGCGAGCACTTCTCTCCCCCTTAGTTGCACCGTTCGTTTCTCAGAGCCATCCCTTGCTCTACTTCCCCCCCTCTTCACATTAAAAACCCTTATTTTCCTTGAATGGGCGGCCATAAACCCCCTTCCTTGGGCGGCCCCCTAGGCTTCATAAGGACACCATATTTTGGCGTATATCTTGGTCAAAGCATTGCCTTGCAAAACATTTGAGATAGAAAGCTCATCGTCAAGAACTTAATGTGCTTTGGTAAGGGCTTCACATTTGGTATATATATATATATATATATATATATATATATATATATATATATATATATATATATATATATATATATATATATATATATATATATATATATATATGTATGTATGCCAAGGCATTCCAAGAGACTGCATCCCAAGTAGGAAGCTCTTCAAAAACCTTTTGCAATTTGAAAAATACACCGCATTTGGCATACATGTCCCCGAGGCATTGCAGAGAAAACACTTACCTCTGTTAGCCCCGACATGCTTAAACAATCGAACCGCCCACAAAACCTTGCCACAACCATAATGAGCATACCCAACAATCAATGTGTTTCAATTGAGGACATTTGAACTGAAAGTTCATCAAGAACTTTATGTGCTTTCGTAAGGGAATTTGATTATATATCGACCAACGCATCACCAAGCCATCCAAAACTCCCTTGCCATTTTCCTATTTGGTATAATCTCGCAATCAATAGCTCCTCAAGCACGTTTGTGCTTTCCAAAGCACACCACATTTGACATACTTATCCATCAAACACTACCAAACACAACACATTTGGCATATATCTCAACCACCGTAGTGTCGAGCACAACTCCACCATCATACCCCACTATCAATGCACCGCAAGAGATGACATTTCAGACAAGATTCTCTTCAAGCACTTATTGCCCTCTAAAGTACACCATATTTGGCATGAATAATAGATAAGGCATTGCCAAGCATAACAATTGTCCCAGATATCGACCAAACCAATGCCGAGCTCAACTTTATATCCACCAAGCCTTGTGAAAGCACATTATATGACATACATATCAGCTACTAACGTATTGTCAGACATAGCATTTGGCTTGCATATTAATTGAAGCATTGCCAATCATTGTCGAGTACCACTTCTTCAATGCCATGAAAGTAAACAATGATTAGCATACATATTGATCAAAGCTTTCCATTCGCAATATTGACATGCATGTCAACCAAAGCATTGACAATCGGGACATGTTTCCCCAATAGCCTACACCCAAGTTGATAATAGATACCATTTAATTTGCCCGAGCGGTGATAATATCAAAAAACTTCTATTTTGTCTGAGTTCCCCCTTGTGGACACGAGGCATCACGACACTGGGAGACTATATAAACTAACTCACCAATCCAACTGTGTAGCTCAAGTCTTGATGCGAGATAATCAAGTAGATAAAGCTCCCCATAATCTTCCTATACATGGTAGCATTCTCAAGCACTTGAAATACATCATTTCCCAACTTCAAATTCTGACCTAAGGGCATCACAATTGGCTTACAGTCAGCCATACCATACTTTTTCAATATGTCCAAGGTATATTGTCTTTGTGATAGCCATACACCTTCTTTTGTGCGAATAATTTCAATGCCCAAGAAATATTGCAAGTCTCCCAAGTCCTTCATCTCAAAATCCTGCATAAGTAAAGCATGTACACCCTCTACTGCAGACACATTATCACCTCCAATAATCAAGTCATCCGCATATATGCATATCACAAAAATTCGTGCCTCATTCTTTCGCACATAAAATGAATGATCTACATCAAACATCTCAAAGCCCAATGAAATGAGGAATGCCTTGCTTCATCCAATATAATGCTTTCTTTAACCTGCATATAAGGTCATGTAGCCTCATATTTGCATAAGCTTGTGGTTGCTCCATACACAGAACCTCCTTCGTAGCCACACAAAATCGTGCTAAAACCACTCTTTGGTTCATCCACACAATCATACATGAGCACTACATGTGCCGCATAGTCTACACTACAAGGAATGCACAAACTAAGAGAAAATCAAAGATTCATTCTTGATAGTTTAAGTAGTCTACATTGAATTCACTGTATAAGTAGTTTGAATTATATGTAAAGTAAATGAATTATATGCAAAATAGCTTGGAATCTGGCGCACACTACCTCATCAGTCAGTGAGCACATCAACCAAAAACCAAACATATAGCACAACCTATGATTGTAAACATCGTCCGAGAGTCGCGCTCGTGGGAAATGCCCTTCGGAATGGTCCGTCAGAGCTGCTATGCGTCTAAAGTATGTGGCCAAAACTAAAAATTGGGGAATCGTCGAACCCAAAATACTATCGAGGAGGGTCTCCGAGGAGATGCTATGGAGCCGAGCCGATCTGAATGGGGGCTAGTCGATGCCGCTCTCGCTCACTCTATCACCAGAGACATCAAAAGTCAAAATGTTGAGGTACCGGTTTGGCTCTCCTTTGGTGTAGCCTCTCCATCAACGACCCTCCCACGCTCATTTTTGTCCATCAAAGAAAAAAGCACTCCGAAATGAGTGTGGGAAGGTAGTTGATGGCACGGCTACGCCAAAGGAGAGCCAAACCGCTCTCACTATTTTTTTTTCACTTTACTTCATTTTTATTTTTTACCTAGACATTAGATCCACCAAGATTGTATCAGTTTGGTCTCATAGGTCATTTTGGCTTTTTGAAGACCGTTAATATAACATTTCATTTCATTTATCTCTCTCTCTCTCTCTCTCTCTCTCACTCAAACTTATTTGATTGTTTACAATATTCAATAGGTTAAAATTCTTGCAAAATCTACAGACAAGCCCATTCCAATCCCGAGCGTGCACTTTCCAAATTCTGTATCATATCACATGAGCTAACTGGAGAGAATTATTGATAATCCAAAATGCATACTTTTAGGTACACATTAGAGGAAGGTAGGGTTTTTTTTACATATTCCCATAATGTGGATTTAACGTATAGGGAGCTTTTGATGATTGACCACCTCAAGGTTTCAATGGGGTGTCAAAAACACCATAAGGGTCTTCCAAAAGCTTTGCTCTAGTAAGTGCCCAAGGAAAATGTAACAAACGCTCAACTATATTGCATTGTTCGTTATACACAGGGTACATATAATACGCTTTAAGCAAACATATTATACAACCCTCCCACTTAAACGGACGTCAACCAAATCACCGTTTTGTATAATTTCTTAACATTTTGATCAAAATGAATTTTTCTATATGGACTCATTTGTCGCAAACCTTAAACCATTGTGGGCATCTTTAGTGAAAATTTTGCCTTATCAATTAGAAATACAGTCTATTTTAGCAATAAAGAAAAAATTTAAACTTGAACTAGTAGTTACTTCTTTGTCTAGAGCCGTGCTCACACTTAAAAGTAACACTTCTATCGTGGTTTCTTGCCAAGTGTAGAACAATGATGACACTAGAGGTGATCTAGGTAGGTAGCATAATAATTGCTTGCCTTGTGTAGACTTTGACTCATTTGAAAGTGATTTAACTATACCAAGTAGAAATTACCTATCACGTTTAGAGCGTGACTCACACTGGAGATAATTTAGGTAGGTAGAATAGTAATCGTTTTCTTTGTGTAGAGTTTGACTCCCATCATTTGAAAGTGATTTAGGTAAGATAAATAGAAAGTTTGTACATATAGATATACACTTTATATGGATAAACACATATAATACAAAAATATGCATTTAATTTTTTTATACATATAAAAATGATTATACAAGCTTATAAATGCAACTTAGATGCTGAAAATAAACTAGAACATCTAAGGCTTATAGGAATTAAAGACAAAACAATTAGATATTTCATCAACTTTAAAGGTACCAAAAGTAACTAAGAAAGTGGTTTGCTTAAGGCTAGTATTGATATGCCACAAGGAGGAAGCTCATTGCCACCATCCTCTCACTCTTGGGTAATTCTAGAATGCATGCTTGAAAGCTCTCCACGTATTCTCATCTATGACGGAAGCTAATACCCACATTTACCCACCATCCTCTCACTATTGGGTAATTCTAGAATGCTTGAAAGCTCTACACATATTCTCATTTACGACAGACGCTAATACCCACATTTTGATCTAGCAAAAGTAGGTGTGAGGGATCGAAACATCCTGATATTAGTTTTTCCCGCACCAATCTCAAGATCTTGAAATTAATTTTACCTACACAATAACCCAGATCCTTTGCGCTCCTCAGATTCCACCTCCATGGTTTATGCCATCCATCCCATTGCGTGTCAAATAAAGATGAGAGGCATTCGCTAAGGAAGTTTTAGGCAATGTAAAATGGCATCCCCTTGAATTTTTTCAAAGTATGGTTTTTAATGTCTCTTGTTCTAACCTCTCTCTCTCAGGTGCACAGAAAAACCCTAAACAGTGTCCCTCTTGACCTCTCGCTTGCCTCCCCCAAGTGCGATATCCAAAACGATGGGGGGTAGTACACAAAGGGTAGAAGCTATGTACTTCTCACATTCCCTCAAGAAAGTGTAATGAAGGAAAATTCTTTGCAAACCCACCCCCCCCCCCCCCCCCCCCCCGTGCAAATCGATTCTCCTTCGCCTATGTCCTTGTTGCTCCAAGTAAGCATGAGCCCATTGAGAAGCTTCAAACCGCTCATAAGATAAAGTGTGGAGGTGGGGTGGAGGACGAGGAGCACTATGTATGCAAATGTCTAGCATGTGAGGCAGACATGCAACCCTTTAAATAGGACAACCCACGATTAGAGTTTAATTAAAGTCGAGAAACCGAGACAAGGTCGCTTCTTACAAGAGATTCAAACATAAAGAGAGTCACCCGCACCCACCAATCGAGGACGGCACTCACCTCATGAACTTCTTTCAAAGAGATTTCCTCGTCGCACCCATCGACATTCAAAGAGGGGTGGCCCTACATCAACTAGAGCTTGTCCAAGCCCATAGACTAGAGCACAAGGATATTCACCATAGGACCATCCAAGAACTTCAACTAAGACATGAGTAGGCCAAACACAAGGAGCTAGAGCTGGCTTTCTCAAACTCTACTATGCTGTTGTGCAGACTCTTTACTCCCTTCCCACCTATGCTTGACATACTGCACCGGGTAATGGATGGAGCTACTTAGTGTTGAAGACTTCAATAAAGTAATCTCTCTCTCTCTCTCTCTCTCTCTCTCTCTCTCTCTCTCTCTCTCTCTCTCTATTATCCAAATCATGTGGTATTGAGCAACCTCTACATGGCACCTCCACGCTTTGGGAAAGAAGTGACATATTCTAAGCAATAAGAGGAGCAAAATAGGTTGCTCCTACCTCTTTCCTCTTTACAAACAAGTATTTAGAAACTAGACAATGTAATAGATCCCAATGCAGGACAACCTTTTGCACATTTTTGCATGGTATTTCACAAGTAAAAGATGGCCATGAAGAGTTTTGGCTATCAAATTTAATGATTTCACATAATGTAGACTCAAAGTTCCCTCGTCATCAATTGAGTAATTTTAGTAGACAAAAAAGTATTGCTAGCAAGCAAAAGATTATGTGCCACTTCACTAAATTTAGTAGCCGAAAAAAGTAATTTTAGTAGACAAAAAAGTAGTGCTAGCAAGCAAAAGATTATGTGCCACTTCAGTGAATTTATAAGAAACAAATTAGCCACATTATGCCACATTCAAGTTAGCCTACTGTTTTTTTATGAGACACTTTAGTATGATTGACTGATTGAACATCCATAAGAGTACTCCCATGTTATACTACAACCACCGCTTGAAAAAAGACCCCCAAGATTCGTACTGAAAAGGTCTCTATCGGTATCTATAGCTAAAATGCCCAAGTTTGAATCTTGAAATTTATGGCCAATGAAATTACAATTGGTTGCATTACCAACATATTTCTGCCAACAAATCAAAGTTCCAAGGTGTCCGATGAAAATAATTTCAAAGACTCAAATCTCCTAAGATGAAACTAGCACTAATCTACCGATCAAGAGCCAGGTTCAAGATGTTACCATGTTCTGTACAATTAAGACCCTGGGGGATTCACTACTAGTTTTAGGGAGACATCACCTGCATGCACCGAATTTCCTTTCTTGACCCCTATATACGGGACCCTCTGTAAAATCTCTCTTTTGCCTTATAGAACCCCCCAATTGTACACTCACATGATACCATACAATAACCCTTGGTTAATACCCTGAGAAGACATTGCAAAATGTGACAGTCATCCATGCAAAATTTGCACCACAAAGGTTGGTTGGAAATAAAATCCACATCCTATGAAATGGAAAAGAATCTTGGTTTGATGTGAACCTTTAGGCCCTAGAAAAAAGAGATGCATCATAGTTACATGGAATGAGAAACGGAAACAAGAATGGCAAGCCCATATAAGACAGAAATGGCTTGCTCTTTGCAACGGCACGGATTAGGAAGGGCTTCTTATAGTTATATTTTGAAGGTAACCTTCATAAATCCATTTAGAACATCACAATGGAAACAAGAATCAGGTGCCTTTGAAAACTGAGTTTCCAATCCAATAAGCCCCCAAATAGAGTTCCCATGTTACTATGTCAACAGCAATCGTTTGTCTAGGACAATGTACTCATCCTTCTTTTGAACAGGAAACTAGCCTTGGGAAATGATAGCAGAGGAAAGCTAGCATCACATATTAAAAATTTTATGGCATGCTGGCATTCCCGGTAAACTGATGGATTGAAGTGTCACTAGCATTCGCAATATCTGAAAGCAAAAATATTCTCATCAAGAGTGGCTATGCATGACTTCTAAAACAGCTTCTGAATCAAACAAGAATTGAACATCGTCTTGCAAATTTGATCCCAAGTTGCAAATTTTACTCAAATGTGTGCTCAAAACATTTTTCTCCTTGAAAACTTTTCAGAGCATTGAATACCTCAACGTTTAAGCTTTACTTATGACCATACATTTTCAAAACAATTCTTCTGTCTTTGCCAATAGGAGATAGGCCTGTTGTAAATTTGAGATACCGACCATTCCCCTCGATGGGGCCTCGATGTAGCACCTTCGCTTTGTCGGGAATTTTTTGAGAATGAGAAAATTTGTCTTGGATGATATATTATTAATAGAATTGTTTCCAAATCTCAATCCTAGCCTTCGCAGGCTTCAGAGTAAACAGCCCTTTGTGCTACCTTCTCAATCCCTAATCACCGTAGAACGGGAAATAGACTTGGATGATTATTATAGCCAAAAAAGCATTAGATTTATTAGTTTCTACAATGGTAATGTCATTCCATCTGGAGCTCTGTGAACACCCACCCAGATTCAACACCTTACGGGTATTTTTTGTAGATGATGACTAATAACAGCTTACGCTCCCCCATCCCAAAATAAAGTATGGGTTACATTGTTCCTCTATATTTCTCAACAGCCTTTAATAGAAGGCAATGAGGAAGGCTTAGAGGAGTAGACCTGAGCATATTCCTAGTAGCATCTGTAACAACCTTGGACACTCCAAGTCAAGATTCTACCGCGACACAGCAGAGATTCACTTTTAAAACAGTTCACAAAAGACAACGCGGCCCGGCGGAGTTCCGTGCCTAGAGATATTGGCCCCAAAGACTGGCACCCCTTTCGGTATTTCTTTTTATATTAATCTTCGAGCAGGGTACAACTCTGGCCGGTGCTCTCTCTCAGACTTTGCGTCCAGATGCTCTGTAGAGGGAGTCCCCTTGGGTTTCTTTTAAAGGTTACAAGGGATGCCCAAAAGCAGAGCCCCAAAATCTTTCATACTTTTAAAAATAGGTTTTGAAATAAAGAAGAAGCCCAAAAGCTTCTAAAATTGACCTTGCGTAGGATTTCTTGCAAAAAGCATCTTCCATACAATTCCGCAATTCACGGAGATCCGTACGCTGCTTGCAGTGTGCTTTTCCGTGAATCTCGCCGCATTTCTTGGAAATCCGTACGCTGCTGCCACGTCGGCAGGTCAACGCATTTTCGGGCCTGTTTGCCAAAGAGTGTGTGTGGGTGTATATCTGCTGTGACCATGTCACATCACCAAGGGAGATTCTTTGGACACTGATTGCAAGAGATCTTGGAGCTCTTTTCTACAAGCTTCTTCATTTAAGAAGGTCTTGTTTAAGGAACAGATTGAGCGGTTTTACTGAGGACTTCCTAAAGAGATCCGAGATTACTGCTTGGAACAAAAGTCGAATTCTATTCAAGAATTGATGGGTCATGTGAAACGGGGTTTTGCCATACACTTGGGCAATCTGACATACCCCACTGATGAGATCTTGACTCAGAGAACTCAACAGACTTCTAATAATGAAAGTAGAAAGAGAAAGAGTTCCCAAATCAAAGAAAAGAAAGATACACGTCCCTGACAGACTCTTAGAGAAAGGGTTATCTATCTCAAAGACGGGAAGTGTTTTGGATGCGAGGAATCTGGAAACATCTCCGCGAAGTGCCCTAAAAAGGCACAGCAAGAACAGATTGAAGATAGGCCAGAGAGTTCTAGAGCAGCAGAGGAATGTGGCAGAAAAAGCAGATAAAAATAGAACTTGTACCACATTGCGTGGGGCCCGAACCAAATGAACGAGAGTACAAACTTTGTCGCACCTAGGGCAAAGAGAAAGAACAGGAAGCCCTCATTTTCTTTGATGGAGGAGCCAAGGCCAACTTCTTTTCACTTGAATTGGCGGCTCGATTTGGAATTACGCCCGACAGGCTGAGGCCACAAGCAAGGTAGTTCTAGCGGCACCCGGACGGGATGATGCCATTACACCAATCATTGGCAAACTTTGTTTGCAATGTCAGGGGTGTTTAGGGCACGAGGACTTCTACGTAATGCCCTTGGGAGGTTGTGAAGTCCTCGAAATCCCTTGGTACCAAAAGAACAATGCCAAGGTTGACTATCGGGCTGAGAAAGCGACTTTGACAAATAAAGGGCACAGAGATTGTACTTGATGAAATTCAACTTCTTTCCTAGATTTTCTGGAGAGAGTTGAATGATGATTGAAGGTCAAATATGTTTTGACCTAGAAAAAGAACGCCAAGAATTTCTCCACACTCATGCCAATTGCTTTTCTGAGGGCCTGCCAGGCAAGTTGCCACCAGCTCGTCTTGAGGATCATACCATTGATCTGATACCTAGAAGCACACCACCAAACCGGCCACCTACCGTGTGAGCCGAGCCCAGAATGAAGAAATTATGAACCAAGTGAAAGACCTCTTGAAAAAGGGTCTTGTCCAGCCGTGTACTTCACCGTACTGCTCTCCAGTGTTGCTGATTTGGAAGAAAGATGGATCTTGGAGAATGTTCATCAATTATAGAGCTCTCAATAAAATCACCATCAAGAACAGATTTCCAATTCCCAGGATCGATGATATTCTAGACCGACTATAGGGATCCTCTTGTTTCAGCAGGATTGATTTAAAGAGCAGATATCATTAGATCCGAATCGCGTCAGGAGATGTCTACAAGACAGCTTTTCGGACGACTTTTACGTTATTTGAGTTTTTGGTGATGCTTTTTGGCTTTACCAATGCTCCTGTGACATTTAACCGGATGATTGGACACGATTTTTCGAGAGTACAGACTATTTGTTGGCACTTTCTTTGACAATATCATTGTTTTCTCCAAGGATGAGGCAGAACATAGAGAACATCTGTTGAAGGTCTTTTAGGCATTATGAGATCACAAGTTGGTCATTAATGCCAAAAAAAGTGAATTTTTTGGAGAAGATGCTCTCTGTAGAAAGCCATCTTCGTGCCCATCTCATGTGTTGGCTATATCCATGTCCACCTGGTGTCTAGTTGAGTCAGGTCCTGGCGGATGAGCCTGGTGATCTCGAACTGTGTAAGAGTCAGAGAGGGTGCATCCAGTGAGTACTGGAAGGGGGGCAATATGTCTATACTGAACCCATGCGCCTGGAACCATGATGTCATCTCCCCATACCAACATGTTGTATCAACCTGCATGGCTAATTGTCGAGAGGACTCAAGTTCAAGACGGGCGTATCTGTCTCTAGTAAGTTCCCACATGCGGTGTATGAAGGAGACAAATCTGGTGAGTGCCTCAACCACTAGTGGGGGGGCAGCTAGCTCTGCTCGGATAATGGCACATGGTACTCAAGCCTTGGCTCTAATGAGCCGTGAGATCATAGAGACCAGGGGCTTCTCAATGTCCCCCCATCCATCAGTGCGACCTATCCTCCCATGATGATCCAATGAAGGCCCTCATATCTCAGCTCCATAGAGCAATGCGGAAGCCACCAAAGTGTCAATAAGCCAGAGCTTCATCCGAGGCTCTTGAAACTGAACCTATGAACACATCCTCTCCAATCTATCCAATGCCGAATGGGCTCTGGTCAATCTAGTCTCTGCTACTCTCCTCAATGAAAATGCTGGTCCACTAAAAACCACTCCAAGGTAAGTGTAAGCATCTGTATATTTCACTGTCTCCTGGCCGTATGTGAATGCGGGCCCTGACCTCCTGATCCACTGTGGGGTGGTATTAAATACTATGACCTTGGTTTTACCAAGGTTGACAGACAAACCACTTTCATCGGCAAACCTATTCAAAGCATCCAAGTGACGTTGCATCCCTTTTGGAAAGTCGGAGATCAACACAATATCATCAACATATGACAATAGCGGAATCCATGTCCTTGCCAGCGGTGCACCTCTATCACCATCTCTCAATGTAGTCAAAAACCTCCACATACATACCAAATAGAGTAGGAGAGAGCGGGCAGCCCTGCTTCACCCCAATAGTGGAGTGAACTGGTGTAGATAGACCCTCTGAGGTGACTGATCTGTACAATGCCATGATCCCCCAAATGAGCTCTGTAGGTACTCCCATCTCCTGTAATCTGCGCATCAATCTAGCTCTGGGTAATGTGTCAAAAGCTTTGCAGAAGTCCACAAAGCTACAATAGATCCCTCTCCCATGGGATCTGCCCTCCTCGATGATGGCAATGGCCCTGAGTGTCAAGATATGGTCAAGAGTAGAAAAACCTCTCCCGAACCCTCCTGCCCAGTTGCATGCATTCCCTCTTTCTCTCTGCCCATCTACTCAGCTGCTGCTCAAGAGGGGATACGTACAACCATGCCAATGTGTGTCCAATCATGATACTGCAATAATTCCCAGGCTCCATAGGATCTCCTGATTTGAAGATATGTACAATCGTAGATAGGCTCCAAGTATCAGACAAGCCCTCACACATGGCACGGTTAAACATAACTGCTAGAAGCTCTACTAGTAGATCTCTCGCATGCATGAAATGCTCTCCCAGTCCTCATCCTGTCAATGGCCTTCTTCACCATCTCAGCGGTGAAAAAAGCATATAGCTCGTAGGGATGAGCAAGCTAGGTACATGTGGGTGAGATTGAGAGCAGAGACTGGCAGATATCTTTACATTGCCATTTGCTATTTTTCCCCAAGTACGTCAGTATATGCACCACCCAAAGAACAGTCCCCCTTCTCTATTTTGGATGATGACATATGGGAATTCTCTAGAGATGGTGACAATATCATTCTAGGGGATTTAATGCTAGGACTGCCCATCATCAGACAATATTTTATGATACTTCAGAGGAGATGCTGAGAGAGTTGGATGTTGCAAAGACAGGCCTATCCAGACTATCACAAGATGGGGAACATGAACGGCACTTGATAGACATGGGGTCTGCACATGGATTGGCCATCTTGAATGGCCTACAGAGATTTCCCGCTGCGGGAGGTTCACATGCTTTCCACACAGACATGGAGCCAGCACGGTGGATTATGTCATGGCACAACCGAGCCTCATCTCTAGTATCCAGGATCTCATAGTTGGTGACCAGACCTGTTGGGTGGCAGTGGATCATGCTATTGTGTTGTTGACCATCTCCTTTCAGTTCAGTGTATCACACAGTCCATGGGTAGCAGCCCCTACTCGCTACACCTTCACGCGGGAGACGGATTTTGTATACATAGACGGGATCTACAGACGCCTATGCACTGAGGAGCCAAGGCGATCTCTTGAGGAGCTTACTACTATGCTGACACAAACATTAGATGATGCAATAGCAGAGGCATACCCACACACCAAGCCTGAGCAGAGACGCCGTTTTGGGAGCATGCCTCAAAACAGTTTGTATGATGAGGAATGCCGCCAGACTAGAGCTAGACTTCAGAGGGAAGTGCTTTTGGGGGACATCACTCACAGATTGACTTCGGTCGCCTAGTGCGGCGGAAGAAGAGGGCATTTTTGGCTTGACTAGAGTAGGATCTATACCAGCTATTCTTGAGTCAAGACTCGCGTGAGGCTCTTTCATGAGCCCCCCCCCCCCCCCCCCCCCCCCCCCCCCCCCCTTGCCATTACCTCTACAGAGACTTAAGGTCAATATGCATCATATACCTAGATGAATCCAGGATAAACCCAAATTCACCCTTGAAGGAAAGTGCAAGGTATAGACCCATGGTAGTCACCCACAAGACAATATAACCATCAGCTCCATCATGCATAGTATTGACTAAATACCACGACATCCCCACTAACGTCGTCAGTGCCCAATAGTGGGTGTAGAACTAGGTACTAACATATGCTCCCCAAAACAACACACACCACACGCACACACACATGAGCATACATCAACAAAAAGATCAGCGTACCAAGTTTCTGTCAAGACTCCGGAGATCAAGGGCAGACTCAGCCATAATGAAGCCTAGCACTAAAAGAAGCATGAAATCAAAAAAATTAGCACAAAAATGAGGTAGTTGATAGGGCATACGCACCACAAAAGATAGAAATAATTAGCACAATATCAATTGGTCGTAACTCGGACGAAAACTTCACAATGTGAAGTCTGCATGTCAGTACGCATCATCTTTGTACACAGTTTCTAGATAGACGCCCCTTCCCGACTCCCCTGATCCATGCCCACACATGGCTGCAACTCCTCCCTGAATAACACTGCCACTCCTCCTGAGCCCCGCCCTCTGTGCTTTGATCGTGTCTCTTGTCTACGGGCTTTCTCCCATCTGTATCCACTAATGTGAGGCATAGACTGCCCACGGGCCTGATGTGTCTCAGAGTAGAAGATGATGTCTCTCCCGGTAAAACTCTCCTCAAAAGCACCCACATCAAGATGCATAGATCCATTACAATTCCAGGTAGCAACTTTGACTGTGGTCCCATACGTCTCACACCGTCATGTGGAGCGTGGATCCAATATCACCACTCTTCCATCTCGGTAAAAAGCAATCTTACCTTTTTCCCTTGCCGCTCTAATCTCTGGCATTATATGGGCGACCTGTGAGAGGGTAAGGTCATCCCCGAGAAAGATGCATGTCTTCTTAAGAGTTGGTCTCTTCTTCAAAAAGTCCTTCGCTTCATTTTTTGCGCATAACATCTGCAAGTCCATCCACATAGCCACTTGCTCTTCCCCAACAATCATGCGTCCATGTTTAGCAAACAAGGCATCACCTCCGGAGTCCGCTATAACTAACAAGGGCATGGGCAGGTAAGGGATCAAGGGCCCGTATCAATCTTCAATGCCCACATCAATTGGGTGTCATAGGTCTTGTCGAGAAAGTAAGCTTGCATACTCTCATGTAAGTGAGGTTACTTTTACACTGCAGGTAATCGGTGTTAGGAAAAAACCATTTTCCCAAACATACAAAATTCCTTTTCTTGAATTTGCCAAGAGGAAATTTTAAAAACTTAGGTTTTTTAGTTTATTTTTTAAACTATTTTTCTCTCTTTTGAGGTGGAATTTCTCCTCTTGTGCTTTCCCTCAACTGGCATTTTGAAATAAAAAACGGTATGATATTATGCTGAGACACATCTTTCACAAGTTCTTGCTTGCCCCTTGTGTAACTGAGGTTACTTTTAAAATGCAGGTAGTCCAAGATTACCTTTGACTCGAGATTGCTTTGCCCTGGTAACCTCAGTCTAAAAGTAACCTCAATTACACGAGAGTACTTTTTAACCCAGTACCCGGTACCCCATACTGGGTTGTCCGAGATTACCGTTGACTCGAGATTAGTTTGCCCAGGTAACCTCAGTTTAAGAGTAACCTCAATCACACGTGAGTACTTTTTAACCCAGTACCTGGTACCCAAGGTTACCTTTGACTTGAGATTACTTTGCCCCAAGGCTGGTGAGAATTATGGCTCTTGTTCATCCCACCAATCAAGGCCAAAAACACTTTCCTAGCCCAAGAAAATAATGGCACACTTAAAATTCTTCCAGATTTTAGGTCAAATTTTGAAGTATTTACCGGTATTTACACTAACACTTGTAAAATTTTGCCCGGTTTTTTCTAGGCAAGCTTGGAATCTAGCCGGGCTTTTGTAATTTTAGCCAGTTAAAAATACATTAAACCCAAGGTTTTCACGAAGCACCAATGTCGGGAAAGTTTTTTTCCCTTTTGCTCGTTGTAGAGATGCAAATTGGATGTACTAGTAGAATTTTCCACATTTGCAGAACTTTTGAACTATTTCCTTGTATGTTTTGTAGCTTTTCCTTCCCTTTAACATGATTTGAAACCGATTGATCTATATTTCCAACCGGATCCAGGTTAATATGAGGAAAACCTTCCTCAAATACTGCCACCACAAGTGTAAATACACGAGGTTGATTGGTTCGCCCCTTTGAACAAGCAGTGGAAGAAACAATGGACGGAATCTCAATGGGTTGAGGTTACGAAGAATATTTGGAATCCACAGTGGCCTCAATTTATGAAAATATTTCAGTGGAAGGTCCTGTGGGGGGCTTTGCCAACAGGTGTCAAGATTCGGTCACGTGGTATCGGGTCTGATAGGTGTTCACGATGCAGATTGGCTAGCGAAGACCTTGCCCATCTTTTCATGGAATGCCCGACGATTAGAGGCCTGGCAGGAAAGGTGTGCAAATGGATACAAAGAACGTGGAAGTTAGGTTTTTTCAAGAAGGATCTGTGCCTTGGTGGGAAACAGGTTCGAAGCTCTGCACTTTCAATTTGTATTCAAATCATCCAATGTTGTTTCTTCAAGAATATCTAGAAGGCCAAGAATTGTTGTGTATTTGATAGCTACCTCTCTGTGGCTAGCTTCTCCCAGATTGTACAAGAAAGTAAGGAGATTATATATGTGGTAGGTAAAAGGTATAACACGGAGGATTGGCTTAGGGTGACTCTCACCATCCGGTTGAGCCTTGTTGTGTGAAGGGTTTGGCTCTTGCCAGTAGTGTGATAGGTACATGTAACCTTTTTGTTCCTCAAGGCTCGACATGAGCTTGAGGCTGATTTGTATACTTCTTGGTGAATTTTTAATACAATCACTCACAATTGTAAGTTTTGAACAAAAAAAAATAAAATCAATTTTTCTGGTTGGCACGTGCGCGTACTATGCATTGAGCATCATAAACAAGCATGTGGATTGTTATACTTGTTAATGTTGCTAAATTGGCTTTATCTTATAGAAAAATATTTCTAAATGAATTATTGGATTTATAAGTGAGAGGGTTTTCTCGCTTGGAACACCAAGGAAAAATAATTCAAAATGAATTATTGGAATTTTAAGTGAGAGGGCTTTTCTCACTGGAGACATCCGAGTACAGAGTATTCCTAGTGCGTCATTTAAAGTAATGACGGGAACACTGAGAATGGGAATATCTGTAAGGCCACCAGGAACGGGTACTTCTGATGCGTCACATCGGATGGGTGACAGGGAGCATCAGAAAGAAGTATGCGACCATCCGGGAACGGACATCTCTGATGCGTCATAGGATGGGTGACATAGAGCATCGTGAAGGAGATTGTACCGTAAGTTCGGTAGGAAAGGACTAGGTGGTGGGTATTCCTCATGCGTCACAAGGTGGGTGACGGGGGCATCGGAAAGGGAGTATCCATAGTCGGGAGGAAATTCCGAACTGTGTTAGAATTGTGCACAAGGAAAAAGCAAGCACTTGAATGAAGATGGGTTCACAGGAAACTTTGAGGAAAAACAGATGCTTTTTGAGAAAGTGGGATTGCCTTTCGGGAAAGCAGATGCTTTCTCACGAGGAAGTCTATGTCTGCATTGCAACTGTGCATGTGATTGCATCCAGGGACGCCTAGGAAGTGCTGTGAAAGCATTGTTTTTAACTTATAAGGTTTTATTGAGTTTTTGGACAGATTCATACCATTTTTAAAGGTGACCGACCGCCCACTTAATAGGTGGGCAGCCATCTGATAAATAAGGCAACAGATCAGCCAACGTTTTCTCTCTCTCTTTTTCTGGCAGAGCAGAGAAAAAAAAAAACGAAAAAAAAACTTTTTGAAAAACCAAAAAAATGGCCGCGATTTCTGCGCGAGCTGCTATTCATGCCCTTGGCTAGGAGCTATAAAAGCATCACATGCCCTTACTCAGAGAGGAGGACCAATCTTTGCAAGGAGGAGATGCTGCTGCAAATTTCAGCCGTAAAGAAGACGTTGCAGGTGATGCCCATGGCTGCCCCAAGTGTACCAAATGTCGCCAAAACCCAGTGCGCGAGTTCCCTCGCGAAAAAGTGCCTACGGAGCGTGTTTCCATCGCGAAAAGCTGCTGTTTTTCTCTGATTTCAGCCCCTAAACGTCGTAGACGAGGCTGATTTATGAGAAGGAACCGCAGAACACACCTCTTTTGTGTGTAGGATTGATCGAGAGGATTTTCTATGGAGAGATCTCTTCCGGGGAATTGCTTTTCGAGAACGGAGTTGCGTTTCAAGCATCGAGACTTTGAAGGTAACGATTTTCATGTTATGAACTCTGAGTATTTGTTTGCAGGTGTACTTCCTCTTAGTGAGGGAGTAGGAGCAGAGGAAGGTATGAGCCTCTGCAGGAGAAAAGCGCTCTGACGAACTAGAGCCAGATCAGCCCAGGGGTTTCGTACCCGAGTTTGGGAAGTAGATACACGGATCGGAGAGAGGTAGTCTCTCAAGTTGCGATGCGGAAGTTGGGAAGCCCAAGTAAGGACTTCGTGTCCGGGAAAGCAGAGTTGTTCTGCGGGAAGAGGACTCTGGAAATAGAGTTCTAAAAGAGAGTTGCAGGGATAATATCATGCCTTGAGTCTGGAAGGTGAGATCTAGAGGCGAGAACCTTGATTCTCGAGGAATTGGAATAAGGAACGGAAGTTCCTTGGAATAGGGTTTTGCCCTAGGAATCGGAAGCTGAGGCTTCCGGGAACCATCAAGTCTTATTCTAGAACGAACGTGGTAATACGTTCGGTTCAAGTGCTTGTATAGACTTCTCCTCACTAATAAAGATACTATTACGGGGGGGGGGGGGACCAGCCCATCTTGTGGTCCCCAGTACTGTGTCGATCTTCTCACTTTGTCTCTCTCTCTCTCTCTATTTCTCTCTATATCCTCTGGCTTCAATATTAAGTGATAAATTTTATTTATCCGTGTATATTTTATATTTCTATGCGCTCTTGTTTGTGACAATGGTATCAGAGCTTGATCTCCTCTCTTTCTCTGTAAAGGAGGACAACTCTGGGAAGATACGGGAAGAAGCCATGACAAGCCAAGAGAGAAGTAAGCAGGCGGAACCCTAAGTCCTGCAAGGAAAAGCTCACAGAGTTGGGGAAAAAAAAAATTCTCTCTGCAAGAAGTCGACACAAGGCTTGGGATTCTCTGAGAAGGCGACAAGAGCATGATGCTCAAGAACCTAGAGAATCCAAGGAGCGGAATGCTTGAGATTCTTCAAAATCCAGAAAATATCCATGAACGTCAATCCAGAACTATAGCCATGAAATCCCGTCATTCCGGGAAGGATATGAAGAAGGTCTCTAGACCTAGGAACACTTCAAGTCAAGTCTGATACTTTTGACGGAAGGGAAGATGCCCCAAAAGCTACCGCTTTGATTCGACAAGTTTGAAGTTGCCTTTGCAAACGACAATTTCTGAGAAGCATCGAAGGTGAGGCATGTGACCAAACACCTCAAGGGGATTGCAAGTACTTTGTGGTATACCAAATCTCTGTTGGGAACTTACAACAAGACTTTGATTCAATTCAAGGCTGAATTTTCGGACAAAACATTTTTCCTCTACACTTTGAGGAAGGCATCTAAGAAGATTGGGATTGGTTTGCCCAATATGAACACGAGCGAGTCAAAGCAAGCAGTGGTTCACTCTTTCCAAGGTAGCTCCATTCTTGATCCTCTCTAAAGAAGGAAAGATGAACAAATTTAACGAGACTTTTGCCCAAATTTTGTAAACCCATCTGCAAAATACTTTGCAGCAGATGGTAGAGTCAGCAATAAAAGCTAAAAGTGTATACCTTAGTGTACATAGAATCCAATCCCCGTAGTGGGACGGGAACCATTGAACACAGAAAGTTTGGAGTAAGGGAATTCAATCTAACTCCTAGATTCTTGAATAGAAGACCCTCGAACTTTAAGTGAGAGGGCAGGTTTTCAATCAAAGTTACATCTTTGCGGAAATCATAAAGTGCATTGTGCTTGTTTGCTCTTTTGCACGAGGTATGGTTATGTCTAACCGAGACTACTCACTCTCGAGTGTTTATGAGAGAAGCATCAAATTGAAACATTGTTTTCTAAGATGAATTGGTTTGCTTAACTAGCCGGAAGGTCGACTATTGATCTGGTATCCGGTAATTCTCGAACAGATTACCTGCTATTGCGGGTAGGAAATTAATTATGAAGGAACCATTCTGAGCTTTCCAACAAAGAAAGCTTTCATTAAGCTTGAGTACCTTATGAACCAACACCCCTACCCGGTAAGGGAAGATATGGTAGTGCTTTTCACACAAGTGAATGAACTCTCTTTACGAGGGAAGGAACAAGCGATGACTACGGCTTGTGCTTGAGGAATCCAAGGATTAAAATCCTAGATTATTTATGAGCGGGTTTTGCTCTAAGATCGAGCCAAGGGATCGTAAAGTTGAGCGTCTTCGCTCTAAGGATCTTACGAAGGGAAGGTAATTTCCCATGTTCACCGAAGCTCTAACACAGCTTAAGAATTATGTACACTTTTGAGTACATGGGATAACACACGAAGATGCAGACCTATGCCAAGGAACTAGATGAGAGTTTGTTATACTCTCTTGAGCACCTTTTTGCGCTCAAGGATATTCCGACACGAGAATCTCTATTTGAGATGTGTTCGGTAGAAGGAATTTGAGTTTCTCTACGGAGAAGAGGTTTTTTGATGGTCGTTGATCATTGAGTACGCTATGTGCTTTTACCATTACAGTAGCAACTTTTGGTTGCGGTATATGTTTCTCCATGAGCAGGTCAAGTAGCATTTACACGCTGCTGGAATAAATTCGAACTATTATGTTCGTAAGAATATAGTTCGCCAACCGTTTCAAAATGGTAAGAATTACATATGGGAGAACATCCCTGAGAATCAAAGAGGGTTCGCTCTATTGTGAACCGGGTTTGAACGTACGTTCAGAAAATGCTATGGCTAGAATCCTATCTGCATGAGATTTTGCAAATCGTCATTGATGCTCGCAAGGTGAATCATTTTTTATGATTTTGTAAGGAAGAGATGCTAATGGCCGTCGGGAAATCACTGCTGGTGGTAATAACTCGCAAGAGGAAACGATTGGAAGGAAGTGCTGCCGTGCACAAAGAATCTTCAGATTGGAACCATCCGCCTACGTTGAGCGACGGCCCGGAACAAGAACCTTCTTTAAGGTGATCCCAATTTGTGAAAGAAAGACATCGAGCTTAATGCTCTATGACTTGGGCATTCCCTATGTGGGAGGACACAAGAGGTTTAATACCCTCTGGACTAACAGTATAGGATTATGCGCAAGGACAAATACCTAGATTGATTTCTAGGAAGATTATTCTTCTCGAATTTGAGAAGACAGAATCAAATTAACAGAATCTTAGATAAGGAAACTTTGGATCAGAACAATTGACCTACCCAAAGCAAAGGTCCGGAATAAGAACTTACTATGGTAAGATAACACACTTGTTCTGCCATAGGAAGATTCACATGAGCTTAATGCTCTCGACATGCCCTATGCGGGAGGACACAAGAGGTTTAATATCCTCAGGACTAATAGCTCAAGGTTATGCGCAAGGACATAGACCTAGCTTGATTTCTAGGAGGTTTATTCTTCTCGGAATTGAGAAGGTGCAATTGAGTTAACACATTCTTGGATGAGGAAACTTCCAATCTGTTGGAAAGATGCGAATGACGAGTTCTTACATGGCTCGTAACTTTAATGAAAGGTGAAGGATATCCTCGAGGTCCTAGAGGAAAGACATGAATAGGTAAGGTAAGTATTGAATTATTGAATTTTTGTTTAATTAAATTTTTAAGTTCTCTTTTGAGAAAGGACTACCTCAACTCACCATTGAGCAAAATTCGGAATCTTTCCGGTTTCTCCCCGGCAGTTCAGTTGGACCTCTACAGTTAAGGACAACTGTTTATAAGTGAGAGGGATGTTGCTAAATTGGCTTTGTCTTATAGAAAAGTAATTCTAAATGAATTATTGAATTTATAAGCGAGAGGGTTTTCTCGCTTGGAACACCAAGGAAAAAAGATTCTAAATGAATTATTGGAATTTTAAGTGAGAGGGCTTTTCTCACTGGAGACATCCGAGTACAGAGTATTCCTAGTGCGTCATTTAAAGTAATGATGGGAACACTGAGAACGGGAATATCTGTAAGGCCACCAGGAATGGGTACTTCTGATGCGTCACATCGGATGGGTGACAGGGAGCATTAGAAAGAAGTATCCGACCATCTGGGAACGGACATCTCTGATGCGTCATAGGATGGGTGACATAGAGCATCGTGAAGGAGATTGTACCGTAAGTTCGGTAGGAAAGGACTAGGTGGTGGGTATTCCTCATACGACACAAGGTGGGTGACGGGGGCATCGGAAAGGGAGTATCCATAGTCGGGAGGAAATTCCGAACTGTGTTAGAATTGTGCACAAGGAAAAAGCAAGCACTTGAATGAAGATGGGTTCACAGGAAACTTTGAGGAAAAACAGATGCTTTTTGAGAAAGCGGGATTGCCTTTTGGGAAAGCAGATGCTTTCTCACGAGGAAGTCTATGCATGCATTGCGATTGTGCATGTGATTGCATCCAGGGACGCCTGGGAAGTGCTGTGAAAGCATTGTTTTTAACTTATAAGGTTTTATTGAGTTTTTGGACAGATTCATACCATTTTTAAAGGTGACCGACCGCCCACTTAATAGGTGGGCAGTCATCTGATAAATAAGGCAATAGATTAGCCAACGTTTTCTCTCTCTCTTTTTCTGGCAGAGCAGAGAAAAAAAAAAACGAATTTTTTTTTGAAAACACAAAAAAAAACGGCCGCGATTTCTACGCGAGCGGCTATTCATGCCCGTGGCTAGGAGCTATAAAAGCATCACATGCCCTTACTCAGAGAGGAGGATCAATCTTTGCAAGGAGGAGATGCTGCTGCAAATTTCAGCCGTAAAGAAGACGTTGCAGGTGATGCCCATGGCTGCCCCAAGTGTACCAAATGTCGCCAAAACCCAGTGCGCGAGTTCCCTCGCGAAAAAGTGCCTACGGAGCGTGTTTCCATCGCGACAAGCTGCTGTTTTTCTCTGATTTCAGCCCCTAAACGTCGTAGACGAGGCTGATTTATGAAAAGGAACCGCAGAACACACCTCTTTTGTGTGTAGGATTGATCGAGAGGATTTTCTATGGAGAGATCTCTTCCGGGGAATTGCTTTTCGAGAACGGAGTTGCGTTTCAAGCATCGAGACTTTGAAGGTAACGATTTTCATGTTATGAACTCTGAGTATTTGTTTGCAGATGTACTTCCTCTTAGTGAGGGAGTAGGAGCAGAGGAAGGTATGAGCCTCTGCAGGAGAAAAGCGCTCTGACGAACTAGAGCCAGATCAGCCCAGGGGTTTCGTACCCGAGTTTGGGAAGTAGATACACGGATCGGAGAGAGGTAGTCTCTCAAGTTGCGATGCGGAAGTTGGGAAGCCCAAGTAAGGACTTCGTGTCCGGGAAAGCAGAGTTGTTCTGCGGGAAGAGGACTCTGGAAATAGAGTTCTAAAAGAGAGTTGCAGGGATATCATGCCCTGAGTCTGGAAGGTGAGATCCAGAGGAGAGAACCTTGATTCTCGAGGAATTGGAATAAGGAACGGAAGTTCCTTGGAATAGGGTTTTGCCCTAGGAATCGGAAGCTGAGGCTTCCGGGAACCATCAAGTCTTATTCTAGAACGAACGTGGTAATACGTTCGGTTCAAGTGCTTGTATAGACTTCTTCTCACTAATAAAGATACTATTAGGGGGGGGGTGGGGACTAGCCCATCTTGTGGTCCCCAGTACTGTGTCGATCTTCTCACTTTATCTCTCTCTCTCTCTATCTATTTCTCTCTATATCCTCTGGCTTCAATATTAAGTGATAAATTTTATTTATCAGAGTATATTTTATATTGCTATGCGCTCCCGTTTGTGACAATTAAGGCTAACTAGATGTCCTTTTTACAAAGAAAGCTCTACCACAAACTCTTTTTTTTTTTTAAATGCTCAATTGAGCTTGCAGTAATCACAAGCTGATACACAAAGCCCGGGCATATCCTTTGCACAGGGTTATCTCGAAAAAGAATACATCCTAGGAGGACGGACACCCGTGACTAGTCTTACTTACTCAGCTTGCATTTTGGTTCCTATTACATTGGGGTTTCCACCAACATGTATCCAAAATAACATTTGAATCAAGAGGATCTTCAAAAAGTAACGGATTCCAAGACTGCCACCTAGCTCTTAAAATAGTAGCTCTTACTATGCATAAGTAAGTTAAAAGGTCAAGATTGTCAATGCGTCTTGATCCCATAGCAAGATCGCGTCTATAGAATGGGGTTTCCAAATGAGAAAAGACCCTCTTGCAGATTGAGCCCGTGAACACTCTAATTTTCACACCAGAAACTCATTTTTTGAAGAAATTAACACTCACCAAAGCCCATGTTAGTGAATAAATCTCTGAATGTGCATGCATGAAAAAAGAGAGAGAGAGAGAGAGAGAGAGAGAGGACACTTAAAAAGGAAAACTTGCAAGTTATAGAATCATGTTAGTAAATGAATCTTCGAATGGCTTCCAAAAACATAAATCAAATACAAACATGTAGCAGAGTGCAAGAAAACTCTTTAAGGAGAAGAAAACTCAACGTGCATGCACTCTAGACAACGTCTTTACATAGAGTTTAGAATGTTATATAGGCTTTTATTTTTTACACTGTCACCCTTCACTTTTTCTATTTTGAAGTAATAAAAGGTTTTTCTTTTTTGGGCATTGTAGATATCTACTTATTCATACTCTTTTGAAAACCAAGATGGTTTTCTATACCTTCATACTCATTCTTCATTACAAGAGATCATTTTCATGGGAACCTTTGATGTGATGAACGATACTCAGTCAGTTCAATAAGTCTCTATGTCTTGCAAATTTTCCTTTCTTGGTGTCCTCTCTCTCTCTCTCTCTCTCTCTCTCTCTCTCACACACACACACACACACACACACAGATAGATCTACGAGGTTTCTTGGAATTGTTCCTGGGGCAGCCTCCTCCTCGGATTTAGTTAGATATCACAATGGCAAGCCACCCCATCTGGTTTCTGGTCACCCCGGCCCAAACTGGCCACAACCAGTTCACTAAAATGTAAGTCAACACATAGCCGACGCAACATTGAAACCTGCATCGATACTTTTGGAGGCTGCATCTCTACCACTGCACTGCACACACGCTCATACCTGCATGAGGCAAGCAGCTCGCTACAGCTTGAACCAACGTACTGGCCCCCAATAAACTGCATGACCGGCTGTGTCAATTACCTCCACCTACACAGGGGAAAGCTTAACCATGGTCCATTGTCCTCTCTCTCTCTCTCTCTCTCTCTCTCTCACACACACACACACACACACACACACACGCGCGCGCGCGCGCACACACATTTTTTTTTGTAAACCAATTTGATTTATCTATCTGTGGGAAACCTCAAAGAGAGGAAAACCCACCAAAAAGATGTACAAGAAAAGGAACACAAAAGTGTTCGGTTGTACAAAATAGCTAAAAGCATTCATAAGAAAGCTAATGTATCTCTACCGTGATATCACCAACTTCCAAGGCAAACCGCAAAGACTGCCTAAGGGAAAGCTTGACGAAGGGCAGAGGATCTGTATGAATGCGATGGAACATATAGCCATTACGCTGTCGCCACACGCTCCAGTACGCCCAAAACCTGACCCACATGAAGAAGACTGCAAAGCACTGCAACGCCGGTGAGAAGATACCAAAAACCCAAAACCGCTTATGGAAGACCGTCGTGGGAAAATGTAGCCGCATACACGCACCTACCCAACGAAGGAAATCTCGAGTAACACAGCAATCCCACAAGAGGTGACAAACATCCTCCTCGACAGATAAGCAACAGACACATGATGAAGGGCGGATACGGCGCATCCTAAGAAAGGTACCCACAGGGAGCACACCAAGTAAACACCGCCAAAGAAACAAACGCTCCTTCAACGGCAAATGGCTTTGCCATAATGCAGATATAAACCTTCGCCACCAAATATCTGATTTATGCATGTGCCAAATAGCGTTTCAATGATCAGCAAGCCATGGATGAGGCAGAAGAAGAGCATATGCCCGGCCGGCAAAAATATCTTGAAAAGGAATTTCCCCAAGCTTCCAGTTAGACATGCCATTACCATCAGCCAAAGGTGAACGGGCAAAAAACCTATCAACATTTGCCGTAATTCTCTTCAAAACTGGTGATAGTGCATGCCCAATCCAAAACAGCGAGCAGCAAATGGAAACTCGAAAGTGAAACCAGTTGCATCCACCACATCCTCAACCACTCGAATGCCATGGCAAGAGAGGAAATACGCCTGGCGAGGCGAGCGGTCGACCAAAGTAAGAGAAAAATCCCGGCTCCAATGAAGGCTCTCCGTACGAAGTGAATTTCCTTCCCTCCGAGCATTCCACGATAGATGAATTGTTACCTGTTTCCATGCAGAAAGCAAGGTGGAAGAAAGTGTGCATCCAGGAATATGACCATCCATCTTACCAAATACTGCTTCCCAAATGGATGATTGCCAGTGACCAAATGATGATGTAACCACATGCTGACTCAAGTGTGCAAACATAAGAGTCCAAGGCTAAGATTGTTGTGTAAGTGTAGGCAAAAGCATAGCCTTCCTAGCAAGGACATGCCTACGCAAGTCCAAAATATTCAGACCACCAAAGCGCTTTGGTGTACAAAGTTTTGCCATTGACATCAGACGCAGACCTTTTTTGTGAGC
Source organism: Adiantum capillus-veneris (assembly GCF_014529385.1). Classification (NCBI taxonomy): domain Eukaryota; kingdom Viridiplantae; phylum Streptophyta; class Polypodiopsida; order Polypodiales; family Pteridaceae; genus Adiantum; species Adiantum capillus-veneris. The sequence continues at coordinate 47,433,161 of NC_140939.1, forward strand.
ATGCGTTCGCCACAAAGGAGACAAGATGGCCGACATGAGAGAATCAAGACAATGGCGAGGGCAATGCAACAATGGCAAAAAGAAATGAACATATGCCATGAGGATACTCTGAACAATTCGCAGGCGAACATGCAGTGACCAAGTAGAAAGCTTCCAGTAATGCAATTTAACATTCAAGCGATTCATAACCCAATCCACTTTTTGCGTGTGAGTAACATTCCATCCAATTGGATAACCCAAATGCCTGGTGATTACATTCACACACACACACACACACACACACACACACACACAAAATACATGCATACATATAGGAACAAGTTAATCACTTATGACAAGGCATTGGTTACAAATAGTTGTCAGTACAACCAAACTTGAGTGAGGAAAGATTCCTCACCTTCTCTTGTGTAGAAGCAAGTGTCCACTGGATCTTGATGGATAGAGAGAGGGACCTTGATTCTTATAAGAGATGCAGAAAGCTCTCTGTGCACTTACACGTTTACGTTTAGAACAAATTCTGACACTGCTTTAAACATCTGAAATGCAAGAATTCATTCACGTGCATACTCACCTTGGGTAAGCTGCTTGCATGCAAGTACAATTATTAGAAGCTCAAAGGAAGCATAGATGATATGTGGCTCAACAAACCGAGTAGTCGACTACATGGGAGGGTGGGAGACAGGAAAGAAGAAGGGGAGCAAACCAGAAATGAAAGTAAGAGTCGGGTTGCCCGTGAGGGGGGTGGGAGATTCCATGCACAGAGTCGCACCCAAGTGCCATTCGACGCAGAGAAGACCAGCTCAATAGGGGCCAACGCGCGTGTTTTGCTGAGATTGGCTCACGTACTCCTACGTTGAAGGACGAAGCAAGTCCCCTTAGGCCTTAACCCTCCCATTTTTGAAGTGCTAGTGAGGTTACTAACAGCACTCGAATTTCATGCCAGTCTTTCTGGAATTTCTGTAAATAGGAGATATCCTCCCTACTCCCCATCCGTACGGATCATAGCCAATGTTGGAACCCATCTTTTAAAAGAAGGATTGGAGGATTCGAACACGTACAACAGTATAGATCACGCCCATGAAATCATTTGCGTAACCAACCCGGCAACCGATGATTGCTGCTTCACATCTCAAGCCACACACTAAAAAAAATATCGACTTGCACCACCAACCACCTCCCCTACACGTGGCCATTGTTGTTGGACACCTACTGCCTCTCCTCGCCTATCGTGATCTGAAGCCTGCATCCCTCCTCGTCTATCGTCTGAAGCCTCGAAAGGTGCCTCGCTTTGCCTCCTTCATTTGTCGCCACTTGCAGATCTTTCCCGATTCCCATTATAAAGCATTAAACAAGATTGGGCACCCCCTACTCCCCCCGGGTGTGATCCGACTCTAAGCCTCCAATAACAGGACACCTAAGGTGGCTGCGCACTATTTCATGCATGAAGGGGAGCAATCAGAGCTCGCCACCACAGCTAAAACAAAAACAAAAGCAAAGAAGCTCGGTAGAGGGACGTTTGGCTAGCAAGGCTCGAACAGGAGATCACACAATTAAAAATATGCTCTTGATTCAGCTAACCAATCCACCACTCATCTTCAGATGCACTTGGACCGGTCCCCTTATTGGTCCCTTTACCCTAGATATTGAAAAGAGTATAAAAGGTCCTCTTTGAGCCTCAACGTTGAAGGGCACGGGGTATTGAATGAACCCCACGTGGTGGGTTTGGCGGTGTGAGCGGGATGAAAACACACACAGCGCCTCTATAACGACCCGTCACACACTCTTGGGAAGATACACACACACACTATGGGGCACCACTCGGCTTAGACAACACACCTGGCCGAGACAGGGAACACACCTCTGGAGTGAGAGGAGAGAGACTATCCACTTGCCCACTCCACACAGACACACACACACACACACACATACCCAAAAAACTCAGCTCAAAAGAGGAGAATTTCTGATGTTTAGATACAATTGATCTTGGGCCAACACCAATGGGGAAAATAGCTCACACACTATGGGTGAAAGAAGCGAGATACAATCACAAACTGGAGGAGAAACTTCGCTCATAGGAGGAACTTACACAGAAAAACAGCAGGAAAAGAGTGAGGAATTTGGCAAAATGGACAGCGCCATCGCGTCCGGAACGGCCCAAAACCCCAGTCTACAATGTCAAAGTGCTCAAATCCGACCTCGGATGAGCAGTTTTCGGCCAAAACAGGCTCCAAAATGGGCAAAAACACACCTGCGGCTGTTCCTCCTCTCTTCTCCACGTTTTTTCTGGTCTTCTCTCAGTTTTTTCAGTTCCCACACTTAGCCTTCTTAGTTGGGCACCCTTGGCCTTTTAGATGACCTCAAACGGACCCCGAACAGGCCAAAAACTGACCTCGCAGTGCATAGTTGTCACCTTTTTGCATCATTCGCACACCTGGCACTCAGCTTTTTTCCAATAATGCATCTCGCCACCACGTGAAGTGGCCCCAAAAAAAAGTCCTCATGATGACCTTTCTGCATAATTCTCACAAGCAAACACCCACGTTGTGTCCGTCCTCATCTGCGTGCAAATATTGACCTCGTTCGCCCTCCTGACGCCACTAGATGCCATCTGACGCACCTGCTGACCTCACGTCGTCGGCCCGCGGATAGCTTCCTCGAGAAGTTTTACGCGCTACCAACTCCTCATTATTGTATAAAAAACACACTGGTACTGGTAATAGTGAAAATCGCTGCACTATGTACATGTTGTCCTACCTGTACACATGTGGGCCCCACATAACCACCTGGCTAAGGAAAATGGGCAATCCTTTATTTGATGCACCATGCATGTATATGTACATATGCGCAATCCCTTGCTCCAAAAAACTCATGACATAATTTGCCCATCCCCTAGCCTGCTAGATCATTCATGATCAGCAGCAGCAAAGAGAGATATGAGACTCGCCGCATCACAGGTCTCCTCATCCCTCACCAACACAGCTTGATCCACAGACAGCTCATCTTGCTCCACCATCATCAACCTGGCATGATACAACTTAAGACGCAATCCATTTACCCTTGACGTATGTAGAACACCATCCAGGTTAGCCAGCTGATATGTGCCATTTGGAAAACACTCCACTACCTTGAAAGGGCCTTCCCACTTAATCTGAAACTTCTTTTGGAAGGTGTTGTCCAGCTTACTATTGTAGCGCAAAACCAAGTCATGTTTCTTGATACCCTTACTTTTAACCTTTTCATTTATCTTTGCCAAAGCCTTATCCTGCATCTGCCCATAATGTTCCAATGCGCTCATCCTATCCAACTGGACCTCTTGTAGCTGCAAAAGCCTTTCTTTGAATGCATCACTAGGCGGCCCAAGCAACTTCTCTAACATCTTGACCGCAGGCAACTCTACCTCCACAGGCAATAGTGCTTCCTTTCCATACACCAAATGAAATGGAGTAAACCCTGTACCTGTCTTCACCGAAGTACGATAAGCCCATAATGCACTAGGCAATTCCAAATCCCAATTCTTTCCTTGGTGCTCTGTCACTTTAGAAAGAATTTGTACCAACTCACCATTGAACCTTTCATTTAAGCCATTACACTGCGGGTAATAAGGAGTGGTATGCTGGTGCCTAATCTTCATCTTTGTGCATAAGAAGTCTAGCAGTTTAGCTCTAAATCCTGGCCCCTTATCTGAAAGTAGCTCTAATGGCACCCCAAACTTGCAACATATTTCATCATACACAAATTTTGCCACATCCTTTGCAGTGATCTGTTTTACTGCTGTAGCCTCTGCCCATCTAGAAAGATAGTCCACTGTCGTCAAAATATAGCTTTTGCCCCTGCTTGTGATAGGTAACGGGCCTATTGCATCAATCCCCCACTTTTCAAACACATCAAACGCCATAATGGTTTTTCGTAGCTCTGGCTTCAACACTCTCTTCCCAAATGCTTGACACCTATTGCAAGACCTACACCAATGGTGAACATCCTTGTGCAAACTAGGCCATACATACCCCTCTTGCAAAATCTTATGCAAGGTGATCTTTAGAGCAAAATGGCCACCACATGCGCCTTCATGATTCTCTTCCAACACTCTGTAAAGCTCCTCCCGCCAAGGTACACGTCTCAACACGAGATCAGCCCCTTTCATGTATAAGACATCACCAATCAATTTGTACCTGTATGCTCTACGCACAAAGCCATACTTTTTAGACTTCTGAATCTCCTTTGGAATGATTCCTGTTAGCAAAAACTCCTCTTCTTGAGCCAAACTTTCCCGGCCATGATAAAGAGGTAAAGTGGTCCTAAACACAAATAGCTCCCCAATCATGCCTTGAGCTGCTTCATGTGCCTCTCCATTTAGAGCACGTTCAATGTGTCTGATACTCCATGCTTCAAACTTTTTTAACAGGCCTTTAATTCTGAAGCACATTTCCTTCAATGAGGTGTTCTTGCTCTTCCACACACCCAACACTTGCTTCACCACTAACAAGGCATCACCTTTTATGCTCAACCTTCGAACCCCATGCTTCAAACAAATGTGTAATCCGGCTTCCAATGTAGCATATTCAGCCTCATTGTTACTATGAGCATCCAATTTGAACCCTCTCTTGCATACTAGCTTCCCCTCTGGATCATAAAGTGCTATACCCCCTGAAGCTGCATCATGGCTCTTTCTGTATGAACCATCAAAGAACAACACATGTGCATTGCTGATCTGTGGCACTTCTTCAACTACCTTTCTCACCACCTCTTCTTTAACAATAAGGGGATTCTCCTTGTAGGTCAACAAATCAGCTAGGGTAGCCCTTGTACTATCTTCCACTAGAAAAGAGAACTCAAACTCTTGCAGCTCAATTACCCATTTCTTCACCACATTTGACATGTTAATACCATTAATTAACTGTGGCAAAAAGGCATAACTCGTCAAGAAAACAAAAGGCCGTGGTAGCAAGTAATGACGAAATCGTCGACAAGCAAATATTACACTAGCCATCACTAGCTCTACTTCCGATAACTTTCTCTCCGCTACCAACTTCACTCGGCTTGCACAATACACTGGCCTCATATAATGGCTGCCCTTCCCCTTTTGCAATAGCATGGCTCCAATGGCATCATCCCCTACTGATGGATTTACATAAAAAACTTTCTCCCAATCAGGAGCCTGCATGGCTGACAACCCCCCTAACACCTCTTTCACCTCTTGAAACACTTCTTCACACTTGTCATCCCATTGCAATGGATCATGCTTTGCCACTTGTTGTAATGGATAAAGAAGCTGCGAAGACAATGGAATAAACCGTGCCATGTACTTCACTTTGTGTATAAAGGTTGCCAATTGCTTCGTACTCATAGGTGATGGAAGAAGAATAATAGACTTCACCTTATCTGGATCAGCCTCAATGCCATTTTCTGACACCATATGGCCCAATAACTTCACCCTTGGCTGTGCTAGATGACATTTCTTTGGATTTAGTTGTCCTCCACATTCATCATATCGAGCCAATACCATCTGCAACTTCTCATGATGCTCAGCCCTACTGCTATAGACACAGAAGTCGTCCATAAAAGCCTTAACACAACTACCAATGAATGGTTCCAGCACCCAATTTGCTCTTTCTTGATAGAAAGATGGTCCATTTGACAACCCAAACGGCAACACTGTGTAGCAATAGCAGCCCCATGGCGTAATAAAAGTTGTCTTTGTGCGGTCTTTAAGAGCAATCTTCAATTGAAAATAGCCTGAAAAACCATCACACACACTGTACCTCTCATAACCTGCCACTGAATCCAAGATCTGATCGATGAATGGAAGAGGATATGGGTTCTTCTTAGTGGCTGCGTTTAAGGGTTTAAAATCTACACAAATTCTCCACTTCCCATCCTTCTTTGGACTGACTACTACTGGACTCACCCATTCTGTGGTCTCCACTGGAACTATGAACCCTGCCTTCAATAACTTGTCCACCTCTACCCGCAAGGCTTCCATTTGCTCTTGACCCATCCTTCTTAGCCTTTGCCGCACTGGCTTAGCACCTTCATTCAGCTCTATATGCATCTCTTCACCCTTGAACCCTCTGATCTCTTCATATGAAGTAATGAACAAATCAGGAAAACTAGCCAGCATATGCAAATATATATCCTTCTCCATAGCTGAGAGGTCTCCACTAATCATTTGCGTCATTAATTCCTGCTTCTTTGACAACTCAACTTTGGTTTGCATCAGCCCTTCAATCACTTCATAAGGCCCTTCACTTTCATCTTCAACCTTATTCGCAAATGCAACTAAACCAATCTCCTGGATTTCTTTGTCCATCAAAAGAAATGCAACATCAGCATCCTCATCACTGCTGGTAGTGCTATCACTATCCTCATCTGTCACCGTGGAAGAGTCTTCATCACTAGACTCATCCTCATCTTCATAAAGCTCCTCTAATCGTTTCCTTGTGTCCATATTATAAAGCTTCTTGGTACCTGTCTTTCCATAGAGGCTAATCGTACCATGTCGCCAATCTTGAACAACTCCCACTGCACGTAACCATGGTCTGCCCAGTATAATAGGATATGCTCCCAACCCTGCTGGCATCACATGAAAATCAACCACTGCCTTTGCATCATATGCCTCCACTTCTAATCTCTTTACAACACCCAAGCATTTTACTTTTTGATGGTTTGCCAATCTGATCCGAAAACCTGACACCCCAGCCACTGTGAGACCCATCTTCTCAACGCATGAGTGTGTTATGACACATATTTGGGCTCCGCCATCCACATAACCTTGTCCCAAATTTTTCCTTTTATGCCACACATCTACTATTGGACAAATGTCTGGTAGCTCGTCCATTGCCAACACCTTCACTGAACCTCTCTCTGGCTCTTTCTCCATTGGGTTAACCATCCTCTTCCACTGTCGCTTTAGCTTAGGCACCATCTCTATAAGCTGCCCAAAAGTAACATCTGCCTTCCTGCTCGTCAGATCCTCCTTCAAGTCATAGCTTAATTGCCCATCCCCTAGTGGAAAATCTGAAACATGAAACTTTCGACGAGCTCTCCTTTTCCTCTTGGCCTTGACATCCTCGCCTTCATGGCTCTTTCCTTTCTTCTTACTAGGACCTGGGGCACTTCTTCCTTCCTTATCCTCTGTGGTCCTCTTCCCAATAGGCATCACTAATGTATCCTCTAGCTTTGATGCCTTCTCCAAGGTGACTACACTTAGCACTTTTGTCTTTCCCTTTTCCTCCTGGGTCAGTCCACTGGTTCCTTCGTCTCCCTTAATTTCGATGCCATAATCATTTGATCTAGTTAGCACCTGTCTTGGCAATGGATACATGTCTCCCCCCATCCTTGGTGGCTTATCACATTGCGGGCTGATGTGACCCAACTCTCCACAATTATAACATGTGGGCGTCTGCCTCCAAAACCTACTATTACTTTGTCCAGCACCATTCCTAGGTCTTTCTTCACCTCCTGGCTGATTTGCAAACCGCCCTCAACCTCGATTATTTCCCACTTGACCTAGCATGTTTAGGCTGAGATTCTTCATCAGATCAACCACTTGCCTCATGTCTTGCCTTAGGCCATCATCTTGCACTGCTGTAGTGACCACTGCTGGCATAACCTGAGTAGTAACAGGAACCACTGGTTCATGATGAACCCCTGACATGCGCCCTTGTAAAGACTCTATAGGCTGAAATTCAGACCTCATTGGCAAAGACTCCACCCCTAACTGGCTCATTTTCCTCAGCTTCCACTCTTTGTTCCTTGCTACCTCTAGTGCATCTTCATATGTCCTAGGCTTCTTTAGCTCTACTCTCCAACGTATATTCTCCCAAAGACCAGCCAAGAACCTGTCCTTCTTCATCATGTCAGGCGGGGGTACCTGTGGTGCTAAAGCCTTGCACATTCGCTCCCATGCCAATGAAAACTTACGTATGTACGCATCTACTGGCTCACCTTCCTTTTGTACCAAAGCCTGTACTTCTTGCCACACTTTGTCAGGATCTTCTATCTTCACAAACTCCACTTCCAATCCATGCCTTAGATTGTCCCAACTCAATCTTATAGGTGGATCAGCCATACGCAACTCCTCTTCAAATGCTTTGGACCAAGCTCGTGCATCACTCTTCAAACAAATTTGGAGAAGGCGTAACATTTGCGTAGGGTCATGAATCTGGTTGCTAATGCAGGCAACCTCCATCTTTTCCAAAAATTCTTCCACATCTTCATCACTTCTTCCATGAAACTCGGGATAAGAGAAAGCCATGGCTACCCAAATTATGATGCTTTGAGAACCCCTTCAAACACACGTGCAAGAACCCAAAACTTTTCACTTCCCAATCCCTAGAAACTTCAATGGAGCTCAACTTTAGATAAGGACAAACACATGCACATCAAATGAGTTTTCATAGTTGATCATCGGAATGACAACAGGCAAAGGACATTCCAGGATCTCTCTCAATCTTCTTGGCCCAAACATAAAGACTATGCGCTGCTGGAAAAAGATCTTCCTGGACACATGAACATTAATCTGAATTCTTTGAGTTAAATGAAAAGGAGTGAACTAAGGGCCATTTTGATCATCCATTAAAGCCAACCATGAAGCTCCCAAGAAGGCACACCTGACTCAACCTCTGATTTTGCCAAAATTTCAGCAGCATAACAGCATAAATGGCTCAAAATACCAAAAAACCAGCCATCATAACTTGGGAAAATTTTGACAGAGTTTCCCCAGAAGTAGAGTAGTAGGAACCCAAAATATAGAATGTCTATGTATGCATAAACTGTCAACAATAGAACCCGAGCATCAAGTAGGACTCACTAGTACATAGCCTATGGCGAGGTCACGAAAAGGGTGCTCCAGCTACCTGTATCACCGAAAGGATCTCCACATTTGAGAATCCCCCAGCTCAATAAAAACCTCACGCTATCGACCCTCACACGAAAGCTAATGCAAATCGCGTATAGTCAAGTCTCAGAAATGACTATCTTCCAAACCAAATCTCAGAAATGGCTGGGACTACCAAATAAAACCATATATGGCTCCACAAAGGCGTACAATGGCAGTTTCCACAAGTAACGTACAATCCAACAGACAATGCGCTCAAATAGGCGCCAAGTGATGCATTCCCACAACAACTGCAAGTGACATCACTGTACTCCAGCTACCTCTACCTGTGTGAATCACCTGTACCTGTCCCTGTCCCTGTTCCTGTAACCTGTAACCTGTAACCTGTAATCCCGAAGCTCGAAGCTCGAAGCTCGAAGCTCGAAGCTCGAAGCAAAAGGTACTCGAAGAAGATCCTCCGTGGGGGCGCCAAAAGAATGTGAGCGGGATGAAAACACACACAGCGCCTCTATAACGACCCGTCACACACTCTTGGGAAGATACACACACACACTATGGGGCACCACTCGGCTTAGACAACACACCTGGCCGAGACAGGGAACACACCTCTGGAGTGAGAGGAGAGAGACTATCCACTTGCCCACTCCACACACACACACACACACACACACACATACCCAAAAAACTCAGCTCAAAAGAGGAGAATTTCTGATGTTTAGATACAATTGATCTTGGGCCAACACCAATGGGGCAAATAGCTCACACACTATGGGTGAAAGAAGCCAGATACAATCACAAACTGGAGGAGAAACTTCGCTCATAGGAGGAACTTACACAGAAAAACAGCAGGAAAAGAGTGAGAAATTTGGCAAAATGGACAGCGCCATCGCGTCCGGAACGGCCCAAAACCCCAGTCTACAATGTCAAAGTGCTCAAATCCGACCTCGGATGAGCAGTTTTCGGCCAAAACAGGCTCCAAAATGGGCAAAAACACACCTGCGGCTGTTCCTCCTCTCTTCTCCACGTTTTTTCTGGTCTTCTCTCAGTTTTTTCAGTTCCCACACTTAGCCTTCTTAGTTGGGCACCCTTGGCCTTTTAGATGACCTCAAACGGACCCCGAACAGGCCAAAAACTGACCTCGCAGTGCATAGTTGTCACCTTTTTGCATCATTCGCACACCTGGCACTCAGCTTTTTTCCAATAATGCATCTCGCCACCACGTGAAGTGGCCCCAAAAAAAAGTCCTCATGATGACCTTTCTGCATAATTCTCACAAGCAAACACCCACGTTGTGTCCGTCCTCATCTGCGTGCAAATATTGACCTCGTTCGCCCTCCTGACGCCACTAGATGCCATCTGACGCACCTGCTGACCTCACGTCGTCGGCCCGCGGATAGCTTCCTCGAGAAGTTTTACGCGCTACCAACTCCTCATTATTGTATAAAAAACACACTGGTACTGGTAATAGTGAAAATCGTTGCACTATGTACATGTTGTCCTACCTGTACACATGTGGGCCCCACATAACCACCTGGCTAAGGAAAATGGGCAATCCTTTATTTGATGCACCATGCATGTATATGTACATATGCGCAATCCCTTGCTCCAAAAAACTCCTGACAGCGGCAAAGAACCAAGGCACGTTTCTTGAATCTTGGGATGGTTGTGATCCATGCGATGGGTCCAAGGTTACGTTTTGCATCTGAGTTTACTTTTGCCTGGGGCGGTTTACCCACATGGGCATGTGGTTAGAGCATCATCCTACTTGTGGGGAGATCATAGGCTCAAAACCCGGATTGTGAGGCGATGTGGTCAACCTCGTTGACTTGTTAAGGATGCTTGCTCCCCTAGAGATTCACGTTGGCCTCTATCCACTGTCGATCACCGCTTAGGGCCATCAAAGAATCTTTGGGCTTAAGTGTCATGCTTCTATGTCATATTTATTGAGAAGGAAATTTGTCTTAAGGAAATTTAGATAAGGAAGGTTATTGTCTAAAATATTACACCATTGATACATGAGCAAAGACAACAGGTTGTTCATGCACACAAGGTGAAGACATTATGCAAAGCGATGCTCCTAATAACTCTAGATATACACTAAATAATGATAATCCATCCAATAGTACTCAAATTCTTGTGAAACAATCGGCTCCTCTTGTAAAACTTGTTGCATTAAGAAAGTAAACTCGAGTTTGTAGGCCACCTAAACGTTTTGTGTTTAGCATGGACTATGTTACCTTGACAGATTACAAAGATCCTTTCCACTATGACCAAGCTTATGTATGCAATGGCAAGCTTAAGTGAGAGAGAGAGTGCTATGACATGAAAAGGGATCCTTTAATAATCAAACATTATACTTAATACCTTTCTCCAAAAGGAAGAATGCTTTATCATGTGCATGGGTCTGCAACTTGAAGATCACTAGGAAGCCTAATTATCAGGCTAGATTGTTCTTGTCAACAGATTCAAGCAGAATCAAGGCATAGATCTTGACAATATATTTTCTTCATGATATTTTCAAGGAGAATCAAGACATATATATTTATGTCCATCATATACATAGTTATTGCTTTGTTACCAAAACTACATTCTTACATAGTAATATTTGGGAGGACAATTTACTTGCAACAAGCAAAAGGAATCTATGAGAAAGGGGGGGGGGAAAGAAGCAAGCTTTAAAGAAGCAAAGAAGCCTTCATGGGGTAGAGTAGGCATTAATGATGCATTCATGATCATTATTGCCTCACAAAGAAAGGTACATGTGGTAATCTTTTTATTTTGGTCCTTTGTGAGTATATGCTCATTTATCAAGAATTGAGGTAGAAGCATTGAAGAAAAAGTTACATGAGAACTTTGACATGAAGGATAGTGAGAATCAAACCATTTTCCTAATATGGGCGTTATGAAAGACAAAAGTCTTCTTTCTTTTAACAAGAGTGGCTACAGGTGAAAACTAGTTCTTTGTTGTGTTGTATGTGCTAGAGACGAACAAGAATCTACTCTCTTTGTAGTAATCATAGATTGTGTTCTTGAAATCATCATCAAAAATCAAAAGAAAAAAAAAACACAATGGGCAAAGGGGTGAGGTCTTCAGTGCACTTATAATTACCATAGAAATAGGTGCAACAAATCTTTGGTGTAATGGAAATGGCCTATGACTTTGAGAGTAGCAGAATTAGGGAAATTAGAGAAAGCATTTTTGTGATATTACTTTGTGAGCATAGAGGGTGAACTTAATTGATGGTAGCAACATAAACATAGTACTTAATTAACTTGGCATGAACAATACTTTTGCAAGAGAGAGAGTTTAGAGAACTTGACAACAGTTGAGGACCGGATTTATGTGGAGCCGATCCCCCCTCCAATAGGCATTTGTATGATAGATTCTCCCATCAAGAGAGACTTGGTACAATACAATCTTTGTGTTCCTTGTGACCTAGGTGATGCAATGCATATGGAAAGCTTCATGCATCACGAGCATAACATTAGCTTTGAGGAAAGCATTAACTATCCCAAGCCTTAGTCCCAATGCCTCAAAAACCTTCGAAGGTGGAGAGAGCTAGCGAGGAATGAGGGTAGGGAAGAGGAAGAAGAAACATTGCATAGGAGAAATAATTAGTTCCTCACTTATCATCACTCTTCTTGCTAGCATACACAATAGCATAGTAATAAAGATGGAGAAGATGGCAAGCTTAAGCATTGAAGCATAGCTCTTGGTTGGATTTGCATTCCATAGCCAAGAGTGTTGGTGTAGGCTCTTAACTTCTCTACTAGCTTGGAGAAGGAGACATAGCTCTTGCACTTTGCACTTCACACAATGAGAGTGTGTGTTAGTGTGTGTGGGTGAGTATATCCCCCAAGCTAGCCCCCTTTTGATTTGGTCGATCCCCCCTTGTAGCTCAAGCTTGAAGCTCATTGGACCCCTACAAGATTGACCAATCACATGCAGGATGCATTACAAGCAACAAGGGTAGTCTTGGGACAAGTGTCCCCCTTTCCCCTTTGAGAGAAAGGACTTGATAAATGCAAAAACAATTAATTAAATCTATTAAATTATTATTGGACGCCTTGGGAGGTTAACCAATAGGCTTTAGGCACACCATGAGGGCAACATGAGGAGGAACTTGACAAGTGTCCTATATGCTTTCTTTGTACCAAGCTTGCCTTGTGTGAGGGTGTGTGTGTTCTCTCTCATCCCCCTAGCTTTAGGGATCGCCCCCTCTCTTGTAGGGATGGGATTTGACTTTTTGAACACCTTAACCTTAAGCACCTTAGTCAGCAAGCATGACAAAGCACCTCAAGCTTGGGTAGTGTTCCCACAAGCACCTCAAGCTCCCTAGTCGGCAAGCACGACAAGCACCTCAAGATTCTTAGTCGGCAAGCACGACAAGCACCTCAAGATTCTTAGCCATCAAGCACGAAAATCACCTCAAGAACCTTATTCATTAAGTACGACAAGCACCTCAAGCACCTTAGTCATCAAGCACGACAAGCACCTCAAGCTGGGCCGGGTTCCCACCTCAAGCTCAACCCTAGCTTACCTAAGATCAAAGAACTTTTTAACACTAACCTTTGGAGGTTTTCAATGAAGCTAATTATAAGGTCTTTAAGCTCCATTGGCTAGCCTTGTTCTTTGACAAACGATCTCTCATTTGGGCCCCTTTACCATTGGCCCTGTGTTGAGATAGATCTGTAAGCACTTCTCTATATTCTAACCCTTGTTCATGTTTATTTCATATTAAATGATCAGTTTAATATGAGAAAATCATTTGGGTTGGTAAGATATTAGATTTTCATGACATTTGGCATGAGAGATTTGATCATCTTGGTATTACATTGGTAAAAGAGATGCAATAGTATAGGATGGTTGCATGTATACCTACAATTTGAAATATGGATGAAGCATGAGGCACTTTGTATAATGGGAAAGCAACAAAAAAGGCATTCAAGAGAGTAACAGTAGAGATGACATGTTGTGATTGCACTTTAGTAGAGATGGCACATTGTATGCTCAAAGCCAGCAAGATACAAAAGTCTTCCATCTCATTTAATGAAGACATAGCTCACCATGTGTTAGCTCAAATTTAGATAAAAATTTAGGAGGATGAGCCATAGGAAAATTCACTACCAAAGTGGGCTTGATGACTACAATCCTTGTGTTACTCTCAAGTTAGCAATATATTATTTATGAAGGTTAGGGAAAATAGAGGAGCAAAAAAGTGCCTCTAAACACATGATCAATATGGCTCTAATGGGTTGAGATCGTGGGATCTATAAAGGAACCAACATCTTTGGAGGAGTCAATAGACTAGCCAAAAAAGGAGAAGGTCAACACAAGGTGGATTTGAAAAGACAAGTACAAGGCTAATGGGTTATTGCAAAAGTACAAATCATTTCTTCATAGCAGGCACTCCTCACGTGATAGTTGTGTTGCCATAGCAATGTACATCATGTGGGTTAAGTTTGAGCCAAAAAAAAGAAACATTTATAAGCAAAACAAACTCTTGGGACCTTGTAGAGAAGATTGCAAATCTATAAAAAAAAAACCTATTTTTCTTAAAAATCATATAGCATGCACATACTTGTTTTGTAAAGTAAGTATAGACTTAAATTGCAATGGTTTGGAAGGAAAAATCCTTCAATTTCACATAAGAGAATTCAATACTGCTAAAAGAGATTTTAGCTTTGTAGATTTGGTGTAGTTGGAGTTACCACTAAAGAAATAAGAAGTGGACAATCATATTGGAAGGTTAAGAGTCTTGGCGTGAACATTATAGCCTTGTCATTCTCATATCTTTATGAACCTTAGATATGGACGAGTGTTACGAAAGTGAGGTTCTATAAGAGATCCAGAGAGTAGATCTTCTACCAAAGGAGTGCTAATCAAGGAGATTGACCATTGTTGAAGAAGTCATGAATACCTTCTTAGACATGAGCTCAAAAGTGGCTTCCATGTCATCTCAGTCTCAGTCTTGTGTAGGGACCACCATGATATTTAATAGATTTTGACTCATCATATGCAGAATGGGCATGGGGCTGAAATCTACCTAGACCCTAATGAGGAATATGTGGTAATGATTGATAACTATGATATAATGTTTGAGAAAGCTGTCAAAATAAATAGAGAAGGGAACCCATACATGGATCAAAAGGGGACTAAATATGTGAAGATAGAAAATTCTAACAACGTGGATATTTGAGGCCAAAGTCAAAACAAGCAAACAGAGGAGGTGTCCAAGGATCAACAAGGGAATAAGTACATGAAGATAGAAAATCCTAACAATGTGGATATTGAGAAATAAGTAAAACATGCAAGCTTTTGTAGATGATATAATTTTAGCAACCTCCTCCTCTACGACTTGATGGGTATGTCTTGGAAAAGTCACGAATGTGAAGACTCAAGACAAACAAATGAGATCATAGGGGTGTACTATTGGGAGAAGGGTCCAAATTCCAAAACTTTTATAGATTAGTAATTCTAAACCCAATACATTCTAGGAGAGAAAGATTATCTATGTCTTTGGGCAGGAGGAGCCTTCCATATTTTCACATTACAAGCTCCAAGATAAGTATAATAATAACGTCCTTATGATGTCCAAGATATACATTGAACAATCTATGTACAAAGGATACTCAGTTAGAGATTGGATGCCAAACAAGAAAAATGTGGATCTACAGCAAACTCCATAATGATTCAAGCGTATGAACATTTCAAAAGGATTTACACCAAAAAAAAACCCAGATGAGATCAATAATTTTATTCCAAATAATTTGATAAATGTGGGAAATAACAATCAAAACAAACAAGGTGACTATCAGACCAATAGGGGCTCAAGAAAGTCCAAACTTAATGACACATTGTTCCAAGACTTGCAAACGGGAAATTAGTCCCTACAAGACCATTCAAGGAGAGTTACATTAATTGATTAGATATGAGTGAAGATGTATAATGGAAATGGAGATCCATATGATCATTTGGATAGCTTCAATCGACTATGACTTTGCCCAAAATGAGATAGCCAATCTTACAATACTCGATCTACTCAAGACTTATGTTACTGAAGTAGATCAATGCTTACAATGGAAAAAGTACTTACCTCTTGTAGAGTATGCCTCCAATAATATTGTACATACTTCTACGAGAAAAGCGCTTTTTGAGATCATTGAGGGAAGACCTAAAAGTCCCTTGCTACTCAAAGTACATGAGAAGATCTTGGTTGCCGATGAGTATAGCCATGACCTACAAGAATATTTTCAAAATATTAAGGAGGCTATATCCATCTCTCAACAAAGTCAAAAGGCTAATGCTGACAAGCACAGAAGGGCCTTAACGTTCAAAGAAAATGGTTGGGTCTTGCTTAAGTTTCCTAAGGCTCGATTGAGGCAAACCACGGGCAAAAATCCTACGGGCCATCAAAAGTATTATGCTAAGCTAGAAAAAAGATACTACAGTCCTTTCAAATTTTTGAAGCCTATCAATGAGATGGCCTACGAACTCAAGTTGCCCAACCATTAGCTCATAAACAATTCTTTTCATGTGATCCTACTCAAGCCCTACAAAGGAGAGCCACCAAGTGTACCAATTATTGAAGACCCTCCTGAAGTTGAAGACCAAGAAGAGGTGCTACAACCCAAAGCTATCCTTTGGTATGAAGACAAGGTACTACGACATGGTAAGATTATCCGATGGTATCTTATTAAGTTCAAAAATTATCCTTTTGAAGATGCTAGATGGATGCAAGAAATACAGCTTAAGGATAGTATGAACCTTGCCAATGCTTACAATGCTACATTAGAGTAAGCAAATGTACAAATTTCTTTTAAATGACCCATGTTTTTGTCTTATAAGACTAGTTCTCTTTTTAATTGTGCACAAATTTAAATAGTATGCATGCTTAGAATCATGTTTGTGATGACAACGTCTCTCGAACACCAAGTAAAATTTGTCACTCTACTTTGGGAGAATGAAATGGACTAAAAAGCAAACATGCTTGCGGTAGCTATGTCTACCAAGCACCAAATAGATTAGTCATCCATCTTGGAAAGATGTCGTAGGGTAAAAAGGGATCCTCTACCCGCTAAGTAAGATTGACTAATGACTAAGGCTTTATCTCTTCTACCTCATGGTCGAGGATGACTATGATTTCAAGAGAGAGGTAATGTCGTAAAATCCAATATCTAACCAACCCAAACGATTTTTTCATATTAAGCTGATCATTTAATGTGGGCGAATAAACGGGAACAAGGGTTTAGATATAGACATGTGCTTTTAGATCTATCTCAACAAGGGGCCAATGGTAAAGGGGCCCAAATGAGAGATGGTCTATCAAAGAGCAAGGCTAACCAATGGAGCATAAGACCTTAGGGTTAGCTTCATTTTGAAGACCTTCAATAATTAGTGCAAATGTCCTTTGACCTTAGGTAAGCTAGGGCTGAGCTTGAGGTGGGAACCCGGCCCAAGCTTAAGGTGCTTGAGGTGCTTGTCATGCTTGATGACTAGGGTGCTTGGGGTGCCTAATGACTGAGATGCTTGAGGTGCTTGATGATTGAGATGCTTGAGGTGCTTATCATGCTTGAGATGCTAGAGTTGTACTTGAGGTGAGAACCCAGCCCAAGCTTGTGGTGAGAACTAGGCCCAAGGTTGAGGGGCTTGAGTTGGCACAAAAGTCAAAGCTAATCCCTACAAGGAGGGGGCGAGCCCTACAAGAGAGAGGATGAGACAAAACACACACACACCCACACAAGGCATGCTTGGTACAAAGAAATCAAAAGGGACACTTGTCAAGTTCCTCCTCATGCTACCCTCATGGTGTGCCTGAAGCCTATGGTTGGCTACCCAAGGGGTCCAATGATAAATTAGAATATTTAATTAATTATTTTTACATTTATCAAGTCCTCTCTCTCAAAGAGAAAAGGGGGACACTTGTCCCAAGGCTACCCTTGTTACTTGATTTACCTCCTGCTTGTGATTGGCTAGGCCTGGAGGGGTCCAATGAGCTTCAAGCATGAGCTACAAGGGGGGTCGACCAAGGAAGCTAGAACCTTGCTTAGGGGGTATACTCTCCCACACACACTCAAAATATCTCTCATTGTGTAAAGTGCAAAGTGCAAGAGCTCCCTCTCCTTCTCCAAGCAAGTAGAGAGGTTGAGAGCCTACACCAACACTCTTGGCTATGGAGTGCAAATCTAACCAAAAGCCATGCTTCAATGCTTAAGCTTGTCATCTTCTCCATCTTCATTACTATGCTATTATGTATGCTAGCAAGAAGAGTGATGATAAGTGAGGAACTAATTCTTTCTCCTATGAAATGTTTCTTCTTCCTCTTCCCTATCCTCATTCCGTGCTAGCTCTCTCCACCTTCGAAGGTGTTTGAGGTCTTGGGACTGAGTCTTGGGATAGTTAATGCTTTCCTCAAAGTTTATGTTATGCTCGTGATACATGAAGCTTTCCCTTCATTGCATCACCTAAGTCACAAGGAACACAAAGATTGTATTGTAATAAGTCTCTCTTGATGGGAGAAATCATAATACAAATGCCTATTGGAGGGCGGACCGGCTCCACATAAACCCGGTCCTCAATTGTTGTCATGTTCTCTAAATTCTCTCTCTTGCAAAAGTATTTTTCATGCCAAGTTAATTAAATGCTATGTTTATGTTGCTACCATCAATTATGTTCAGCCGCTATGCTCACAAAGTAATTTCACAAAAGTACTCTCTCTAATTTCCGCTACTCTCAAGTTAATAGGCCAATTCTATTACGTTGGTATTAGAGCATTTAATATCTCTTTTCTTGCTTAAGAAGAGAGGTCCTTAAGTAGCCTATAAATGGTTGATGTTGTTAATTATATTAGGGTAAGTGGAACTGGGATCTATTATCGGTTTTTTTGAGCCCACTATGTGGAAGATGGTGCACACCTTGGAAGCTTTGGACTTAATAATGGAGTCTTTTTAGACTTTCCTACGGCTTTACCATTATTGAGCCATAAGAAGTTTGAAAGGAGCTAGCCTTGGGCAACTTTGCTATGTTAGACTTACTCCACTACTCTCTATAATTAACCACTTCGAGGTGTGGTTGTAGATACTTAAGAGACAATTTTCAAAGGCTAAGAGGAGTGGCAACTAAGGTTTTGAATTGCCAAATCATACACTAAGTACATACACAAATATTGTTAACATGGCTGACAATAACCAAGAGAGTAGAATGAACATTAATAGCTTTGATTTTGCACATATAGGTGCTAATGATGATACCCCTATGTTTGTGAAATATCTCGTAACTAGGTTGCAGCAAGCTATGGGCAACCTTGCTTTGCAAGCCGAAGTTACTCAACAACTTTGCGCTTATGGAATTTCCCTTCCTCTCCAAGAGGAGAGAGAGCTTAGGAGGCCTCTTGAAGAGACCCCCAAAAGAAGACTCTCTCCCATATGAGAGAAAAATCCAAAGAGCAAGAAAGCAATGAAACTTTAAGTTCCTCTGAAGATGTGGCTCCACGAATATGGCTGTCTATACTCCTCCCAAGAGGAAAATATCAACACACAGTCCTTCTCCTCATCACTTCAAAAGGCAAGAGAGGAAACAAAGGAAGAAAAGGGCAAGAAAGAGGTCACCCTCTTCTCCTTCTTCTTCACGTTCCTCCTCTTTCGACAAAAGCTATGGCTATTCTCTTAGAGAATACAGGAGGGGAGGACATCGTAGATCATACTCTGCATGGAAAAGGTCACAAAAGCTAAAGAAGTTCAACGAGGTAGGAAAGAGTATCTCTTTTGTCACCTATGATGGCACCTTTGGTGCTACAGACAAAGTGTTGGCCTTCATCCAGAAATTTGATGCGGCCTTTGGAGACGAGGGCTTCACAGAGTCCTCCAAGCTACGCCACATAGCTATGCACTTCCAAAAATCAGCTGGTCAATGGTGGGCTAGCCTTCCTGGCAACAACCAAGCCCCAAAGACATGGAAAACTCTACGAGTTTCCATCATGAAGCGATTCCTTGCAAGTGATGCAAAGGACAAAGTGCTTACCGAATGGTGCAGCTTGAGCTTCTCTCTCATGAGTCTATCCACAAGTATGTAGACAAGTTTTGGGATTTACATCTCAAGGCTACTGTCTTTCAAAAGATATACTTTGCCGAGAAAAAGCAGCAAGTTTGTGTGGGATTACCTGAAGAGATGGCCAAATAGATCAACTCTCAATGGCCTGGTTCTATCACCGAAGTAATCCATTACACCATGGTTGCTTCATGCATCAATTTTCATCAAGGGGATAGACGGAATGTCAAGCCCATGAAAAACAAAGACAAAAATGATGTAAAGGGAAAAATCAATGCTCAAAATTCTTCCCAAGGCACTTCCAACAACAACAACAAAAAGCGGTCCAAGGAAAAGGGAGTTTACAAAGGCAAAAACACAATCTCTCCTGAAGAGCTTAAAGCTTTTAGCAAGGACCATAAGTGTTTCAAGTGTGGGGAGCAAGGACATGGCTATCGTTCTTGCCCTAAGAAGAATGCTCAGAATGATACTCCTAGGGCTTTCACCATCGAAGCTCCAAAAGAGGATGTTCATTGCAAAGGATCATCACTTTCCTATGCTTGGGCAAAGGTAAGAGATCATGATGCCTTCATCTTGTTGACCCTGGCTCTACTCACAACTTCATGTCAATGAAGTTGGCCACCAAGTTGGGCATTCAAGCTTTTGAGATGGGAGATATGGTAATAGTTGACACAGCTTTCAAGGGACAACAAGCCTCCGTTACTCCCTTGATTGGAAAATTGAGGCTTCATATCCAAAGCTATGTCGACAAAGAAGACTTTTCATCTCTCCTCTCCAACATGAGGATGCTATTCTAGGGGCGCCATGGTTTTTGATCGCATGGCTGCCAATATGAAGTTTCCTTAAAGGAGAATCTACTTCACCTACATGGGAAAGAACATGTATATAGATGCTAGTGAGCGTGGTCACACTATTCCACTTGTAAATCCTCATGCTTTTGATAAGTCAACGAAGAGCTCAGTTTTTTCATACATGATTTTCATCAAAGAGTCTCTAAAAGATCCTAATGTTTCATCAAATGTAAATGGTAGGAATCAAGAAGAGTTAGTCTTCTCTAATTTTCTAAAGGATTCCAAGATGTGTTCATCGATGATATCCCTATTGGACTTACCTCCAAAACGAGGGGATGATGACAATGCTACATTAGAGTAAGCAAATGTACAAATTTCTTTTAAATGACCCATGTTTTTGTCTTATAAGACTATTTCTCTTTTTAATTGTGCACAAATTTAAATAGTATGAATGCTTAGAATCATGTTTGTGATGATGACGTCTCTCGAACACCAAGTAGAATTCGTCACTCTACTTTGGGAGAATGAAATGGACTAAAAAGCAGACATGCTTGCGGTAGCTATGTCTCCCAAGCACCAAATGGATTAGTCATCCGTCTTGGAAAGATGTCGTAGGGTAAAAATGGATCCTCTACCTGCTAAGTAAGATTGACTAATGATTAAAGCTTTATCTTTTCTACCTCATAGTCAAGGATGACTATGATTTCAAGAGAGAGGTAATGTCATAAAATCCAATATCTAACCAACCCAAATGATTTTCTCATATTAAGCTGATCATTTAATCTGGGAGAATACACACGAACAAGGGTTGAGATATAGACATGTGCTTTTAGATCTATCTCAACACAGGGCCAATGGTAAAGGGGCCCAAATGAGAGATGGTCTATCAAAGAGCAAGGCTAACCAATGGAGCATAAGACCTTAGGGTTAGCTTAATTGAAGACATCCAATAATTAGTGCAAAAGTCCTTTGACCTTAGGTAAGCTAGGGTTGAGCTTGAGGTGGGAACCCGGTCCAAGCTTAAGGTGCTTGAGGTGCTTGTCGTGCTTGATGACTAAGGTGCTGGTGCCTGATGACTGAGATGCTTGAGGTGCTTGATGATTGAGATGCTTGATGATTGCGATGCTTGAGGTGCTTGTCATGCTTGAGATGCTATGGTTGTACTTGAGGTGAGAACTCAGCCCAAGCTTGAGGGGATTAAGGTCCAAGCTTATGGTGAGAATTAGGCTCAAGGTTGAGGGGCTTGAGAGGGCACAAAAGTCAAAGCTAATCCCTACAAGGAGGGGGCGAGCCCTACAAGAGAGAGGATGTGGAATTGGAGCTGATCTCTTGAGATAGCTAATTCCAGTGTTAGAAGATTTCGGCTCTACTGATGATGTGTTAGTTTAGACAGTCGACTGGACAGAGAATCAGAAACTGAACTGGAATTTATCTACTGGAATGAGAATCAGACTATATATTGAGAATAATATTCAGATTCAGATTCAGAGTACTGGACACAGAGTAAGTGTGACTGGAATATTTGCCGTGATTGGAATTACAGATAAAAGATTACAGTAAGTATGATGTGATTTACAGATAGAGTACAACCGACAACAACTGCCAATGATTGACAACTCAAGTACAAATGCCGCCAAAATGTTAATCCGGCTATGCTCAAGATTATGCTAACCGAAATGCCAACCCGATTACAATGTAATGGGCCCTGTTTATATACCTTGGGTTTACTATTGTAATTACCGGAGTAATTACTGACGAATTCACTGCCCGTCTCATAAGAGAACGTTCCCACTTAGTGAAACTGTCTCAGCCGTCTACATCCTTCCCTCCTTTCTTGAATTTTGGCTAGATTCCAAAAATTTTGAAAAATTCCCCTGTCTGATTCTGATTTGAGACAAAAAAATCCACCATCTGGTTCTGATGTTGGGGATTGGACTTGACCAATGATAGAGTGGCCATACAAGATTGCGAGAGGCAGCTGAAAGGTAGAGCCCTCACCGTCTACACAAACTGATATCAACCTTCCAGCTGAGGAAGAAAAGTCGCCACTGAATTATGAGATGGAACTACCCAGTATCCTTCCATTGAACCAGCTTCCGTTTGCATTTTGACCTGGATGGCGTCTGGGAAGTCCCAATACCAGAATTCTCCTTCTGAATTAGTCGGTAAATGGCCTCCTGCTCAAGTTGATCCCGCCTTTCTGTGGTCATCTCTACTTCATAGGGCGTGAGGGAATGATAGGTTTTGGTGTCAGGATCATAGAGTGTGCGTCTGCCTTTGGTGATCCTGGTTCTGGCCAGCTTGTGACAATACGAAGCAGTATGGATCCATCCTTCTGGAAGAGGCTGATTAGTTTTGACCCGAGCTTCGAAAAGAATCTCAGCCATCTCCCTATACTGTGGTGCCAGGCCCGCCTTAGCTGCAATATCCTTTTCATGCAATTTAGGAGATTCAACAATAAGTTGCAGTAGTTGATTAGTGATCTTGGTTAGGCCCCTGATCTGAATCTTTGACTGACCCATACATATCTGGATCCCATGCATCTCTTCTTTCAGTGCATGAATATCATTGAGTTGGAGAGCATCATTGAACAATGTTTGCCAAGTTTTCCATTCCACAGTCGACCGCTCATACCAATCCTGCAGCTCATTAATAATATTGAAGTATGTAAGGCGATCAGCTGGTTCTGGATGTTGAGGATAAAGTGCTGGAAAAAATCTTGGCAGCTCCGTCTCTCTTGCTAGAAAGGCATACAAGAGAACTGGATAATCAAGCACGAATTCTAAAAAATTGAGAACAGCCTAGTTCTCTTGCTGCATCATCTTTCTCGTGATTCTCACTAGCTAAAACAATTTGCGGAGAGCAGTTGCCTGTTCTCTGACTGACATTCTAGTCTGAGGTCCTTTACTAGTGGCTGTTTGATCCTCAAGAATGGCCCTTACTCTCTGATCCAAGACTCCTCTGGCAATTTGCATCTGCACCAAAACCTCCTTTAACTGTTCCCTAACATCCTTCATACATTTGTAAGTTGGTTTGTTTCCCAGCAGAAGTTCTAATTCAAGGGCGAGAGGGCGACAATCTGCAGTAGACTATCTTTGCAAATGTGGGTTGGTCATTCTCTCTTCAGCAGTGATTATCCATTCAGGAACTCTTTCCAGCAGCTGGACTGTGTTGGGATGCATAGGTAAACGGCAAGTTTCTTGATCATGAAAAGCCACTGATTTCCAATGCTCCACCATTTCCCTGGCCCCAACATACAGCCTCTAAAACCGTTCCAGATCAGACAGGAGATCATCATCCTCCATATATTGTCTGGTTATGAAAGCCTGTTGATGTCTCAATTGCCTGTTCAAGGTGATAAGCTGTAAGGAATGCTGTTGATCAGCCACTGGTCCCTCATCTCTAACTTTGATTTTCCCTTTAACCTCCTTACTGAGCTAGGACTGATTTGTTGGTTGATTCCCAATATAACTGGGATGTTGTTCTTCTGACTGCAGATTCCCCGACTGCTGCCCTTCATTCTGGCCTTCTTGCTGGCCCTCATTCTGGCCTGGCTGGTCTGGCTGTTGACTGACCTCCTTCAGTTGGCTCTGTACCACCAGTACTAGGTCCTGGAGTTGGAGATGGAGGTGGGGCATCATCATCATCATAAGTATGCCCTTCTTCTTGGTCATCCTCCTCCTTATCAGCTCCTTCGTCATTATCTTCTTATTCCTTATCTTCTTCTGCTTCATTCAGGGAATTCTGCTGCTCAATATAATCCAGTATTGCTTGATTCATCATAGCATTATTATACTCAGCCACTTTGTCCTGCAAATCACTCTGCATAGTCTCCATCAAAGACTTCAAATTCTCCAGATCAAAGACAACATTGCTTGCTGGATTTAAAATTTCAGAAAGGCTATTATAAATATATATGTCAGTGAGGGAAGCCTTCAGAGTTGTATGGTGAATAAACAAGGAGTTGAAGTCAACTCTCTTCATTTTCAGCATTGTTTCAGTCCGATCTACAGCTCTACGCTTCGTTCCTTTCTTCCTTGATGATCAGCATATCAGATTATGCCTTAGCTAGCTTTTTGTTTAATAGCTCAATAACCCTATCGGAATGAGATTCAAGTAGCCTATGGCACGTATTCTGCTTGTCCTTTGCCTTTGTCCACATCCGACTACTCTGCTACCTTCTCAGAAATTGTTGCTTTTTCTGATCTTTGGCAAAACCAGCAGTGACTGTACTATGTCCTACTGACTGGTTAAGCACAGTATTCTGAGCACGTTTCTTCTCAGTTTGGCTCACTATAGCCTTTTCAGTACTCACAGTTTTAACAAGACTCTCTATCTGCTTCAGAAACTCACTGCTTTTCGCCAGTGTAGTCTTTGGTTTCTTCGAACTGCCAGCCTGATCTTCAGTGGCTTTCCTTTTCAGACCAGTTGGAGTGCTTTGACTCTCCATGGCTTCGTCATCTGAGGACAGATCAATATTCTTGAGTTTTGAAACTGGCTTCTCACTCCAAGCCCTTTTTACTTGTCCATGAACCTCTGGAGCAATGGCCCAATACAAGAATTGTCAAACATACCAAGCCTTAAAAACACTCTGGGATTTCAACTTGGCAATCTGCTGAAGCACATTGTGTGACACGATTTGACAAAGGTTGATAGAGACCATTGAATCCAATGTCTTCGCCAACAACATCGCAAAGACTTTCTCAGATACATATGTTGGATTATTTTTAAGGCTTACTGCTTCGGCCGGCCACAAACCTGTAAGCAGTAGAAGCTTCCAATACTGCCAGTGGAATCCCTTGACCACTGGCCTTGCGCTTGTGCTTAGCTGCTTCATCCTCCTTTAGGACTATACTTATCTACTGTGGGGTACGCCCAAGACGGCTTGGGCTCATTGGGCATGCGAAATGGGAAAGCTATGTCTTCTGGTGTAGCCGACACCTTTTGACCATTCACTATGGCACTGCCATCTTGAGCATCGAAAGAATCAAGAACCTGCTTTATGATGTCTGCGTCGAAAGCGATTCTTGTGGCTTGCAGAACAACTCGTAGATCCCATAGTTGTAGCAAAGCCATTGCTTGGTCGGTGAATACATAGCGCTGAATCTTACTGTATGGAATGATGGGAAGGCTTGCCTTTACAGTAGTAACGATGGCTTGGGTTTCCTCAAGAGACTCCTGCATCTTGTCTGAGCGCTTCTTCCTACCCATACACTGTGAAGACGACGAAACAAGCAAAGGAGAAGAAGACTTACTTGATGCATCAAAGCCGTACCCAGGTGTCGCTGGCAAAGCTAGTCGACAGTCAATTGTCTCCTCAGAAGACGAGGTCTACGGCTGTAGCGAAGATACTTCAGAGCTTGGCGATGGCGAATGAATAACGGGAGGAAATCGTCGCGCAGGGGATTTGTGAGGAAAAATGCCGACTCTCCTGACTGTTATACGTGTTCGCACCATAAAAGCTCCACCACTCGCTGCTCCTAGACTTGTGTGCGTCGCTGTTGTCGTGACAGACATGCATTGGACAAGACTTCTACCCATCCTTGAAATGATTACTACTGGCGTGCCATCTGACCGTTGGGCGCTTAAAAATTGAAAAGTGTGTTTCCACTGATACTAGACTGGTTTCCAGTCTGGTTTGATCACACTGGTACTGGTTCTAAGATCAGTCGGATTTGGTTCTACTGGTATTGGTTCTGAAATTGGAACTGGTTGCACATGAAAAAGCCCAAAAATATCTGATTCTCGTATCTCTTGATCTGCAATCCCCAATTCCCTAGCACCTTGTTCTTGCCCTGACTCTCTAGCTTCTAAATAGTAAAGCTTGATCTTTGCACCATTATATACTCCTGGCAACAATAATCCAAATAAATCTTTCAGTCTTACTGTACCATTGGGAGAAGAACCAGTCTACCTCAAATGGTCCTGCCCAGGCAATCTTCAGGTTTGGCTTCTTCGGACCCAGTCTAGATTGATAGAGAAGCACCAAATCTCCTTTCTGAAATTCCCAAACCTTAATTCGACGATCATGCCAGTGCTTCCTTCGTTGTTGAACAATTTCTTATTCCAGCATAGCCCGTTGCCTGAGTTCATCTAGCTGCATAAGTTCATCTAGGCGCTTTTTCAGATTGTGGTCGAAGTCCAAGCCATACTTCACAGCCATTCCCAGACTTGGGATAACAAACTCCATAGGAACCACAGCTTCAGCGCCACACACCATTCTGAATGGTGTCAACCCAGTAGTGACCTTGTAAGCTGTCCTATACGCCCATAGAGCAGTTTGGAGTTTCAAATCCCACTGGTCTGGCTTCTTTTGCACAACCTTAGTGAGAATAGTCTTGATTGTCTTGTTACTACTTTCAGCCTGCCCATTGCATCTGGGATAATAAGGAGTAGATTTTTGATGCTTGACTGAAAGCATATCCAATAGAGTTTCCATAGTGTCATTGATAAAATGTGTTCCTTGGTCTGACACAATGTCTACCGGACATCCATATCGGCAGACAATATTCTCAAATAGAAACCTTGCAGTTGACTTGGCTGTGTTGTCAGGAAGAGCTTTAGCTTCAACCCACTTAGTGACATAACAAGTAGCTATTACTATGTACTCATTCTTCCTGGGGGTAACCTTCTTAAAAGGTCCCATAAAATCTAATCCCCATTTCATGAACATGCCCAGTGGTTGTACTGACGTTAAAGGAGTCATATCTGCAGCTGTTGGTCGACCCATTCTTTGGCATATGTCACAAGTTTTACAAAAACTTCTAACATCAGCAATTAGTGTTTTCCACCACAGACCAGCTTGCAGAATCTTCTTGTAGGTAACTTCATTGGAAAAATGTCCACCCGATTTTCCATTATGTGCTTCTGAAATAACTTGCATTCTCCCTTCCATAGGCACACAACGCGAAGTATACCATCAACACCCAGTCGATAGAGTGACCCTCCGATGATAGTAAACTTCAATCTTTTGATGACCAAAGCTTTCTTCTGGTTCTGCTTCCAGTCCTCTGGAAAAGCACCTTGAGAACATCATACCATTCAGGATCAACTGATTCTCCTGCCTCTAGCTAGAATAAGTCAGCGTCCACTGGTTCATCCCGCAAGGGTAATTCTGAATAACCTTACGTACTCCTTGACAGAAAATCAGGTCCACAGTGATTCTTTCCAGGCTTATGAAAAATTCTGAATTATTCAAACTCCATTAGGAACATCATCCACCGTATCAACCTGCCTTGAATAATGACTTTATTAATCAAGAACATAAGAGCCTGATGGTCCACATAAAAATGGAACAACTTCCCTAACATGTAATGCATGAACTTTGTAGCACTGAAAACCATTCCAAGGGCTTCTCGCTCAGTAGTTGTATATCCTTGTTCAACCTGACTGAATCTGCGACTGGAAAAATAAATCGGATAATCAGTCCTTCCGTCTGGCTGAGCCAATATTGCCCCCATTGCCAATCCCGAAGCGTCTACATGTACATGGAAAATAACATCCCAGTTTGGTTGCCTAAGGACTGGTTTACTGATAATGGCCTTTTTCAGATTCTAAAAGCTCTCCTCACATTCAGTAGTCCAATTAAACTTACTGGTCTTCTTTGTAAGCTCATATAATGGTACTGCTTGAGAAGCAAACTTATGTACAAACCTTCTATAGAAGCTAACATAAACCAGGAAAGAGCTCAACTTTGAAGCATTTCTGGGTGCTTTAGCTTGCTGAACACACTGAATTTTATCATTGGCCATTTCTATTCCATTTCGGGATACCACATGTCCCAGTAGCTGTCCCTTCCAGGCTAGGAAAATGAATTTAAATGGATTCAAACAAATCCGCTTCTCCTGATAGCATTTGAAAACCATTTCTAGGAATAGTAGGTGTTGTTCCTCATCTGAATATACAGTAAAGTCATCCATAGAGATAGTGAGGAACCGATGAAGTAATTCATTAAACATTTCTATCATACACCACTGAAAGGTAGCTGGTGCAATGCACAGGCCGAAAGGCATCACCAGATACATGAAAGCTCCCCACTCGGTGATGAAAGTGGTCTTCGCTCTATCTTTAGGAGCGATCTGTAATTGGTTATAGCCACTGTAACCATCCATAAAGCTATACATTTCATATCCTGCGATCTCATCAAGCAACATGCCAGTAAAAGGCAATGGAAATGGATCTTTGATAGTTTGGGCGCTGAGTTTCCTATAGTCGACACAAACTCTCAATTTCCCGTTTTTCTTGGGAACTATGACTATGGGAAATAGCCAATCGCTACTGGCCACCTCTATGATGAACCCAGCCTTGAGAAGATTATCAATCTCCTCTTTGACCTTCTTAGCATAGTTGGGGTTCATTCGGTATCTTTGCAGTCGTACTGGCCTAGCATTTGGCTTCAACGGTATCCGGTGCTGACATACTTCAGGATCCACCCCCTTCAGGTCCGTGTGTTCCCAGGCAAATACGCCTTTGTAGTTTTGGAACATCCTGCGTGCCTTTTCCTTCATTGATCATCCTAGGACTATCCTCCGAGCCTAGGTTCCATTCTTCCACTTCTTGGTCGTCTGGAAGCAACCAATTAGGCCCACCTCCTTTTCTTTTGGTGATTCCTTAGCAAAATCCCAGGATGGCCCATTCAGTTCTGAATCAGTATTCTGATCTACTGTGTGTTCTTCAGAACGTACTGGCTCCTCTACCATACCAGTATCAGCTGATTCCACCAACCTCCCAGTTAACTGAACTGTTCTTTCCCCTGTGTTGATTTCAGTAAACTCATCTGGGAATTTCTTTTTCTGCTTATCGGCCTTCTCTTTATTTAATAAGACTACATTCAAGTCAATCTCTGCTAAAGGGAATATGTTCATGGCTGCTAACATTCGTTCGATCTTCTTGGCTTTGTACTTCTGGCATATCTCCTTCGGCCTCATCTCTTTTCTCCATCTCCTAGTATTGTTCGTCTGGATCTGAATTCTGCCGCTGGCCCCTTCTATGGTTAAGGTTTGATTTGCATAGTCATGAACAGCATGTGCTGTTCTCAACCATGGGCGCCCTAGCAGCATCCCATATGCCCCTTGCACATCCAGAACTAAGAAGCTGGTTTTAAATTTTTCCCTACCTACTCTTATCTGCATAGTTTCAATTATGCCCGTAGCTTGTACCACTCTGTGATTTGCCATTTGCACTTTAAATGGTGCTGGCTTTAGATTCGTGATGCCCATTCTCTGTTGGAGATGAACTCCCATTATATTGACTCCTGCTTCTCCATCCAAGATAACACTTGAAAGAGGTTCCCATTGCTTCCTAACCTTGTAGTCCACCTGAATGAGCGGAACTTCATCATCTCGGACGGCCGTCAGGTCCACTGTTTTGGCCTCCGCTTCAGCTTTCCTACGCTGTCTGATGAAGTTTGCCACTTCAGGCAATGTTTTTCTAATATCTTCCAGTTCCATGGTCAACTTCTGAATTCTATCACAAATTTTAACCTGGATTTCTTCTTTCTCTTGGTTAGACTGATTGTCAGAGCTCAAAGAACTGGTTGTATCTTCACACTGCCATTCCTCTCTTGCAGTGCTTCCAATCCTTCCATCAACTCTCACTTCATCAGCCATTCCTTGTTCTGCAGCCAGCAAGGTCTCAGGTATGCTCGGTATTGACTGCTCTTTCTCAGTTGATTGGGCTGGTATCTTTTGAATGGCTCGGGCTTCAGAACTTTCTGGCTGCTTCTTGGCCAAATCCTCCGTGATTTTAGCCACTAGTTCTCTATGCTCTAGCCATTCATCTACTACCTTCTCTTTACCCTTGGCCTTCCAAATTTCCCTTTGTTGAGCCCACTTGCTGCTGTTAGTGACTGGTGTTTCTGAAGTATCTATAATTTCTTCAATTACTACGCCCTTGCTTCTTGTGACTACCCATACTGGGACTGGCTCTGGTGCCTTAGCCTCAGTAGTAGTAGTTGCAGGTGCGTCTGGGCATTGGGCTGCGAAATGGCCATACTTCCCACAAGTGTAGCAATTCATACTCCGACTCTGGAAGTTACCACGCCCTCTGCCTTGGCCCATACCCGTTTGGAATCGGCCACGTCCTTGACTAGTACCACTGGTACCTGGTCTCTCCTCTTGAGATACTTTGGCGTGTTCTACTTTCACTGGTTCAGTATAGGCTACCACTGACAGGTCTTTGCCCTTCTTAAAGTGATGAATCCTGATACCACAATTGTTCCATAAATGACCAAAAGCCTTACAGTAAGTACATTGTGGGCACTCGTTGGAGATATGGTCCTTGGATTTGCATTTCGAACACCAAGTCTCCATCTTCCGAATTGGCTGTCTAGTGTGGCCAATCTCGGCAATCTGTCTAGCCATTTCTTCAATCTTCTTCGTCTAAGATCCCTTCTTTGACTTCTCCTTGGACCGTTCATTAGAGCTACTTTCAGAGCTATTGGACACCTCACTGGAATCAGAACTCTCAGTAGTAGAGCTACTGCTACTGGATATTCTCTTTTTGTGACTCTTTTCCTTCTTGGCCTGCTGTTCCACCTTCAGTGCTCGTTGTACCAGATCATTGAATTTCTTGGTAGGAGCTGGTACCTCCTGCTCCTTAAGCTTTTTGCTTCTAAAACCATTCAGAAACCATGCCCTCAACCTCTTCTCAGATGGCGGTTCCTGTAACTGTCTCGTTAGCTCCTTGATTTGTTCCACATAACTTCAAACTGATAGATTCCGCTGCTTGATCTTATCCAGTTCACAGAGGATATCTTCATCACCTCTGTTGTCGGAATACTCCAGTCTGAAGGCTTTAAGCAATTTGTTGTAAGATTTGAAATGACAGGTGGGGTAATGGTAATACCACTTTCTCATTGCCTCTTTCAAGGTTTGCGGAAAGTATTCCCCCCAATCATCTTTATCAATATTTTTTAGTTCAACATACTGCTCAAAAGCCTGTATGTGAACGTATGTATCATCCTTCTTACCTCCCTTGAATATTGGAAAAGAAAGTTTCAGAGAAGATGAGTAATCATTTCGATTACGACTGATTCTGCCGCTTCTCTTCTTAGATTCAGAACGGTGCTTGGAAGTCTTCTTGCAATTGTCAGTGTCTGTATCCCAGTCAATGTCTGTTTCTGTCTCTATGTCAGTGTTCTCTTTGGCCTGTCGACTAGAAGTGCAGTGACTGCCTTTACTTCCCTTGGTACCCTCATCCCCCTACCGGGACCGAGAACTCTTGGATTTCCGTGCTTCCCTTTCTGCCCGTTCGCGTCGAGAATGACTGGACTGATGCTCCTCCTGAGTCTCAGTGTCACTCACCTTCTCTTGCTTAGGGTCAGACTCTCTTCCGGACTCCTCAGGAATAGGATCAACACGGATGGTGGACTTCCGGTCACGACTGGATTTGGGTGATATGCTGAAAACTTCCAGTTGGGAGAGGAGTCTTTCAGTCAACGAGCCACCATGATCGCCAAAATGGAATTGGAGCTGATCTCTTGAGATAGCTAATTGCAGTGTGAAGATTTCGGCTACTGATGATGTGTTAGTTTAGACAGTCGACTGGACAGAGAATCAGAAAATGAGAGGAATTTATCTATTGGAATGAGAATCAGACTATGTACTGAGAATAATATTCAGATTCAGATTCAGAGTACTGGACACAAAGTAAGTGTGACTGAATATCTTCCGTGATTGGAATTACAGATGAAAGATTACAGTAAGTATGATGTGATTTACAGATAGAGTACAGCAGACAACAACTGCCAATGATTGACAACTCAAGTACAAATGCAGCCAAAATGTTAATCCGGCTATGCTCAAGATTATGCTAACCCAAACGCCAACCCGATTACAATGTAATGGGCCCTATTTATATACCTTGGGTTTACTATGGTAATTACCGGAGTAATTACTGACGAATTCACTGCTCATCTCATAAGAGAACGTTCCCACTTAGTGAAGCAGTCTCAGCCGTCTATAGGATGAGACAAAACACACTCACACTCACACAAGGCATGCTTGGTACAAAGAAAGCAAAAGGGACACTTGTCAAGGTCCTCCTCATGTTCCCCTCATAGTGTGCTTGAAGCCTATTGGTTGGCCACCCAAGGGATCCAATGATAAATTAGAAGATTTAATAATTGTTTTTACATTTATCAAGTCCTCTCTCAAAGGGGAAAGGGGGACACTTGTCCCAAGGCTACCCTTGTTACTTGATTTACCTCGTGCTTGTGATTGGCTAGGCCTGGAGGGGTCCAATGAGCTACAAGGGGGGTCGACCAAGGAAGCTAGGGCCTTGCTTAGGGGGTATACTCTCCCACACACACTCACACTATCTCTCATTGTGTAAAGTGCAAAGTGCAAGAGCTCCCCTAGGTTGAGAGCCTACACCAACACTCTTGGCTATGGAGTGCAAATCCAACCAAGAGCCATGCTTCAATGCTTAATATTTCCATCTTCTCCATCTTCATTACTATGCTATTATGTATGATAGCAAGAAGAGTGATGATAAGTGAGGAACTAATTCTTTCTCCTTTGAAATGTTTCTTCTTCCTCTTCCCTGCCCTCATTCCCTGCTAGCTCTCTCCACCTTTGAAGGTGTTTGAGGTCTTGGGACTGAGGCTTGGGATAGTTAATTCTTTCCTCAAAGTTTATGTTATGCTCGTGATGCATGAAGCTTTCCATCTTCATTGCATCACCTAGGTCACAAGGAACACAATGATTGTATTGTAACAAGTCTCTCTTGATGGGAGAAATCATAATACAAATGCCTATTGGAGGGGGGACCAATATGGCCCTCAACTGTTGTCATGTTCTCTAAATTCTCTCTCTTGCAAAAGTATTGTTCATGCCATGTTAATCAAAGGCTATGTTTATGTTGCTACCATCAATTATGTTCACCCGCTAAGCTCACAAAGTAATTTCACAAAAGTACTCTCTCTAATTTCCGCTACTCTCAAGTAATAGACCAATTCCATTACAACCACCGTGACCCTGCTTGATGAGCCATCAAAGCCCACTTGCTCCACACTATGCACACTATCTTCTCAAGCTCTGGCAAGGACCAAAAAAAACCAAGTGTCACGTATACGGTTGCGGTCAAGTTCACACGTACCCGATCCCTCGCAAATTTCCAAATGGCCATAACTTGTACTCTAGAGCTCCGACTGCTTATCCAAAAGGACCGGCATGCTCCAGAACATGAGCACTTCTTATCTATCCACTCACACTAGCCCCAATCACTTCTTACCACTTGTCCTATCCGTTGGGGATCTACAAACCGTTCCAGATTTGAACAAGCATAAATTCCACACGAGAGCTCCATTTGACTAGAGCATCTCGAACACTACCTACCAGGGCATTATCCTAGCACTTTGGGCATCTTTACTTGCCATCCAAATAGGCCCATTTTGGAGTGATTTTTTCTTAAAAACCGCATCAAGTATACATTTTTGCTATCCTCTGCATGCCCAAGACCTTGGTACCTACTTCAGCACTTGGTCCTGCACCTATTGGCACCCTTAGCATTGCATAGCACACTTCACAGCTCCAACCAAATTTGGTTGCACCATCATTGCTCAACTCCCTTGTTGAACAACGTATGCTTATTGAACTAAAAAAATTGCAACCATAAACAGACACTCTATACACCCACAAAACCACTATTGTATGTACAAAAATTGACCTATACCATCTGCCACCTTTGCTCAAGCGGGTTGCCCAACCCCCTGTTTCATAGCATGGCTCCCACCTAGGTCAAACACTTAGCTTCTTATAGTGCTTCACTCCATCACATAGCCCATCATGCTCATAAGGCACCCATAGCATATCTCCCTCGCTCCAAGCATCCATTGGCAAATTTTCCACTTCAAACCATGCATCACTAAGCACACTATCACTTTCATCAGACATACTTGACATATCTGACCCTCCCTTCCAACCATATAAAGTGGAGGTCTCCTCCAAGGACCCATGCAATTGGAGGATAGCCCACTGCATCGTTGCATTCATAAGCATACCCTTCAACCACAAGGCACATACCTCCCTTGATGGCTTTGTTGCACCCATAGCTTGCCCTTTCTCTTCATGCACCACCAAAAGCACTCGCTCCTTGGCCAAAGCCCCCTCTATCTGCATCAACTCCTCCTTGCACTCCATACATGTAGCATTCTCAAGACCATCCAAGCAAATAGAGCCACACGGCTCCACCAAAACCTCTTGCAAACCTTTTTCTTCTACATGTTCCTCTTCCACAGCTTTAGCAGTTGTCTCCTCCTTGACCAAGCTCTGTACCTATTGCACCACTATAGCACACTCCACTGCAACCTTCACAAGCATGGTCATCAACATGGCACCGGACACCATCTTTACCTGCATATCACCTATAGGCTTGGACTCCTCCATTTGATCTCCATCATGCACATCGGCTTGCATTTCTTCATGCTCCTTACACATACTCACTGCATCTCTACTCACATGCAAGAGATCAATCTCTTCATACCTTGACTGAGACAACTCAATTTCCCAACTTGTATCAACATCCATAGAGCTGTTATCATTGGGCTCAATCCCGTCTTCTGTCTTGAGCTCTTGAATCTCTTCAATCTTTACCACTTTGACTTTCTCTGCGAACCGCACCTTTTGATCTCTGGCACACTTCAAAGGAGTCTGATCCACCATACCTTGACTTGGTAGTGATAGCCGTTTTTCGGCTCTCTGTAATTGCCATAGTGAGTTATCTCACCCTATCAAATCACTCAAACACTGTGGTTACCCTCACCCTTTCACTGTATATAGGTGCGTGTGAGTTAGGAGACTTTTCCCATATCTCCTTACTGAAATAAAAAACCCTCAATTAGCTAGTCATTGGGCTAGTTGAGCCAAAAAAATAAAAAATATAATTATATTATGGCCCATGCGTATGTAAATATTTCTTTGTATATAGGGCCTAAATAAAAGATTTTTTCATAATTATTTTGGTATTTATTTAAATATTTCTACCTAGGTGTGTGTTATTTATGCTCTGTACATTGCCTCACCATTACCACAATTTTTTCTTACCATTTTTCATACTCTTTATTCCATATAGAAATATTTTCATGTAAGCTTCTCTTATATTTGGTGTAACTCCACCCCAACAAAAATCCAAAAAAACTAGTTGTCTTTATGTGTATATTTTTTCACTATTGTGATTTTTCCCTTCCTACATCTATTTTGTTTTTTTTTCTAAAAAATTAGAACACCAAAAATATTTATCTTTTTATGGTAGCCTCATAATGAGAGAGATTTCTTTTGACCCCTTTATATTATTTATATTTGACATGTACATATTTTTTAGACCCCTCAATATTTGATTTTCTTAGTTGTACTATTCCCTTATATCATAATCTCAACAATATCTTCAATTATAGACCTACCAAATAAGGTCAAGGGTAGGTTGCATGCATACATGCACTATGGAGGGCTCACTCTTGGAGGTATTCAAAAGAATCATCCAAAGAAGGACCCCACAAGGACCTTGTGCAGTGGAAAAAAACGGTCGGTTTTGCTGAATTTTTAAAGTTCACTTGCTCTTTGAATTTAAAAAGGTGATACAAACAAACGTTGTAGCTCGTGGGCTGAACTTTTGCCTCAAATTTTTTCATATTTTTTTGAGCTACGAGCTGTGAGCTATGATTTTATTAGTGGACCCCAGTTTTCCCATGCTATGCAGCCACACTCTCTCTTCCACTTTATCATTTTCCTCTTTCACACACACTTCTCCACTCATCATCCCCACCTCTCTCACCACTCCTCTCTGCACCCTACTCACCTTCTCCTCAACCTTGAAGAATAAGAGAAACCATGGTGAACTCATACCTCCCACACACAATTCCATTCCAAAATTGACCACCTAGTCTCATTTTTCCTCCTCCAATTTACCCATATCTATCAAAAAAACCACAAAATTCAGCCTCTTCTCTTAAAAGACAACATCATGGTGGTTGATTACTCAGCTTCAATTACCTTGTCTCTCAAGGAAGGTCAAGAGTGGAGAAAAAATGTACCGTCAAAGCTAGTGGACCGTCAACAAGCGTCAAAATTGGCCCTACTCAAGACACTTGGAGAATCAACCTTGTAAGAAATCCACCTTTTCTTACCTCTTAAGAGTTTTTCTTCCTTATTTGTATCCTACATGGATACTCCCATTGTAAATATCCAATTCCATTTGTAAATTAATACTAACTCTACTAACACTAACCCACTATGAAAAGTCCTATCACCTCCATGTCTCTCCTCTCTCTTTCCCTACCAACTTCTTGATATTTCCAAGCAAAAGAAATTAGATAAATTGCTGAAAATCTAACCCAACCATGTTTAGAGGAGTAACCCTAGCCTTCAAAATTTCTATAAAAGGAGGGTGTAGCTAGCACAACAAGGGGGAGCCATAAGCAAGAGCACTATGCTATAGCTTGAGAAGCCAAGCTCAACCTCTCTAGAAGGAGCTCTTGAGTGGAAGCTCATTGTCTTCTGCATGTGCATGTGTTGTAATAGGGGATTAGCAAGGGAACTCTATGCCATTGTAAGAGAGAGAGTGATCATTTAATTGAGAGTAGGAAATCTATCATTTCTCCTACTAGTGTAAGCCCAACATTTGCTGAATCAAGGAGGGTGGATTTGGACTAAGCTTGGATACTTTGTCTCCCTTCCAACGTGAAGTAATGGAAAACAATGATGCGTAAGTGTCTTGGTGTTTTTTGTTAAGTTCTTGATAGCTTGTCTCTGGTGTTGTCATCAATCTAGCCATAAATCCCACATACTGTAAGAGGACGACAGGGTGAAGAGGACTCCCCTGGCCTTAAGACAGTGATTGGGATGGCTTTTCTTGTGATGTGTTGTGGTGAAATTTACACAAGCTATGTTGAACAAATACTAATCTCACTTTGATTTGTCATGACAGATTTGTAAGAAGGTATTAATGCAACAAGCACCCCCTCCCCCTCTCTCTCTCCTTCTTAAATATATAGTTGTGTTTGCTTGATCATTGCCGATACGTTTCAAAGCATCCCGAGCACTATCTCTCTCTCTCTCTCTCTCTCTCTCTCTCTCTCTCTCTCTCTCTCTCTCTCGTGTTTTAGTGTGTGAGAGTGTTCCATTGGTGTTAGGGTTAGTGTAAATTCCTTGCTTGTTTGTGGGTTGCTCTAACGATTCTCCTCTTTTGCGTCCTAGTTCGCTCTTAAACTAGGTGGTGCCCCTTGTGCAGTTGGGATTTGGCTGTGGGTTTGTTGTTTTGGTTTGTGTTGTGTTGTGCCCCAGCCCCATTGAGCAGCACGGGAGCCTTGAAGGGTGTCTAGAGGTTGCTCTTCTTGTTGCCCGTCCCGGACCGCCTCAAATTGGTGCCCCCACGGAGGACGGCTTGTGTATTTTTGTGTAGAATCAACCTTTAGCATAGTCAAGTAGTTTGCATGAATCACGAAAATTTGTATGATCCCTTCATTCCCATTGCAAGGCAAAAGGTACACATAATTGTTAGTACTAAGTTGCAATTTCAACGTGTCATTCGTAGAATTTTAGGTCCTCTTAGGTTGGCCGAGATAAACGCTTCAGTAAATCCTTTTATTTTGCCTCTCATTAGGTACGACCTTAGTTTGGACATCTATATTTTTGTTTTGTTTTAAGCATTAGGTCATGCATAGACCATGGATAATGGCCCAGGAATAGAGGTTTTCCCCTTCCATTTCACTCCACACATTAGAATAAACATCGCAATTAGTAGGAAAATCCATTTTCAACAACGTATGGTGTTCATGTTTGGTGCCCAAAGAGTAGGAGAAATTCTCGCATCACCAAACCCTGTCATCCTACCTCTTATTGATTATCATTGGTCGTTTGATGTGAATATCTTTATTTTGTTGTAGAATAGATTGCAAGCTAGAAAACATTATTGTGTAAATCTTTTTAAGAAAGAAAAAACAAAAACGGGTGTCACTTTGAAATCAATTCAATGGAAAGCCAACGCCAAATGTCTGGGTATCCTCTTTTCTTTGGAGAGCCTGGAGAGGATGCAGAATTATTTTTAGCGAATTTCAAGATGTCTTGTCGTATCAAGAGGATAATAACTGATCAAGAACGTGTAGAAATGTTTGAGGTGGTCCTTAGGAAAGATGCTAGCACTTGGTTTGACTCTTTGCCTGAGGAAGTTAAGGGGAATTACACAGAAGTTTTGAATCATTTCAAGAAATACTTCTTTGATCCCCAAAACACTCAAAAATTATGGCAAGACATTGTTTCTCATAAGCAAAAAGACTTAGATGACTACTACTTGTACAAGCAAGAGTTTCTACGTCTTTGGGCTCTATGGATACGAAATGTTGCTAACCCTGGTGATGGTGCAGAATTTCTAAAGAAGGAGAGGTTCATAGCCGGACTCTTTCCTAATCTAAAGGTAAAAGTTGAGGCGGGTGCACCTGCTACCTTTGATGCGGCTGAAACTAGGGCTGCTGAGAAATATAGGAAACTCAAGTGCTTAAGGGGAGAGGTTCCAATAGAAGGTCTTAGACCCAAAAGTAAGTCACAAGCATCAACATCGAGGGAGCTTCGTGAGGTAACGGCGGAAGTAATTGAGAAGTTAAACGAATCTTTAAGCAGCCTGTCAATTCACCTTGCACAAGCTGTAGGTCCAAAGGGACAAGCAAAGAAGTCTGAAGAGCGAGATCCACGACCTAGGAGAGTCTTGCAATGTTGGAATTGCGGAGAGTCTGGATATGGGATGTATAATTGTCCTTGGCCCCGTGGAGAGCCAGGGAGACCTAACTTGAATTACCCAGTGATGAATGCAGGAGAAGGAGCTGGTCAACAACCAAGGCTTCTACAAAGGCCAAATGGACCAAGACCACCTCCACAAGGGGTAGAAGGAGTTCCACCTTTGCCAGATCCAAATGTGCATGACATGGAAGCCAATGGCATTAAGCGTGGCCGAGGAAAAGGTAAAGAGAAAGAAGGAGTCACATCACAGAGTGACCATGGACAAGGCAAGAAGGCAAAGGAAACCAAGGAA
The DNA here is from genome assembly GCF_014529385.1 of Adiantum capillus-veneris. NCBI lineage: Eukaryota > Viridiplantae > Streptophyta > Polypodiopsida > Polypodiales > Pteridaceae > Adiantum > Adiantum capillus-veneris. Next base: position 47,472,855 of record NC_140939.1, read on the forward strand.
ACCAAGAGGACTCGACGTCGTATCAACCTCCAAGACTTCCCTCTTGGACATGGTATGGCTCCATACAACTTGTTGGAAGACATGAGAGGTAAGGGTCCTGATATTTCATGGCCTCAATTTCTTGCATTATGTCCACAAGTTAGGAGGGATTTAACAAGGGCAGTTAGCACTAGGAGAAAGGTAAAATAGAGTGTGCCTGTTATAAAAATTGCACAAGCTGAAATGAATGAGGAAATTACACCGGTGCTAGACTGTTACATCAAAGGAAGATTGGTTAGGAAAGGTCTAGTGGATGGGGGTGCACAAATTTGCATCATGACAGAGGGACTCATGCAAAGACTAGGCATGCACATCCATGAGACACCTGAAATCAAAGTCAAGATGGCAAACAATAGCAAGGCTAGGTGTGTAGGCATTTGTAAAAATGTCTTTGTAGAGGCCTTTGGCATTAAGAAAGCGGTGGATTTTTATGTTATGTCGACCAAGGGAAGTGGTTATCCATTTATCCTAGGAAGACCATGGCTAATGAAAATGCGAGCTTTGCAGGATTGGGAGAGTGGGAAATTAATTTGCAGGAATGACAATCATAAGAAGGTTGTCTTTGACATGAAGGAGCAACGCCAAGAGGAGCTCCATGAAGAATCATTTCGAAGTGAGATGGAAGAAGATTGGACTGAAAACACTTCAGAAGAAGAAAGTAGCGGCAGAATTACTGAAGAGGAGTCTTCCATTGAAGTCATGGGGGTAAGGTTTAAGCCAAACAACCAGGAGACCTCTTCTCGAGGTTTGGAAGAGGTAGGTTCCCAAGAGAACCAAAAGGTGGAAGATGAAGGAATGTTAGAAGGTATGTTGTCTACAACACTTACAAAGGATGAAAGAGAGGAGTTCAAATGTGTGCTAAGGAAATTTCCGAGGCTTTTTGCTAAAGACTACACCGATGTGCGTGGAGTAGATGTTGTTCAACACAAGATTGAGTTGAAGCCAGAGGCCACACCTAAGGCTCAAAAGCTACGAAGGCTAGGAGTCGTTAAGGAGCAGGCTCTACTCAAGGAGGTAAGAAAGCTTCTAGCAGCAGGTTTCATTTATCCAGTGGAGAATTCAGAGTGGGTCTCTCCCGTTGTTGTCACTCCTAAGAAAAACGGAAAGTGGAGGGTGTGTGTGGATTACCGTCCCCTCAATGAGGCAACAAAAAGAGATCACTTTCCCCTCCCATTTCAGGATGAGATACTAAATGAAGTAGCTGGTCATGAGAAGTACACTGTGTGTGATGGCTACTCGGGTTACTTTCAAATAGGTATCGCATTGGAGGATCAATTGAAAACAACCTTTATCACTCCTTGGGGTTGTTATGCTTTTAGAGTCATGCCATTTGCTCTGACAAATGCTCCTGCAACATTCCAACGTTTCATGAACATGGTGTTTCAAGCATTCTTTGGAAAGTCAATTAGGGTGTTCATTGATGATTTCTGCATTTATAGCTCAAAATCATTGCATCTACATAGGGTAGAAGAAGGTTTAAAGAAGCTCTACGACATGGGAGGTCAACTCAACCCCGACAAGTGTCACATAGCTGAGGATGAAGTGATCTTGCTTGGTCACAAGGTTTCCTATAAAGGCATTGAGGTGGATCCTTCAAAGGCAAAGACTCTTATTGAGCTCCCCTCACCCAAGAATCTAAAAGAGGTCATATCATTCATTCAAAAAGTGAAGTATATGTCACGCTTTATTCACTTAGCTTCGGAGTTGCTTCATCCTTTGCAAAAGTTGACACAACAAGTAGAATTTGCATGGTCTGATGAGCTTGAAGAGTATTTTTGTAACATTAAAGTCATTTTGTCAGAGCTACCAACACTCATGCCTCCTTGTTGGGAGTACACATTCTTTGTTAGCTCTAGTGTTGGAAGGGAAACAATTGGTGCTGTGTTGCTACAACAAGATCCCCACAGTACAAAGATGCGACCCATCTACTTTGCTAGTAGGGTCATGAATGCTTTGGAGAGAGACTACACAGAAGCAGAACTCATGATGCTTTCTCTCATGTTTGCGGTGAGAAAGTTTAGATCCTACCTGCTACCAAAACCTTTTGTAATTCTCACTGCAGAAAATTTGTTCCCTTGGGTGTCATCTGAAATGAATCTTAGTACTAGGATCTCAAAGTGGATTATGGAGTTGCAAGAGTTTCAATACTCTTTCAAGGTAGAAGATAGTGTGCGTGCACAATTGGCAGGGATTCTCACTTATAGGGTGCATGAAAAGGAGATTAAGGTGCCTGAAGTAAAGACCCTACCATTACCACCACCAAAAAGTATTCCTAATGCTTTTACCTTGTTCTTTGATGGAGCTTTTCGTTGAGCCAGAGGAAAAGCAGGGGGAGGGCTAGTGTTGCTCAACCCAAGTGGAGAGGTGGTCATGAAAGAGAAGTTCAATCTACCAAGTTCAGCTAGCAACAATGAAGCAGAATACGACACACTAATTCATGGTTTGAAGATGTGCATTGGCCAAGGGATACAACGCCTCATGGTAAAGGGAGATGCACTTCTCATTGTTAAACAGATTTTAGGTATTTGGGCATGCAGGAATGAAAGCTTACGGACAAAAGTTCATGCCATTCATAGATTGTTTAATCAATTTGAAGAAGTGCAACTATATCATATTCCTAGGAAACAGAATGAAGATGCCGATTTACTTGCACAGCAAGTAGTTACATGTGTTGAGAAAGAAGTGCAGGTCATCATGGTGGCAGCAACTGTCAAGCAACCGAGATACCAGGGATTTGAGTCATTGACTCCCATTATTAGCTACATTTTGGAGGGCGAGTTTCCACAAGACTTCACGAAGGCTCAGAAGAGGAGACTCATGAAGAAGGCAAGCGCATATCTCTTCCTAGAAGGCTCCCTCTATCAAAGAGGGAGGGATCAAGTGTGCAGAAGAGTACCAACTATTGAGGAAATTCCAGCCATTCTAAAAGGTTTGCACGAAGAAGCATGTGGTGGTCATTTTGCCCAAGAATTAACTGTGAAGAGATTTTACTTGCGGGGTATGTTTGGCCAAGTCTGCATGTGGATGTCCAACATTGGTGTAAAAGCTGTCACACTTGTCAGATAAATGGAAATAGAAGGTTGGTGCATGGCCCGAGGCAAATAGTGCTTGCAAATGGACCCTTTGAAAAGTGGGGCATTGATGCTATGGGTCCTCTACCTAGGACAAAAAATGGTAAACTCTACATTCTAGTGGCTGTAGACTATATGACTAGGTGGGTGGAAGCTCAAAGTGTGGCAAGAGTGAATGAGAGGACAGTTAGCAAGTTTGTGTACAATCACATTTGTTGCAGATTTGGCACACCTTTGGAGATTGTTTCTGAAAATTCGTATAGGGTTTAGGAAGGGCTTGCTCACAGAAGTTTGTGAAGAGCTTCACATTCTACATCGTCATAGCACACCATACTACCCACAGTCAAATGGTTTGGTGGAGAAGGCTAATGGTGTCATTGCAGGAATCATTAGAAAGATGGTGCAAAACAAGACAAAATTATGGGATGACTTCTTGGATGGTGCCTTGTGGGCATATCGAACCACATATAGGGAAGCCACGGAGTTCACACCATTTCACTTGGTCTATGGTCAAGAGGCTTTGCAGCCTATCGAGCTCAACATTCCAACAATGCGACTTCATGGCAAAAGAGCACAAGATGATAAAGAGTTATGGATGGATCGACTTCTTACGTTAGTGGAGCTTGAGTGGAAAAGAGAAGCAGCATATGAGTGCTACAAGAGAAAAGCCACACAAGCGAAAGAAATGCACGACAAGAAACTGAAGGACAAAGGCATCAAGGAAGGAGAGCTTGTGCTAAGGTATGACAATCGACTTGACAATCGTTTTGATGCCAAGTTTGAAACTAGATGGCAAGGGCCATACATAGTCAAGAAGGCTTTCAATTCTAGTTACTATCAGCTTATGGACTTGAATGGTAAAGAGCACTCCAGGAAGGTAAACGGGTATCGCTTGAAGCCCTATTTGAGTCGCCTTCTACCAAAGGATCTACCAAAGATCTGTCCAAAGGCCGCTGTCTCATGTAAGTATTGTTACATGAAGCATGAGTGTAACTCCAGCCAAAATTCTGAGGGGCCAAACAATGAAAATCTCGTCAAGGACTCTAAAGCCCTCTCTTTGGAAAAGATTCTTTATGATGGTACATGAATATACCATCATCCTGGGGGAGGGCTAATGATAGCCGTTTTTCGGCTCTCTGTAATTTCCATAGTGAGTTATCTCACCCTATCAAATCACTCAAACACTGTGGTTACCCTCACCCTTTCACTGTATATAGGTGCGTGTGAGTTAGGAGACTTTTCCCATATCTCCTTACTGAAATAAAAAACCCTCAATTAGCTAGTCATTGGGCTAGTTGAGCCAAAAAAATAAAAAATATAAGTATATTATGGCCCATGCGTATGTAAATATTTCTTTGTATATAGGGCCTAAATAAAAGATTTTTTCATAATTATTTTGGTATTTATTTAAATATTTCTACCTAGGTGTGTGTTATTTATGCTCTGTACATTGCCTCACCATTACCACAATTTTTTCTTACCATTTTTCATACTCTTTATTCCATATAGAAATATTTTCATGTAAGCTTCTCTTATATTTGGTGTAACTCCACCCCAACAAAAATCCAAAAAAACTAGTTGTATTTATGTGTATATTTTTTTCACTATTGTGATTTTTCCCTTCCTACATCTATTTTGTTTTTTTTTCTAAAAAATTAGAACACCAAAAATATTTATCTTTTTATGGTAGCCTCATAATGAGAGAGATTTCTTTTGACCCCTTTATATTATTTATATTTGACATGTACATATTTTTTAGACCCCTCAATATTTGATTTTCTTAGTTGTACTATTCCCTTATATCATAATCTCAACAATATCTTCAATTATAGACCTACCAAATAAGGTCAAGGGTAGGTGGCATGCATACATGCACTATGGAGGGCTCACTCTTGGAGGTATTCAAAAGAATCATCCAAAGAAGGACCCCACAAGGACCTTGTGCAGTGGAAAAAAACGGTCGGTTTTTTTGAATTTTTAAAGTTCATTTGCTCTCTGAATTTGAAAAGGTGATACAAACAAACGTTGTAGCTCGTGGGCTGAACTTTTGCCTCAAATTTTTTCATATTTTTTTGAGCTACGAGCTGTGAGCTATGATTTTATTAGTGGACCCCAGTTTTCCCATGCTATGCAGCCACACTCTCTCTTCCACTTTATCATTTTCCTCTTTCACACACACTTCTCCACTCATCATCCCCACCTCTCTCACCACTCCTCTCTGCACCCTACTAACCTTCTCCTCAACCTTGAAGAATAAGAGAAACCATGGTGAACTCATACCTCCCACACAGAATTCCATTCCAAAATTGACCACCTAGTCTCATTTTTCCTCCTCCAATTTACCCATATCTATCAAAAAAACCACAAAATTCAGCCTCTTCTCTTAAAAGACAGCATCATGGTGGTTGATTACTCAGCTTCAATTACCTTGTCTCTCAAGGAAGGTCAAGAGTGGAGAAAAAATGTACCGTCAAAGCTAGTGGACCGTCAACAAGCGTCAAAATTGGCCCTACTCAAGACACTTGGAGCATCAACCTTGTAAGAAATCGACCTTTTCTTACCTCTTAAGAGTTTTTCTTCCTTATTTTTATCCTACATGGATACTCCCATTGTAAATATCCAATTCCATTTGTAAATTAATACTAACTCTACTAACACTAACCCACTATGAAAAGTCCTATCACCTCCATTTCTCTCCTCTCTCTTTTCCTACCAACTTCTTGATAATTCCAAGCAAAAGAAATTAGATAAATTGCTAAAAATCTAACCCAACCATGGTTAGAGGAGTAACCCTAGCCTGCAAAATTGCAATAAAAGGAGGGTGTAGCTAGCACAACAAGGGGGAGCCATAAGCAAGAGCACTATGCTATAGCTTGAGAAGCCAAGCTCAACCTCTCTAGAAGGAGCTCTTGAGTGGAAGCTCATTGTCTTATGCATGTGCATGTGTTGTAATAGGGGATTAGCAAGGGAACTCTATGCCATTGTAAGAGAGAGAGTGATCATTTAATTGAGAGTAGGAAATCTATAATTTCTCCTACTAGTGTAAGCCCAACATTTGCTGAATCAAGGAGGGTGGATTTAGACTAAGCTTGGATACTTTGTCTCCCTTCCAACGTGAAGTAATGGAAAACAATGATGCGTAAGTGTCTTGGTGTTTTTTGTTAAGTTCTTGATAGCTTGTCTCTGGTGTTGTCATCAATCTAGCCATAAATCCCACATACTGTAAGAGGGCGACAGGGTGGAGAGGACTCCCCTGGCCTTAAGACAGTGATTTGGATGGCTTTTCTTGTGATGTGTTGTGGTGAAATTTACACAAGCTATGTTGAACAAATACTAATCTCACTTTGATTTGTCATGACAGATTTGTAAGAAGGTATTAATGCAACAAGCACCCCCTCCCCCCCTCTCTCTCCTTCTTAAATATATAGTTGTGTTTGCTTGATCATTGCCGATACGTTTCAAAGCAGCCCGAGCACTCTCTCTCTCTCTCTCTCTCTCTCTCTCTCTCTCTCTCTCTCTCGTGTTTTAGTGTGTGAGAGTGTTCCATTGGTGTTAGGGTTAGTGTAAATTCCTTGCTTGTTTGTGGGTTGCTCTAACGATTCTCCTCTTTTGCGTCTTAGTTTGCTCTTAAACTAGGTGGTGCCCCTTGTGTAGTTGGGATTTGGCTGTGGGTTTGTTGTTTTGGTTTGTGTTGTGTTGTGCCCCAGCCCCATTGAGCAGCACGGGAGCCTTGAAGGGTGTCTAGAGGTTGCTCTTCTTGTTGCCCGCCCCGGACCACCTCAGTAGCATGTCTTCTACCCAATCTAGAATCATCGGCACTTCTTCCATAGTTGGAGACTCTCTAACTGGCATCCTCCACATAGAAACCACTCTCTCTTTGCAGCCATAGAACCCCTGGTTCCTCTTGTACAGGCACATCCATTTGCACTTTCTTTAGCTTTACTTCCACCGCATCACAACGCTTTGGCACCACCCGACTCGACCAATCCTCCTTAGCTTCACACTTCTTCAAAATCTTCTTGGTTCACCCTTTTGCTAGAGACATTGCTTCTTCATATGCCATTGGCCCATCTATCTCCACTTTGTCTCTCACCTCTTCATGTAGGCAATCCATGAACTTGCTCAATTTCAAAAAACTTTCACTACAATAGTTACCTTGAACAATTGTCCCCACATGCCTTCAAATCCCATTTGAATGCTTGAAAATCCCCTTCCAAGATTTTCTTTAACTCGACCAACCAACTTCCGCTTCACCTCAATTAGCTGCACATCCGCTACAAATCTGCTACGATAAACCTCTTCCAAGGCTTCACAATCCGTCTTTCCTTCATCTGGTAGACCATCACACCATCTCCTCACTTTTCCACGAACAAGGAGTAGAAAACCTTGCACCGTGCCTTCTTTCCTTGATAAACTGCTCTCTAGCAGAAACAACCCATAATCTTTAAGCCAGGTTTTTGCATCTTTGGCCCCAATGAATATGGGAAAACCGGACCACATCTTCTCTAGTAGTACTTGCTCTTCAAAACTAGCACTTTGGGCAACACCAAATCCATCGCATTGACTTCAAACAGGAGCATTAGTGCTCTCCTTCGTGGGGGCACTAGAAGATGGAGAGGGTGAATGGGGGAACACACACAATATACAATACAATGCATCTCTATAGCTCACGGCATTCAGAGCACTTCTATCCTCCTAGAAGCACCCCTATCCTCCCAGGAAACACCTTCAAAACTCACAATTCTACGAACAGACCACCGTCCAATGCACAAACATGCTCGTCCTCGACATCGACTACCCTTATGCATTTCACAGCTCATTTCAAAACACACACCACTATTGCACACAAAGAAACTCTCTCACTTCCATTCTGCAAACAAAAAGGGCCCGGGAGCCCACCAACTCACACATACTGGCACCATACACTAAATCATAAGAAGTAAATAAGGGGGCAGGGGAAACAACACTTGGGGAACCACTATGGAAGCTTCACCATGCTCAAAAAGCACCATATACAACTCCCTTACAACAAACGCTGCACCCACTTGGTCCCCGGGCAAAGAAACGCACACCTTGGGCTTTGCAGGCACACACCTCTGCACAAAGAAGTCTCTAAAAAAACACACTCACCCACCTTGGCTTTGCTGCAAACGGGAGGCAAAAAGCATCATGGCTAAAGAGCCTCATGGCTAAAGAGCATTAAAAATGTACAAAAATGGACTTTTGCAAGGGTCTCCTATTCATTTTGGGCAACTGGCTCCTCATTGGACCATTTGGCACCTTCTTTGGGAAACTTTGGAAGGTGGCTCCTTGCTTTCAAATGACTGCTCTCTCTTGAGGGAGCTGCACTAACAATGTCGCTCATAGGTCTGCGAGACCAGGCTCTTAAGAGCTGCCATGTAACCAACTAATGGATACCAACTATCAACAACTACACTGCCACACTATGGCCTCTGTCATGCACCGCTAAAACTGCCAAGATTGCCAACCTCCATTCGTGCAGGGGTGCACACGAATGGTGCCATGTCCACATGAGAGAGGATCTCCCACTCCCTCTCTCTCATCTCATGCTTTATGAGGGGTATGAAACATTGCTCATGTAGCTTGCATTCCTAGCTCTCAGTTCCTCATACAAGATCTTGTGGCTCATGTGTGGCATGCCCATAGCATCCCATCCATTAAAATCCTTTAAATTCCCCATTTAAGCCTCTAAAAACCATCTTTTCCTCCCACTTTCAAGCACTTGCAGTTCCTTGCTCTATGATCCGACTCCCCAACCAAGAAATCAAGATGAAAATTAACCTTGCCGGCCATAAGACGTGCAAACCATTCCATATTTTTGCTTCACCACAACCTCCAATCGTCGCGCTGAAAACGAGAGAAAACCATATGGAACCCTCATCCAATAACTAGTTGTATCTCATCAACCGTGACCGTGTTTGATGAGCCCTCAAATCCCACTTGCTCCACAATATGCACAATATCTTCTTCACCTCTAGCGAGGCCCAAAACACTAGATGGCACGCCCATTGATGTGGTCCAGTTGACATGTACCCAATCCCCGTCAAATTTTCAAATGGCCATAACTTGCACTCTAGAGCTCCTATTCATGATTCAAAAGGGTTGGCATGCTCCACAACTTGATCACTTCTCATCTATCCACTCACACCACCTCCAACCACCATAGTTGCTCCCACCTACCCTATTCGTCGGAGATCTCCAAACCATTCCAGCTTTGAACTAGCATAACTTCCACATTGGGGCTCCGTTTGAGGAGCCATCTAGACCGACTTCTAGAGCATCTTGAACACTACCTCCTAGGGGATTATCCTAGCACTTTGGGTACCTTTACATGCCATCCCAATAGGCCCATTTTGTCCTTAAAAATCGTATCATGCATACATTTTTTCTATCCTCTGCATGCCCAGGACCTTGGTACTTGCTTTAGCACTTGGTCCTGCACCTGTTGGCACCCTTAGCATTGCATAGCACACTTTGCAGCTCCGACCAAATTTGGCTACACCAAGGCACATGTAAGCAAATACATTGTGAATTTAAGAACTTTTGTGTTCAGACTTTTTCTTATGCACATGCGGTTTCTTCACGCTCTTGTGGTCTGTTAGTTTGTAAGCATAAGAATGCTTTCTTGTTTTCATGATACATGCATAAGACATGCATGTGTATGTACTTCTCTCATGGAGAGTTTTTGCAAAGCTACACGCTCATGCATCACATGCACAAAATTTGTCACGTTTTTCTAAGTTTCATGGAAATTTGGAAGAGGCGGTGCATAGATTTGTGTGTCAAAGCAGATCTATTTTTATTTTCACCTTTTTATTTATGCATGGCATGCTCTTTGTGTGCATGAAAAAATGCTTTGTCCATTTGTATGATGCATCCATGCGAAGTTAAAGCAATGAAGATTTTCATGTTGAATCGATCAAGCTTTGTGATGCTAATGGTAAGTACATTTAGTTCATGATACTAATGGCCTATCAAGGCATTTGTTTAGTTTTTATAAAAGCCACCAAAATGGTTATAAAACATTCACAGAATAGTTTCCAAAGGGAAGCCCTTCCGAGGCTTGGCCATTCATAATGGGAAGATTTCCTAATTGGAGCATGATTCCTATTAATGCATACGTTATGATTCTATGGCCAAGGAGCCAGCTAGAATCCATTAATTTGATCAATACGTGATTGTACATGGTGAAGCAAGGCTTCTACATATATGAGACATCCTGCATAGGCAAATCCACCATATGAATTTTGATGCCAAGGGCAATAATTCAAATACGTTGGTAAGCCAATCAAATTTCAAGTCTACAAGTTTGCACTTATGAACCCTTGCAAAATTTTATACAAGCCAGCTTGGCAAGCAAAAGTTTCTTTGATTAAAAAGAGTTTTGCAGTCTAAGAAAACTTGATAGCTAAATTTTCAGAGCTATCTCCTGGGTAATCTACGGTACTTTTATGATTCTCAATCAGATGTACGATTCAACAAGGTTAATTTTCCTTGCATTGACATATGTATGTTACCAAGAGCAACTATTGGCTATGAGCACAAAGCTCCATCCTATCTTATCTTTTTTATGTACTTATGCAAAGCAAGGCGGCATATTGCATAGAAGCTTTCACGATTTGGAATATGCTATACGAACTTGGGCTTTGCAACATGTCTGCATGATTTTTCACAAGACGACACAATATGAGTCAAGCCAAGAGGGCATTCATGGTTCCTACAAAAGCTCTCAATTTCTCAGTAAACATGGTTATGACTCAAATTCAAGCACAAGGATGACAAGAAGAATTAGATTCACTCTTTGTGAGCATAAACTTTTGAATTTCAAGACATCTGGCCACAAAGGGGCGACAAGGTTAGACGATTTCACGTTCTTTTTGTTTTTTTGTTTTCAATCTTTCATTTGAAAAAGATTTCCCTATTGTGCAAATCAAAGTGCCTTGCCAAACTTAATGCAAAGCAAGGCTTCTATTCCATGCCAAAGTACTATTCATTGACTTAGGATCAACGGTAATGGCGCACAGGTTTGGCAAATCGTCAATATACAAATATAATCTCACATTTTATGTTTGACAATATTAAACTGTAATGTATCCATGTTAGCACAAATTGTGCAAGGCACGTATGGCATCGACACATACTGTCAAAACCATCGTTGAATCCAAGGTCTTATCACACTTTTTTTTTGCATGGAATGCCAATACAAAGGGATTCATTTCACTAAATCATTATTTACACTTTTTCTATAACATTGGCTACTTTGTCAAGGACAACTTCATCCACCTCATAGACACGATGGTTTCCATTGACTATGATGTCCACATGCATGGGACTTGCATGATTTCTAAGACGAGATAATACCTTATTTGTTGTGATGATTTTTCTTAAAACTTCTCATGTTGATGTTGTTGCAAGGGTTATCTAGTTGAGGCTGGTATTATTTGCCTATGATCGTTGTATATGGCTACAACGGTGGGCACTTTATATCATTGGCTCTATGCACAACGTGCATCCAATATAAATGATTCTCTTTGTGGGTAGTAAGTAGGAATGGCTTTTCTATCCAGCAATTAATTTCATGGAATTATGATATAAATAGACTAAGAGAGCCTCAAAGCATGTAATCCCCTTGTTTTCACACCCAAGAAAATAATAGGAGTGGGATTGTGCTAGCTAGGTTGAATGAAAAAGAAACATTGTACACACAAGGGAGTGTGTGCTAACTAGATTATCACACAAGCGAATTAGATTCCAAGATCAATTAACTTGGACTCATAAACATGATCTTGAGTATTTGCTAAGCCATCATAAACTCACTATAAACAAGAGAGATGTAATGAAAAATAGACCTGGTTTATTCATTCATGAAATGAGCTCTACAGCCTTGCACCACTACATGTGGGATAATTCCACCTTTCCTCTCATTGTCTCATACTCTAGTGCTCTAGGACAAAGCTCACCCCGTACAATCCTCCCCTTGAGGTTTGGACTAGGAAGAAACTGAAGAAAATGACATCTCTGACACACTCCAATCCAGGAGCAAAAAAGAGAATCTCCAATCCAGGAGATCATCCCCAATCTAGGAGACAAACTATCTCTAAATTAAGAGACATTCAACACCTCCCCTCTAACAGATGTATAAAACAGAGACCAAGCTAGTCCAAGCTATCTCCAAACAAATACAATTGAAGGGGAAAGGCAAAACAAAAGCTAGAGAAGGTCTTCGTAGACTAGAAGGCTAATGCAACCTTCTTCTTCATCTTCATCTTTGTCTTCTTTTGCCAAATAGACTTTGGGCCTTAGATTTCTGTTGGTGCTTCCTCTGTTCTTTTTGAAACACTTGGAAGGAGGTAACCCTTTTTCCCACAAATGTTGTAAGTCTTCGATGTTAGATAGTCCTTTGCTATGTGCCCTTCTTTCCCACACTTGAAACAAGTTTTGTTACTAAAGCTAACTGCAAAATCTCCTCCCCCTCAAGTAAAATTCCTCCCTTGCTTCTACTCCTTGGAAATTAAAGAGTTGATTACATCTTGAAAATCTGGTCTTGGATCCTTCTCCTCAATGATGGTCATGATCCCATCAAAGCTAGGTGGTAAGGCTGCTAGAAGAACTGCAATTATGTCTTCCTTTGATACTACATTATTTACATAAGCTAGTTGTGTGGTCATGCTTTTAAGGCGATTGACCAAGCTTGCAATATCTTTGTTAAGTTCCATTTTCAATTTGTACAGATCCTTCTTTAAGCTCATTTTGCATTTCTTTTTCCTAGCTCCAAAGTTTATTTCTAGTGCTTCCCATGCAGCTGATGAGGTACTCCAATCATCAATGCAGTGTACTTAATTGTCATGTAGTGCAGTGATTATGATTCCTAATGCCTGCTCGTCCTTGGCTTGATTTTTTTCACTCTTAGCTCGTTTCATTGATGTGTGCACCATTAGTAGATGTCGGATTAGTGATCGTTGGCTTGACTACTTCCCACAACTGTTTTTCCATTCAGTAGCCTTTCAACTTGGTTTTCCAGGTGTGAAAGCCCTCCTCGTTAAATTTCCTAAGCCCTTTCTCTTCCATTGCGCTAATAGAGGGGTCTTAGCTTAGGAGACTCTCCCAGCCAGTGCCTACGTCTTTACACAAGCACAACTAAAAAACATCCCCGTAAATGTAGATATTAACATTCATTGCAAATGGTGCTTGGATGCAAAATTTACAATTTCATTAGAGAGAGAGAGAGAGAGAGAGAGAGAGAGAGAGAGAGAGAGAGAGAGAGAGAGAGAGAGAGAGATCCTTTTGTGAAGCTCCTCTTCAAAATCTTTGGTTGCTTTTGAAGCCTTTGAATTTGATGAAGCCTTGTGAATGGTTTTGATGAAGCTTTGACAGTTTTGTAAAAAACTACCCTTGAATGCCTTTGGAAAGCTTGAACATTGTTCCCTTTTGAGGGCTCAATGATTTGCCTTTAGAACACTTTTGATTGTTTGGCTTTGTTGAAACTCGATGAGAGCAGGTCCTTGAAGGGCTCATATTCTTGCTTTCTTCTACAGGTGTGACAGGCCGACAATAAGCCGGCTTGGGGTGCCTTATGAGCTCCTTGGAGCTAATGCCATAGGGTGGGAGCACCCCCTTGTGGGGAGTGATGAGGTGGAGGCAGGCTACGGGGAGGTGGAAGTTGTGTGGGAGTGGTCGTTGTTGGCGGACCCGAAGGGTCTTTCAAATGCAGTTTGGCACTTGGGTGAGGTCCACGAGTTGTTTATCGGGGTCAATGGGAGTGTTGAATGTGGGTGATTGGGTGAGGATTTAAGCAAAAATTAGAAGGATTAAGAAATACTAATTACTCTAATGGAGATGCTAATTACTAACACACAAATGCATAATAGCAAACCTAGCTAGCATAACTTGGTGCTTTGATACCAGTTGATAGGAATGGGATTGTGCTAGCTAGGGTGGATGAAAGAGAAACATCGTGCACACAAGTGAGTGTGTGTTGGCTAGATTATCACTCAAGCAAATTAGGTTCCAAGAACAATTATCTTGGACTCATAAACACGATCTTGAGTATTTGCTAAGCCATCACAAACTCACTATAAACAAGAGAGATGTAATCCAAAATAGACTTGGTTTATTCATTCACGAAATGAGCTTTAAGTAGCTCTACAGCCTTGCACCACTACATGTGGCATAATTGCACCTTTTCTCTCCTTGACTGATACTCTAGTACTCTAGGAAAAAGCTCACACCTTACAGAAAATATAGTATGACTACCTTCCTTGGGGTGTTGTGAATCTTTAAATTAGTATTGAACATGTCGTCCAGGTAGTAATGGACAATGTAAAAAATTATAAAAATGTTGGTAACATTGTCAAAAAATGATTTCCACACATTTATGTCAATGGTTGCAATACTCACAGTTTGAACTTGGTGCTAAAAGATTGGTATACTAGTGATGAAACTACATGGTTTGCCAAAATAATTGACGTGGCATGGCAAGTTGTGAAGTTAATCTTGAAATGACAAAGAGTGCTTCATTTGTACAGGATGCGCATGTCAATTATTTCCTGTTGATACTCAATTTTGCACGCACTATCACACATTGGAATCACTCCTACACAATAAGTGCAATATGATTGATACTTTCAATTGCACGACATTTGATGAATGGCAACTCGACCAATCTGAACGGGTGAAAGAGAAAATTATGAATCTACATGGATCCATAAATAGGCTTGCTTGGTGGAGGATTGTAATGGATGCATACCACGTATAATATTTGCAATTGGTAACCTTGAACAAAAAGCACCAAATTTAGGCAAAGTGTGGACGACTTGGTAGACAACTTAACAAAAGTTAGATAATTGTGCCAAGTCAAAAGAGTCTCTAGTAGAAAAAGAGTGATGAATACCATTCTCTGCAAAACAACGAAAGTTTTGTCTAAGTACTTTCATGCAAGTTGGAAGAGTGCTCATAGTCCACTCCATAGTGTGGTTTACATGCTAGATTTTTGAGTATTGGAATTTAGACTTGATGTCAAATACAAAGGTGGTCAACGATTTCTGTGAGGTAGTCAATATATTATACTCCAATGTTGAGGATTGAGTCAATTGCATCAAAGAAATGAGTGCATTCAGACTAAAGGAAGGACCTTTTGTGAATGATTTTGTCTAGTCGATGGCAAAATAGCAACCTGCATGGAAGTGGTGGATGATGAATGGTGGGGAGCATTACTCAACTCTACGTCCTCTTGCAATGAAAGTTTTGGTGCAATGTAAAACGAATTTGATCTCGGAGAAAAATTGGAGTATATACAAGTATGTTCATAGCACAATTCACAATAGATTACTAGCAGATAGAGCTAAAAAATTAGTTTACATGTTTTGTAATGAAAAGATACTGCATCATCTCAAAAGTGTTGGTTACGAGGAAGCAATGCCTAGTTGGGTCTATGATTGTCAATTCGAAAATGAAGGTGAGTTCAATGTCGGTGTGTCTCAGTGTACGATAGACGAAATCGAAGAGAATCTCACAATAAATGTGGATGATTCAATAGAGGAAAACAATCAATACTCCAACCTCAGAACAAAACAATTTGAAAGTATATATTCAGCATAAGGTGTGCTAAGATTGCAAATACAAAATATAATTGGACCTTATATTCTTCAACAAGTTTTGATTATATACAATGTTGCTTTGAGGCAAAATCACATTGATGTCTATTGTTGTGGAATGTGGTGTTTCAAGTGTGCTTCTTCATCAATAAATAGATTTCTAATTGCAGTAGGGGTGGTTTGTCAAGCTTGCTTGAATTTATACTCATTTTCCATTTCCAGCATATAATATACTCCTTGTGAAATTTCTTTAGAACAAATTCCACATTCTCTACTACTTTGCATTAGTTTGATCAAGCAAATGAGATGATAGTAGTGGCCACATGCCAATGTATAGAAGCCACTCCTTCCATTGAAAACTTTGTAGCAAACTCAACATTGAGAAGAGGATGATGCCTTGGATTTTGATGCGGGGACTAAATCTAGATGGAGAACCAATTGGCTTATGTGAGTCCCCTGGACTGGCGGAGGATTAACACACTGTGTTAAATTTTGTATATCTTGGCTAAGACAATTAAGGATTTGTTCTATTCTTGCTTGTGATGCCGGAGGGGACTGAGACACTTGGAGAAACCGTGCTATTTCTACCTTTTTCTTTGCCAATTTTGTGGTTAAAATATCTGCTCCTTCTTCAGGTCTATCTTTCTACCTTCCACAATCCTCACGTGTGGATTTCACACAGTTCTCTCTTAGGTCATGTGTGGCCACAATGGTTTCCTTGGAGGATAAATCTATAGGTTGTTGCTCGGAAAATTATGCATACATCATCTTTGCAAAGTAGAGGATACAATCTGCATTGTGTAGTCCAAGTAGATTTTTTTGGCGTTGTCTCTAACCTCTTGATGTTCACACTTTGATATTTTCCACCTGCCCATTTGGATAGCCGACGGGCTATATGTGTTGCTTGTTGTGCTGATATACCATGTGCAAGTGACTTCATGCACTGAAATGCGACGACGGCTGCTTGATTATGCTCGGCCATAGTATTTTAAATTCTAGCGATCACAAAATAAACGAATATTACTAACCTTTATTTTTGAAGTAGAGGTTCTCTCAAATATCTACATCTTCAACTCTTAAGTTGATAAGTCAAGTCAGCTAAAAATAGACCATGGTTAGAGCAAAGAAAGTAGAGTGTGTTCACCGTACAAAAATAAAGTACATGTAGACACACCGTTCACTTAGAAAATGCTTAAATTCACTTAGAAATGCTTAAATTTTCTTAAACAAACACACCGTTCAAAACAGAGACACGTAGACAATCGAAGAAAGTAAACCAATATAAGCACCCACTTTTCAATAAGAAGTTGTAATTTTAATTGTCTAGGCCGGATAAAAAGTTGGAGTGAGTTCGATTAATGGTTGCTGAATAAGGCAAGGATTAGTTTTTAATTGCTCTTTAAAAGAAAACAAAATGTCAGAAGTATTTTTGCAATCTTCGTGCTCCCTCAGCCTCATCCAAGTGTCCACTTTTTGTTGTATACTATTAATTGCGTCATGATCTGGATGATGACATACTTTATCTTTGAAGAACACCCTTTTGGCTGCACGCCAAAAATCAATCATCATCTCTAGTAGATAATCGAGGGTATAAATATCACTAGACTTGGTGTATGCATAATCACACATCGGATCATATATTTTAGGATGGAGAGATTGATGGGGCTTCTGTGGTGAACCAAATGCATCGCACAATGGAGGGATGCAAAGTTTGCATCTGTTGCTCTATTTGGAAGCTGTCAAATTTAGCCTTTGCTCCTCCTTTGTAGCATTTGCTAACGTAGCTAATATGTTCAAGAAAAAATGAAATACTTTTGATATTGTGCAATCCTCATACACTAAACGATCCAACATCGATTCTCATGTCTTCCACTAGAGCTTCATGGGGGATGCCAATAGGATGCATACACTTAGCATTCAACGATGTGTGTATATTTGTACCAGTGCCACTAGCATCTGACCTCCCACCAATAAGTGCATGCATATCTTGTGAAACATATACTCGCTTTGCCACTAGCATCTGACCTCCCACCAATAAGTGCATGCATATCTTGTGAAACATTTACTCGCTTTGGTAGAGTGGACTGGTCTTGGACTTTAACTCTCTTCATCTTTACTTTTTGTCCCTACCATTGTCTGTCCATAGCTCCATCTTTACCATGTCGCACATGAAAGGAATTTCTTCTTTTAAATCTCGACAACAAACTTTCATACTGCCCATTATTGTTCTAATCTTGTGATGGGGATCAAATTCCCTGATAGCTGAATGCACCAATAATTCATGGTGGCCTTCTTCATGCAATCTACACTCTGTAAATTTTCACACAGTGCTAATAAAGTCTTTGATGAAAATGTTGCTTTCATTAATTTGTTGAATTCTGGATTTGGCACAATATGATATTCCACATATGCACTTTTGATGGTTTGCACGCATGATGATTTTCCTTTTTTCTAGCATCATGTCTACAAAGGTTGATTAAGAAAGAGAACATATACATTAGAGACATATTTGGATTGAAAAGACATGTAAGTCCAACCATACACATTAAAAACATTTCATCTTTTAAAAAATCATGACATGAACTGCCTTAAACATATATATTAAAAACATTCCATGCTTGAAAAGACATGTATGTCCAACCATACACATTAAAAAAACTCTAAACCCTAAATTGACATAAATATATAAATCAAAAACATTCCATGCTTAAGAAAATATGTATGTCCAAACATATACATTAAACATGTCATGCTTAAAATAATCGCTCCATGAACCACCATAAGTCATATACATCTAAACATACATTGATCACTTTGTTTGGGTTTTTTAAAGACGTTGTGAGCGGGATGAAAACACACACAGAGCCTCTATAACGACCCGACACACACTCTTGGGAAGATACACACACACACTATGGGGCACCACTTGGCTTACACAACACACCTGGCCGAGACAGGGAACACACCTCTGGAGTGAGAGGAGAGAGACTATCCACTTGCCCACTCCACACACACACACACACACACCCAAAAAACTCAGCTCAAAAGAGGAGAATTTCTGATGTTTAGATACAAATGAGCTTGGGCCAACACCAATGGGGCAAACAGCTCACACAATATGGGTAAAATAAGCCAGATACAATCACAAACTGGAGCAGAAACTTCGCTCATAGGAGAAACTTACACAGAAAAACAGCAGGAAAAGAGTGAGGAATTTGGAAAAATGGACAGCGCCATCGCGTCCGGAACGGCCCAAAACCCCAGTCTACAATGTCAAAGTGCTCAAATCCGACCTCGGATGAGCAGTTTACGGCCAAAACAGGCTCCAAAATGAGCAAAAAACACAGCTGCGGCTGTTCCTCCTCTCTTCTCCACATTTTTTCTGGTCTTTTCTCAGTTTTTTCAGTTCCCACACTTAGCTTTTTTAGTTGGGCACCCTTGGCCTTTTAGATGACCTCAAACGGACCCCGAACAGGCCAAAAACTGACCTCGCAGTGCATAGTTGTCACCTTTTTGCATCATTCGCACACCTGGCACTCAGCTTTTTTCCACTAATGCATCTCGCCACCACGTGAAGTTGCCCCAAAAAGTGGTCCTAATGATGACCTTTCTGCATAACTCTCACAAGAAAACACCCACGTTGTGTTCGTCCTCATCCGCGTGCAAATATTGACCTCGTTCGCCCTCCTGACGCCACTAGATGCCATCTGACGCACCTGCAGACCTCACGTCGTCGACCCGCGGATAGCTTCCTCGAGAAGTTTTACGCGCTATAAACTCCTCATTATTGTAGAAAAAACATACTGGTACTGGTGATAGTGAAAATCGATGAACTATGTACATGCTGTCCTACCTGTACACATGTGGGCCCCACGTAACCACCTGGCTAAGGAAAAGTTTGCTGTTGTAGCGCAAAACCAAGTCATGCTTCTTGATACCCTTACTTTTGACCTTTTCATTTATCTTTGCCAAAGCCTTATCCTGCATCTGCCCATAATGCTCCAATGCGCTCATCCTATCCAACTGGACCTCTTGTAACTGCAAGAGCCTCTCTTTGAATGCATCACTAGGCGGCCCAAGCAACTTCTCTAACATCTTGACCGTAGGCAACTCTACCTCCAGAGGCAATAGTGCTTCCTTTCCATACACCAAATGAAATGGAGTAAACCCTGTACCTGTCTTCACTGAAGTACGGTAAGCCCATAATGCACTAGGCAATTCCAAACCCCAATTCTTTCCTTGGTGCTCTGTCACTTTAGAAAGAATTTGTACCAACTCACCATTGAACCTTTCATTTAAGCCATTACACTGCGGGTAATAAGGAGTGGTATGCTGGTGCCTAATCTTCATCTTTGTGCATAAGAAGTCTAGCAGTTTAGCTCTAAATCCTGGCCCCTTATCTGAAAGTAGCTCTAATGGCACCCCAAACTTGCAACATATTTCATCATACACAAATTTTGCCACATCCTTTGCAGTGATCTGTTTTACTGCTATAGCCTCTGCCCATCTAGAGAGATAGTCCACTGCCGTCAAGATATAGCTTTTGCCCCTGCTTGTGATAGGTAACGGGCCTATTGCATCAATCCCCCACTTTTCAAACACATCAAACGCCATAATGGTTTTTCGTAGCTCTAGCTTCAACACTCTCTTCCCAAATGCTTGACACCTATTGCAAGACCTACACCAATGGTGAACATCCTTGTGCAAACTAGGCCATACATACCCCTCTTGCAAAATCTTATGCAAGGTGATCTTTAGAGCAAAATGGCCACCACATGCGCCTTCATGATTCTCTTCCAACACTCTGTAAAGCTCCTCCCGCCAAGGTACACGTCTCAACACGAGATCAGTCCCTTTCATGTATAAGACATCACCAATCAATTTGTACCTGTATGCTCTACACACAAAGCCATACTTCTTAGACTTCTGAATCTCCTTTGGAATGATTCCTGTTAGCAAAAATTCCTCTTCTTGAGCCAAAGTTTCCCGGCCATGATAAAGAGGTAAAGTGGTCCTCAACACGAATAGCTCCCCAATCATGCCTTGAGCTGCTTCATGTGCCTCTCCATTTAGAGCACGTTCAATGTGTCTGATGCTCCATGCTTCGAACTTTTTTAACATGCCTTTAATTCTGAAGCACATTTCCTTCAATGAGGTGTTCTTGCTCTTCCACACACCCAGCACTTGCTTCACCACTAACAAGGCATCACCTTTTATGCTCAACCTTCGAACCCCATGCTTCAAACAAATGTGTAATCCGGCTTCCAATGTAGCATATTCAGCCTCATTGTTACTATGCGCATCCAATTTGAACCCTCTCTTGCATACTAGCTTCCCCTCTGGATCATATAGTGCTATACCCCCTGAAGCTGCATCATGGCTCTTTCTGTATGAACCATCAAAGAACAACACATGTGCATTGCTGATCTGTGGCACTTCTTCAACTACCTTTCTCACCACCTCTTCCTTAACAATAAGGGGATTCTCCTTGTAGGTCAACAAATCAGCTAGGGTAGCCCTTGTACTATCTTCCACTAGAAAAGAGAACTCAAACTCTTGCAGCTCAATTACCCATTTCTTCACCACATTTGACATGTTAGTACCATTAATTAACTGTGGCAAAAAGGCATAACTCGTCAAGAAAACAAAAGGCCGTGGTAGCAAGTAATGACGAAATCGTCGACAAGCAAATATTACACTGGCCATCACTAGCTCTACTTCCGATAACTTTCTCTCCGCTACCAACTTCACTCGGCTTGCACAATACACTGGCCTCATATAATGGATGCCCTTCCCCTTTTGCAATAGCATGGCTCCAATGGCATCATCCCCTACTGATGGATTTACATAAAAAACTTTCTCCCAATCAGGAGCCTGCATGGCTGACAACCCCCCTAACACCTCTTTCACCTCTTGAAACACTTCTTCACACTTGTCATCCCATTGCAATGGATCATGCTTTGCCACTTGCTGTAATGGATAAAGAAGCTGCGAAGACAATGGAATAAACCGTGCCATGTACTTCACTTTGTGTATAAAGGTTGCCAATTGCTTCGTATTTATAGGTGATGGAAGAAGAATAATAGACTTCACCTTATCTGGATCAGCCTCAATGCCATTTTCTGACACCATATGGCCCAATAACTTCACCCTTGGCTGTGCTAGATGACATTTCTTTGGATTTAGTTGTCCTCCACATTCATCATATCGAGCCAATACCATCTGTAGCTTCTCATGGTGTTCAGCCCTACTGCTATAGACACAGAAGTCATCCATAAAAGCTTTAACACAACTACCAATGAATGGTTCCAACACCCAATTTGCTCTCTCTTGATAGAAGGAAGGTCCATTTGACAACCCAAATGGCAATACTCTGTAGCAATAGCAGCCCCATGGTGTAATGAAAGTTGTCTTTGTGCAGTCTTTAAGAGCAATCTTCAATTGAAAATAGCCTGAAAAACCATGACACACACTGTACCTCTCATAACCTGCCACTGAATCCAAGATCTGATCGATGAATGGAAGAGGATATGGGTTCTTCTTAGTGGCTGCGTTTAAGGGTTTAAAATCCACACAAATTCTCCACTTCCCATCCTTCTTTGGACTGACTACTACTGGACTCACCCATTCTGTGGTCTCCACTGGAACTATGAACCCTGCCTTCAATAACTTGTCCACCTCTACCCGCAAGGCTTCCATTTTCTCTTGACCCATCCTTCTTAGCCTTTGCCGCACTGGCTTAGCACCTTCTTTCAGCTCTATATGCATCTCTTCACCCTTGAACCCTCTGATCTCTTCATATGAAGTAATGAACAAATCAGGAAAACTAGCCAGCATATGCAAATATATATCCTTCTCCATAGCTGAGAGGTCTCCACTAATCATTTGCGTCATTAATTCCTGCTTCTTTGACAACTCAACTTTGGTTTGCATCAGCCCTTCAATCACTTCATAAGGCCCTTCACTTTCATCTTCAACTTCCTTCGCAAATGCGACTAAACCACACTCCTGGATTTCTTTATCCATCAAAAGAAATGCAACATCAACATCCTCATCACTACTGGTAGTGCTATCACTGTCCTCGTCTGTCACCGTGGAAGAGTCTTCATCACTAGACTCATCCTCATCTTCATAAAGCTCCTCTAATCGTTTCCTTGTGTCCATGTTATAAAGCTTCTTGGTACCTGTCTTTCCATAGAGGCTAATCGTACCATGTCGCCAATCTTGAACAGCTCCCACTGCACGTAACCATGGTCTATGGTCTGCCCAATATAATAGGATATGCTCCCAACCCTGCTGGCATCACATGAAAATCAACCACTGCCTTTGCATCATATGCCTCCACTTCTAAGCACTTTACAACACCCAAGCATTTTACTTTTTGATGGTTTGCCAATCTGATCCGAAAACCTGACACCCCAGCCACTGTGAGACCCATCTTCTCAACGCATGAGTGTGTTATGACGCATATTTGGGCTCCGCCATCCACATAACCTTGTCCCAAATTTTTCCTTTTATGCCACACATCTACTATTGGACAAATGTCTGGTAGCTCGTCCATTGCCAACAACTTCACTGAACCTCTCTCTGGCTCTTTCTCCATTGGGTTAACCATCCTCTTCCACTGTCGCTTTAGCTTAGGCACCATCTCTATAAGCTGCCCAAAAGAAACCTCTGCCTTCCTGCTCGTCAGATCCTCCTTCAAGTCATAGCTTAATTGCCCATCCCCTAGTGGAAAATCTGAAACATGAAACTTTCAACGAGCTCTCCTTTTCCTCTTGGCCTTGACATCCTCACCTTCATGGCTCTATCCTTTCTTCTTACTAGGACCTGGGGCACTTCTTCCTTCCTTATCCTCTGTGGTCCTCTTCCCAATAGGCATCACTAATGTATCCTCTAGCTTTGATGCCTTCTCCAAGGTGACTACACTTAGCACTTTTGTCTTTCCCTTTTCCTCCTGGGTCAGTCCACTGGTTCCTTCGTCTCCCTTAATTTCGATGCCATAATCATTTGACCTAGTTAACACCTGTCTTGGCAATGGATACATGTCTCCCCCCATCCTTGGTGGCTTATCACATTGCGGGCTGATGTGACCCAACTCTCCACAATTATAACATGTGGGCGTCTGCCTCCAAAACCTACCATTGCTTTGTCCAACACCATTCCTAGGCCTTTCTTCACCTCCTGGCTGATTTGCAAACCTCCCTCGACCTCGATTATTTCCCACTTGACCTAGCATGTTTAGGCTGAGATTCTTCATCAAATCTACCATTTGCCTCATGTCTTGCCTTAGCCCATCATCTTGCACTGCTGTAGTGACCACTGCTGGCATAACCTGAGTAGTAACAGGAACTACTGGTTCATGATGAACCCCTGACATGCGCCCTTGTAAAGACTCTATAGGCTGAAATTCAGACCTCATTGGCAAAGACTCCACCCCTAACTGGCTCATTTTCCTCAGCTTCCACTCTTTGTTCCTTGCTACCTCTAGTGCATCCTCATATGTCCTAGGCTTCTTTAGCTCCACTCTCCAACGTATATTCTCCCAAAGACCAGCCAAGAACCTGTCCTTCTTCATCATGTCAGGCGGGGGTACCTGTGGTGCTAAGGCCTTGCACATTCGCTCCCATGCCAATGAAAACTTACGTATGTACGCATCTACTGGCTCACCTTCCTTCTGCACCAAAGCCTGTACTTCTTGCCACACTTTGTCAGGATCTTCTATCTTCACAAAATCCACTTCCAACCCATGTCGTAGATTGTCCCAACTCAACCTTACAGGTGGATCGGCCACACGCAACTCCTCTTCAAATGCTTTAGACCAAACTCGTGCATCACTCTTCAAACAAATTTGGAGAAGGCGTAACATTTGCGTAGGGTCATGAATCTGGTTGCTAATGCAGGCAACCTCCATCTTTTCCAAAAATTCTTCCACATCTTCATCACTTCTTCCATGAAACTCGGGATAAGAGAAAGCCATGGCTACCCAAATTATGATGCTTTGAGAACCCCTTCAAACACACGTGCAAGAACCCAAAACTTTTCACTACCCAATCCCTAGAAACTTCAATGGAGCTCAGCTTTAGATAAGGACAAACACATGCACATCAAATGAGTTTTCGTAGTTGATCATTGGAATTACAACAGGCAAAGGACATTCCAGGATCTCTCTCAATCTTCTTGGCCCAAACATAAAGACTATGCGCTGCTGGAAAAAGATCTTCCTGGACACATGAACATTAATCTGAATTCTTTGAGTTAAATGAAAAGGAGTGAACTGAGGGCCATTTTGATCATCCATTAAATCCAACCATGAAGCTCCCAAGAAGGCACACCTGACTCAACCTCTGATTTTGCCAAAATTTCAGCAGCATAACAGCGTAAATGGCTCAAAATACCAAAAAACCAGCCATCATAACTTGGGAAAACACACACAGCACCTCTATAACGACCCGACACACACTCTTGGGAAGATACACACACACACACTATGGGGCACCACTCGGCTTACACAACACACCTGGCCGAGACAGGGAACACACCTCTGGAGTGAGAGGAGAGAGACTATCCACTTGCCCACTCCACACACACACACACACACACCCAAAAAACTCAGCTCAAAAGAGGAGAATTTCTGATGTTTAGATACAAATGAGCTTGGGCCAACACCAATGGGGCAAACAGCTCACACAATATGGGTAAAATAAGCCAGATACAATCACAAACTGGAGCAGAAACTTCGCTCATAGGAGAAACTTACACAGAAAAACAGCAGGAAAAGAGTGAGGAATTTGGAAAAATGGACAGCGCCATCGCGTCCGGAACGGCCCAAAACCCCAGTCTACAATGTCAAAGTGCTCAAATCCGACCTCGGATGAGCAGTTTACGGCCAAAACAGGCTCCAAAATGAGCAAAAAACACAGCTGCGGCTGTTCCTCCTCTCTTCTCCACATTTTTTCTGGTCTTTTCTCAGTTTTTTCAGTTCCCACACTTAGCTTTTTTAGTTGGGCACCCTTGGCCTTTTAGATGACCTCAAACGGACCCCGAACAGGCCAAAAACTGACCTCGCAGTGCATAGTTGTCACCTTTTTGCATCATTCGCACACCTGGCACTCAGCTTTTTTCCACTAATGCATCTCGCCACCACGTGAAGTGGCCCCAAAAAGTGGTCCTAATGATGACCTTTCTACATAACTCTCACAAGAAAACACCCACGTTGTGTTCGTCCTCATCCGCGTGCAAATATTGACCTCGTTCGCCCTCCTGACGCCACTAGATGCCATCTGACGCACCTGCTGACCTCACGTCATCGACCCGCGGATAGCTTCCTCGAGAAGTTTTACGCGCTATAAACTCCTCATTATTGTAGAAAAAACATACTGGTACTGGTGATAGTGAAAATCGATGAACTATGTACATGCTGTCCTACCTGTACACATGTGGGCCCCACGTAACCACCTGGCTAAGGAAAAGTTTGCTGTTGTAGCGCAAAACCAAGTCATGCTTCTTGATACCCTTACTTTTGACCTTTTCATTTATCTTTGCCAAAGCCTTATCCTGCATCTGCCCATAATGCTCCAATGCGCTCATCCTATCCAACTGGACCTCTTGTAACTGCAAGAGCCTCTCTTTGAATGCATCACTAGGCGGCCCAAGCAACTTCTCTAACATCTTGACCGTAGGCAACTCTACCTCCAGAGGCAATAGTGCTTCCTTTCCATACACCAAATGAAATGGAGTAAACCCTGTACCTGTCTTCACTGAAGTACGGTAAGCCCATAATGCACTAGGCAATTCCAAACCCCAATTCTTTCCTTGGTGCTCTGTCACTTTAGAAAGAATTTGTACCAACTCACCATTGAACCTTTCATTTAAGCCATTACACTGCGGGTAATAAGGAGTGGTATGCTGGTGCCTAATCTTCATCTTTGTGCATAAGAAGTCTAGCAGTTTAGCTCTAAATCCTGGCCCCTTATCTGAAAGTAGCTCTAATGGCACCCCAAACTTGCAACATATTTCATCATACACAAATTTTGCCACATCCTTTGCAGTGATCTGTTTTACTGCTATAGCCTCTGCCCATCTAGAGAGATAGTCCACTGCCGTCAAGATATAGCTTTTGCCCCTGCTTGTGATAGGTAACGGGCCTATTGCATCAATCCCCCACTTTTCAAACACATCAAACGCCATAATGGTTTTTCGTAGCTCTAGCTTCAACACTCTCTTCCCAAATGCTTGACACCTATTGCAAGACCTACACCAATGGTGAACATCCTTGTGCAAACTAGGCCATACATACCCCTCTTGCAAAATCTTATGCAAGGTGATCTTTAGAGCAAAATGGCCACCACATGCGCCTTCATGATTCTCTTCCAACACTCTGTAAAGCTCCTCCCGCCAAGGTACACGTCTCAACACGAGATCAGCCCCTTTCATGTATAAGACTCTCACAAGAAAACACCCACGTTGTGTTCGTCCTCATCCGCGTGCAAATATTGACCTCGTTCGCCCTCCTGACGCCACTAGATGCCATCTGACGCACCTACTAACCTGACGTCGTCGGCCCGCGGATAGCTTCCTCGAGAAGTTTTACGCGCTATAAACTCCTCATTATTGTAGAAAAAACATACTGGTACTGGTGATAGTGAAAATCTATGAACTATGTACATGCTGTCCTACCTGTACACATGTGGGCCCCACGTAACCACCTGGCTAAGGAAAATGGGCAATTCTTTATTTGATGCACCATGCATGTGTATGTACATATGCGCAATCCCTTGCTCCAAAAAACTCCTGACAACGTGAGAGAGAGAGAGAGAGAGAGAGAGAGAGAGAGAGAGAGAGAGAGAGAGTTGAAAAATTTCACAATATTATTGTAACTTTAAGGAGGATTGTTTACGCTAGAGAGATGAATTTGAATTTTTTTAAAGAAATTTGAAGCATGCTCTAAAGCTTTAAGCATGTTTTGATTTTTTGGCTAAATATGAGAAGTATCTTGAGAATTTTGAATTTCAAGAGTATTTTGCACATTTTTGTAAAATTACAAGAGAATTTTAGACTATTTTTTTGTCTTTAAAATATTTTTAAGATCAGTACTAGATAATTCAAAAACTTTGGAGAAAATTGCGGTATATTATATAAAATTTTAATAAAATATGAGAAGTATATAGACACTTTTTGACATTGAAAAGAATTTTGGTAATTTTTATAAAGTACAAGTGAAATGTGGTAAATTTTTAGGTTTAATATAATGCCCCAATAGGTCTCCCCAATCTCAAAAAAACAAAAATTCTTTCCAAACATATTAAGTGCATAAGTGAAGGGTGAGTTTAGGAAATGAAAAGACAAATGAAGGTGGAAAGTCAAAAGACATGTGAAGCTGGAAAGTCAAAGACCTTTTGTGTCCATAAAAAGAGGTGTTTCTCTTCTCCTTTATTTTTCCTTTTGTGTTTTCTTCTCTTTAAAGTGTCTTTACTCTCTCTCTCTCTCTCTCTCTCTCTCTCTCTCGTAATCTTGTATTTTCCTTCCTAGCTAATACTGTTGCAAATCTACATGATTCATCATTGCCCATTGCTACGTGCTATAGACTAGCATATCTTTTTTGTTGTTGTTGAGGAAATTTTTGAGTTAGGAATACCTATTAATATATATATATATATATATATTGACATAAAACATATTACAAAATTTGATAGACATGATGGAAATTTGTACATGAAATACTCTCAACGGTCGCATTATCGACCAAGTATTTTATGTACATACTCCACGTTTATAGCAGTGAACTAAACATTAAAAATAAATGCACTTACAATCTATATGGCCAGGTAAACTACTTGAACAACCGCATATATGCATAAACACATGCTTCTAAGTGAGGGAAACTTTTTCAACCGAATTACCTACCGAGTTCCAGTCGAATCTAAAGAAATCTGTGAAATACAAGCATCATATGGTTGTGTTACCGATCGATGTGCATTTATTGCCTATTACAAGGAGAAGGGAAGTTGACTCACTGTAATGATACTTTAATTGCCATGTTATCAACGAAGTACCTATACGATTCATTAATACTCACCACAAGGACATCATTTTCCCAGTGTAATCGAGGTGATACCCCCGTGGTAAGCACCATTACAGAGAATGGCTAACACACACACCCTCGTTGTGTGGCCAGCTACGTTGTTCTTTCCATGCACTACAACACAGGAAATGCTACCACACAACCCACAACACCCAACACACATAAACATATGGTCCATGTGGTCTGCTACTCTATTGTTGTCGCGGATTGTGACGCACAACACAATCCCACATGACCCCCTCACTCCCTCTCTCACGACGACACAAGAAATTTCACATGATCACGTTGGAGAGGGGGAATGAAACATACACCTCTAGTAGGCACCATAGCATAGTACCTAGCCTTGAAAACCACATAAGACATACATAACCACTGCTTCTTTCCTACCCTTGATCTTCACAACCGGCCCATCACTTTGGCAAGCCCTTGAGATCCCGTACAATCCTATTTTGCACTATTTGTAGCACCGACCAACTTTGACTGCACCAACATAAATATTAAATCCCTAGAGAGATATAATCTAATCCATGCATGATGGAGTGTGGACTGGCATATGGTGCATGGAAATCTCCAGATTTAGTAGGTTAGAGGATTAGCTAGCAAGATTAGTACATGAAACATCATGATGATGTGAACGTTGTCGGGGAGAAACCAATTTGAGAGGGGGAACTGGCTAGGCACCGGGCCTTTTGCTATGATTAGAGGATTAGCTATCAACATTAGTACATGAAACATCATGATGATGGGAACGTTGTTGGGGAAAAAGCAGTTCGAGAGGGGGAACTAGCTAGGCACCGGGCCTTTTGCTATGAGAGAGAAGAAAAAGAAATATAGAAGCACCACAAGACACTTTAAAACCTTAAACGGATACGACTTAACATGTTTGGAATATAAATACAAAAAACTTGACTGCAAAAGGCTCCATGTGCCCTAAACTTCGTTAAGATCACGAACGAAAGTGCGAACACCAAAGCTTTATGGCTTTAATTCCCTGTCTAGCCTTTTCTTAACACATCCTTCTACTCTGCAAAAGCCAACCTCCCATGCTATATATATGTTTCCCTTATGCTGCTCCTTCTTCTCCTCTTTACTAATGGACCCGATAACTTTACTTCCTTCCAAATCTTATTACGTAATTTTTCTTGCAGGACGACCGAGACTTCACGTGAGAAAACCCTCTTGATATTTAAGTGACAAACAAAAAAGCTTTCTAAAATACTCCCCTCATTCTCTAATCCCACTGTCTCTTTACATGCTTCCCTCCCCTTGCATCCACACGGTGGAAAGGGGGAAAGGGAACGTACTCGGGACAAAATCAACATGCCTCTCTATAGCCTAGGATATACATAGCACCCCAATCCACTAGAATTCACCTTCAAAACTTACACAATCCATAGGCAAACCACTGTTTTCACATGACCGTATGCACACATGCTTTGCAACACCTCAAACCAACTCAATCATCCCACACTATCCAATTTTCTACCTTCCACACACACACACACAACCTCTCTCAATCCCTCTTTGCACAACAGACCTTGGGAGGGCACCACACACCCAAAGACACATGCACACAAGTAGAGAAGAGAAGGGGGGAGGGAGAATCGACAAAAAAATCACGGCAATGATGGCGTCCCTTCTCAACAAACAACAACATATACAACATAGCTCCAAGCTGGCACACACATCAGTGAGCTCAACACAACAATCAGCAGCCCTCTCGGCTCCGCATCAGCTTCATGGCTCAACAACCTCCAATCTGCAAAACAATGGTCCTCCTGTGCCAGAGCCATGGAAAGAACCCTCCCCCAAAGCAAAAAATCCCCCTCTTATTAGAGGTTACAAAAGCCTCCAAAAAGAAAAATTGTGGTTCATATGGCCCGTGTAGCTCCATCTGAGCTCTATTTGGAGTTTTTCATACGATACACCCATTTGGCACTTCCATTTTGGTATCTATTGCATGCTCGAGACACCTCATCCAACTTTCCCTTTCTCTCTTTCTCTCTCTGTCTTTCTGTGTGTGTGTGTGTGTGTGTGTGTGTGTGTGTGTGTGTGTGTGTGTGTGTGTGTGTGTGTGTGTGTGTGTGTGTGTGTGTGTGTGTGTGTGTGTATGAAGCCCCTCTTTCTCGGGCTCGAGTGGGCACTTTACTGCATGTGTGCACCATCCCCCACGTGGAAGTACTCCCTTATTGGGGTTGTAATGCCACCGTGACAATGGATAAGGGGAGCCTCTACTCAACAAAAGGTTGTAGTTGGCAAGCGGGAGCCTACTCGATGCCAATTGCCACATCATCAATAGCACGAGGCCCTGACCACCATCAACCACAATAGCAATATAAATTATTGTCGCCGTGTTGATAGAAGCATTGCCTACGATAGCCCTCACACACGCACTACTCGCAGCCAGAATTCATAGTCAAGCTCAGAGCCCCATTCCACCCTGCACCTCCAAGGATTGAAGGGGATCACACTCTCAAAATTTTGTTGTCACACACCAGAGTTATAGAGGTTGGGCAAATTGTTTTGACCCCTCAAAGATTTTTGAAAATGGCAAATGCTTGCAACGCTTCCCAGCATTTTGTGTGTTGGCCAAGTGTGCGCACCAAAAAATAGCAAGGAGCTATGAGTCAACAACCTTTTCTTGGGTAGTCTATGCTTTTACCTCATCACCCTACCATTTCTTACGAGTAGAGATTGAAGTCTTGTAGAGCGTTTGTAGTGCATACGTGAGTTTCCTTGTAGCCTCTGCAAGTCCTTGGCAGGATGGGGCTCTCATGAGGAGCTCCATCCTCTTCACCTTCAATGCCTTACAAGGGTGTCCATTTCCAACTATATACACTGCTCTCCACACTCCAGTCATCGCACGTAGGCTCAACCTTGTGGCCACGTGGTGCCCTTTCATCCTTGGCCTTCAAGGACCCCAAAAACTCCACATGAACTTCAAAAATTTTATTTTTTTCCTACCCAATTTTGAACACTCCCCATTTCCTGCTTAGTTGCCAGACCATCAAGCCATCAAAGCCCATTCAAAGTTCCCAACCGGGGCTTTGACTTCACATATTCACCCTACCTTTTGACCTCAACACGACCTCGGACAGAGCGCCCAAAAATGAGGAAAAATTACCCGCAATCGTAAGCCCAATGGACGAGCCGTCAATTTTTGCTAGCTTCGTACAATGCATTCTACCTTTGCAAACCATGTCAAGCTTCAAAAAGTGCTTGATGGCATGCTATGTAAAGCAGTCAAAGTGGCCCAGATATGTCCCCCGTCAAAACTTCAAATCCCTGTAACTTGGCATCCAAGACTTTGATTGTCGATTTGAAAATATTGACAAGCTCCGCCGTACAAGCATGGTCTTTTTGATGCATGGTGAAGCTTGTTTTGATAGTGTTCAAAGGTCTATAATGGAGGGTGTCATGGATGGGGAGTTGCTAGCAAAAACAAGACTTCCTATATAGCTACAATGTGGATATTGTTCAAGTCCCAAATGTTGATGAAGCTATTGTAGCACTTGCCACAGATGATGCTTCTTTTGATGAGCCTATCGGGGTTCACAAGTTTCTTTGGACCTTCAAGAGTGTAATCCGCAAGAGCCTTGGGTAGTGTAGCAAAATATAGAGAGTATGACTGTTTTGAATGATGCCTTTGATAGGTTTTTTCTCTCATATGCACAAGATATTTAAGAACCTTCTCTATCATGCAAATCAATGCAAGAAGAACCAAAAGTTGATGAGGAACTTCTCCTAATTCTTGACAATGGTTAAATTAGAGGATTTTTTGCGATGCCACTATTGTCCACCACGACCTTCAAGTGGGAGGTTGTTGAAATGTAGGCCAGGTGGTCATGGGAAACCACCCTTACTCTTATTTTTCCCTAATCAATATAGGGAGAGAAAGTGAGAGAGTTGACTCTCTCTCACTTTCCTCTCCATTAACCCAACTCCCTGTCTGTGCTTCATCCCCTTTCCCAATTATCTTCTCCTCTCTCTTGCATGCATTCCTCACATGCACACTCCTCCGCCAAGACAACCCCCACAATACAGGGTTCTCATGAGAAGATCTACACTTATCATGGTTGGGAGGGAGGTTCAAATGTGTATATGGAGTAGAATGGTGTGTAGAGTGGTGCTCTTTTTTAAGCACGATGGAGGTAGGGTGATGCTCGGAGTGGTGCAAGGGTGATATGAGCTTATTTGTGTGCATGGATGGCTACATGATTGGGTGTAGCACTATTGGAGATTGTTTGAAAGGGCGGTGGTAATGTGTGTGCTAGTCTCCACCCAACCGTGCTATCTTATAGCCTCCCCTTAGCTTACACACTATTCGGCCGTGCCGGTGTCCTTGCCCGTAGGACCCATGTCTTTACATTACCCCCCCCTTGGAGAATCGTTTTCGTCCTCGAAAACAAATGTAGAAAAATGTTTCTTAAGTGCAGAGAAATTCTCCCATGTAGAACCTTCTTCAGATCTATCTAGCCATTTTACCAACACCTATCGTCTGACATGATGTTTGGTGCAAATCTCATGAGAATCCGAAATATTTTCGGGCTCATGAGGGATGCTTGGCGGTTCGATAAGTGAACTGACACACCTATGTCAATGACATTATCATTCTATCCTAGCTGTTTTCATAAACGGCACATGAAAAACAGGATGAACTCGTGAGTTCTCTGGAAGAGCTAACTTATAGGCCACTTGACCTATACGTTTGAGAATGGTAAACGGTCCACAATAGCATGGTGAAAGTTTAGCAACTTTTTCCATCTTCAGACTTTCTGAATGCTCCAGAACCTTGAGGAAACCCTTGTCTCCTTCTTGGAAAGTAGCAAGGCGATGATGCTCATCTGCATACTTCTTATATCGATCTTGAGCTTGCTTAACATTCTGTCTAGCGACTCGAAGCATGTCAAAATGGTCTTGGAGAAAATCCTTCGCTTGTTGTATCTTCTCCTTCGTCAACCCCACCATAACGGGTGATCTAGGTTGAAATCCATATAAAAGCATAAATGGACAAAACCCTGTTGTCACATGCTTTGAACTATTATAAGCAAATTCCAATATAGGTAAGTAGTCTTTCCAATTGGTTTGCTTCTTGTTGACGTATGCTCGTAGCATATCCTCTAGCACTTGATTAACTCTTTCGGTTTAACCATCTGTTTCTGGATGATCAGTCGTATTAGATTAAGTTTTGTTTCTAACTTTTGAAACACAGCTCTCCAGAAGTGATTATCGAACTTTCGATCTCTATCACTAACGATATTAGCTGGAACGCCGTATAGTTTATATATATGCTCTACAAATAGCGTGCTAATTTTGATGTCTTAACCGTAGTCTTAGTGAGAATGAATTGACCCATCTTTGTGAGACGGTATACAATTATCCATATGGCATCATGGCCACGATTTGTAGTAGGTAGTCCTACTACAAAATCCATAGAGATGCTCTTCCACTTACCTTGTGGAATTTCTTAAGGATGTAAAAGGCCACCTACCGTGAGGTGCTCTCCCTTATTAACTTGGCGCTATTGGCAATTTAGTACGGACTCTTGAACATCATGATGTAAGCCCAGCCAATAAAATTGCCATCAAACTAAGGCATGCGTCTTACAAATACCTGGATGACGAGCACTTGGACTATCGTGACACTCAAATAAGATTTGGCGCCTAGTGTTTGAGTCCTTTGGCACACATACTCTACCCTTGTGGAGTAAGTAGCCATCATCAGTGGAAAAATTCTTCCATCGCTTAAGCTCTTCCTGAGTAGGGGTGGAGCTCTATGTGTTGGAGTTTTTATCTGCGCATGTTGAGACACGTTGATCTGGCTGTACAAAGACATGTCAGTGTGAGGGATCCCTTTTTAAAACTGCACTCCACACTTTATCATATGATTGATCTTGTGCACACTTGCCACATAGTGACTTCAAAAATCCACTCTCTATTTCCGTGAAAGCAAGTGAATTAATCCGAGGCATCCGACTTAGTGCATCCGCTACTACATTATATTGCCTCTTGCGATATCGTAGCTTACAATCATAACCTTGAAGGATTTCTACCCATCTAGCTTTATGGACCTTCAAGTTTGTTTGAGTAGTAAACCATTTGATACTCTCATGGTCAAAAACTACTTCAAACTCGGTACCATATATATAGCGTCACCACTTTCGTAAAGCGTGAATTATGGCATAGAGCTCTCTCTCATAGACATAATCTAACTTTTTACTTTCAAAGGCTATAGGTCTTCCCTCTTGGAGAAGTACCACACCAATTGCTTTATCACTAGCATCAGTCTCCACCACAAACGGCTTAAGTGGGTCAACGATTGCTAGGATGGGAGCAGTGGCTACAGCTACCTTGAGCTATTCAAAACTGCGTTTTTGGGCTTCTTCCTAAGAAAAGGTCTTACCTTTTTCTTTGAGTTGATCCGTCATAGGAACATCTATTTTGGCATGATCACGGATATACTATCGATAAAATCCACACATGCCTAAAAATACTTGAAGCTCCTCAACCGTGTTGGGATGTGGCCATCAAAGAATGCAATGACCTTATCAATGTCCATTTTGATGCCAAAATAAGATATCACATGACCGAGGTAATGTATCTCTATTTTAAAGAAATTGCTCTTTCTTTGTGTAGCATACAACACGTGAGCTTGTAGTTGTTCGAACACTAATTGTAAGTGTTCTATGTGTTTATCTTCAGTCTTACTGTAAATGAGAATGTCATCGAGGAAAACCACAACAAATTTTCCAAGATAGGGATGTAAAACACTATCCACGAGTGTCATAAATGTAGCTGGAGCATTGGTTAAACCGAAAGGCATAACCAAAAATTCAAAATGCCTGAATTGTGTTCTAAAGGCAATTTTGGAGATATCTTGCAAAAGGATACGCACTTGGTGGTATCGTGAACGAAGATCTAGCTTTGTATAGTATCTTGACCCCTAAAGTTGATCAAACAACTCATCCACTCAAGGCAGAGGATACTTGTTCTTGATGGTTATGGCGTTTAATCCGTGATAATCTATGCACATGCGCATAGTACCATCTTTCTTTTTTACCAGTAGAATTGGTGGTTCCCAAGGCGAAGTGCTAGGTCTAATGAAACCACGGGCGAGGTAGTGAGTCAACTGACTCTCAACCTCCTTGGATTCTTTATCACTCATACAATAAGGTGGTTTACTCACCGGTTTAGTGCCTGGCAAGACATCTATGCCATGCTGCACATTACGTGTAGGGGGTAAAACCGGCGGTAAATCACTTGAGAATACATCACTATACTCCGTGAGTA
The DNA here is from genome assembly GCF_014529385.1 of Adiantum capillus-veneris. NCBI lineage: Eukaryota > Viridiplantae > Streptophyta > Polypodiopsida > Polypodiales > Pteridaceae > Adiantum > Adiantum capillus-veneris. The sequence goes on from NC_140939.1 coordinate 47,508,952, forward strand.
AGTGAGTCAGCCTTTGCCGTGAAAAAGGAGAAAGTAAACTAGAGGTATGCTGGATGGAGAATCTTGTAATTCTTGTAATGTTTGTTTTACAACAGTTGCACGTTGCTCTATAAAATTAAAATTGAGAGCACTTTTCTCGTTAGATTTGTTAACACTTTGCTTATCATTAGAATTCATTGCACTTTGCATACCATTACTAGAATGCACCGCACTTTTCTCTTGAGAATTCACAAGACTTGGAGACAAGCAGTAACACAAAAAGACTTCATCTATTAAATCTGTTTTTTGCAAAATAAAAAATCGGTTGTACATATAAGAGGTGCAGATGGTATATTTTTCTCACTAAGAAAAAACACATGTTTACCATTGGCCATAAAGGATAAGGAGTTGTGTTCATAACTAGTGTGCAATGTGTTTCCTAAACCATGCAGCCACTCTCGTCCTAAAACTACACCAGCACGGTCCATGTTCATAACTTGAAAGTCAAGGGTCATCGTATAATCTTGAACAATAAGCTCAACCCCTTGAAGTACCGTATCCCATACTTCTTTATCATTGCCAGATATCTGTTCGACCACATCTTGTGAGAACAGGAAGTCTGTTGAAGCTTCAATTTCTTGACTAGCTTATAGCTCACGAAGTTATGAGTTGCACCATCATCCACTAAAATACGAACACGTTGTCCGTTAATAGTACCATGCATTCGAATCAAATCATGGGGACCAAAGGTGGGCTGCCACATTGAAGTAGGCACACCACACTTATGCTTTTCTTCCATATGAAGAACCTCTACAACACAATATTTACGAGATGAATCCAATGTGAGGTGTTGCACCGTGTGCATGGACTTTTCTTTGCCTTGCAAAAGAGGACAATCTTTCTTGTTATGTTGGTCCGAAATACATCTAAAACACAAATTGTTTTTCTTTGTACGCTCAAAATCAGTAGTGCTGAGAGATCCACGTGGAGTATATTGTGATTGCTTAGGCTTCTTATCCTCTTGTGGGTGTGGAGAGGTAAATTGTCTCTTATTCCTCTTGGAGTGTGGGAGATCTATCTCTCCATTGGATCTTAGCCACATTGCTCTTAGAAAAATTATTCTTAATGTAGGAAACATTTCCCTTCCTCTCTTGGTCATCGTCATATCTTTGGGCATGCCTAATGGCTTCTTCCAAAGTTTTTGGATGTTGGGTCTTGACATGAAGACGATAGTCTTTGTCAAGACCCCTATTGAAACCCCATAACTTTTGGAGTTCATCTAGACCTTCTAGTTTAATATGATTTTCCGATACTTCGAAAGGTACTGTGTGAGAGAGAGGCCAGACATGTGGCATGCATCCCATGCTAACCAATTCTTATCTTCTTCATTGGAGTCCAAAAACTCTTTGGAGAAAGAAGCTTGAAACGCAGCCCAAGACGGAGGACGAGCATATATTGGAAATGTCATCCACCACTTATAGGACTTGCCTTTAAGAGATAGACTTGTTTCCACAGTCGTCTTTATATCCAGGGTGTGTCTCAATCTATGAATATCACTCCATTTGTGTAAGAACGTATTGACCGCATCCTTGTTGCGATCACGTTCTTCTCCGTGAAACTCAAGAATGGTGATATTCTTAAGCAATGCATTGCTACCTTCTGCATCTTCTGAAGCACTTGTCTCTTGGACTCCTTGAGTTGTGCGAGCTTGGTTTCCTTGAACCGTGCCACTTGTGGCTCCTTGAGCCGTTTGGGAATTCATAAATTTCACAAGTAGCTCCGTAAGATTTGTAGCATTTGCATTGAGTGTAGAAGGGTTGCATTCAAGTACACTTTGGCGATTTTCCAAAGTTTTGAAAGCAGCCATACCTACAAGGCCATGATCTCCTAGATCATTATTATAATGCATATTAGTGTCAGTAGCACCCATGGTGCCCTGATTTTGATCTACGTGCTCAAAATCAAAAGTGTGCATGTGTAGGTGGGATATCCTCACTGGCCATGGTAAACACACACTAATGTAAAGAGAGAAAAAAAAATGCCAACTTGTACCTTGTGAAGCTTGAAGTCTTTGTGTTTTTTATGCTTCGCAATTTGCGTTGCATGCGAATCTCGCCTTGTGAAAATTATAGCGCTTCACATGTCGTTTGTCATAAGAACACCTTTGTTGATTCTTCACAACAACTCGTCGTTTTTGTGAAGGCTTTTGTTCACTTTGAAGCTACCTCCTTGAGGAAAACAGAAGTTTTGGAGGAAAACGGAAGTTTTGGAGGAAAACTTACCTTCCTTCCTTCATGAAGTGAAAAGGAAGGGTGAAACTACTTCCTTTAAGTTTTGAAGCTTTCCCTTTTCTTCTAGCTTTCTTTTCAACACAAGTATGCTATCTTTCTTTGTTATACACAACAAGGCTCAATAGCTTGATGGTAAAGTGTTGGCCTCTTTCCCTCATGGGGTGGGTTTCAACCCTCCTTCATGCAAGGGTTAAGCGGACCTTCCTATGGTGTAGCCAACGGCACCAACGAAAGCCTTCGGAGCTTCGGTGCCGTAGAGTTGCCAGTCGAGATTACCTTGGTCGCTCACTGTTGAGGGCGTAGGTGGGGTGGTTGCGACCGACTATCGTGCGTTGTTGAGGGCATTGCACACAAAAACTGTGCCTGCCTTCCTTTTGCTGCACAGCGGAATGTCCATGTTTGCGGGTCATGGGAGAGAAGCAGCGTGTGGCATGCACATGCAACTCGCTTTTCCTCTTTTCCAAAAATAGCTCGGATACCAGTGAAATGGCGGTGGTAATGTGTGTGCTAGTCTCCACCCAACCGTGCTATCTTATGGCCTCCCCCTAGCTTACACACTGTCCGGTCGTGCCGGCGGCCTTGCCCGTAGGACCCATGTCCTTACATTGTTGGAGATGGATGGATGCGTTCAAAGCCATTCTTTGATCCAGGAGACTTGGCAAAGCTAGGGGTTAGGCAACCCACTTGAGGATTGGCGGCATGAAGCATGATTAGGGCTTTGTACATATAGTAGCAATTTTTTTGGGTGTGCTCATTGTGTCTGCTAGTTTTGCAGTTTCTAGGTGAATAAAGGCTTTTATTGGTTGAACATGAATGTTCAACAAGGGGGTGGGGCAACGATGGTGCATCTAAAATTGGTCAATGCTATGAAGAGTGCAATTCAAGGATATGTGGGCTCTCAAGGGAATGCCAAAGTGGTCGAGAAGTTGTGGAGATCAAGAGTAGGCAAGGAGTAGCGATATGTATGCTTTATAAGGTTATCATGGACAACATGCTCTGCTATAGTTCCTGTCTAAGGTGATGGTTGAAGTGTGTAAAGTGCAAAAATGGGAGCACCTAAGGTGGCCCTCAGTGTGGTCTATAGGTTGGTCCAGATGATTCCTCAATTGGAGCTACAATGTGCAAGTTATGGTAGTTTAAAGTTCAAAGCAGTTTGTAGGCAGTTGCAAAGGATGGTCAGATATGACATGAGCACATGGGGCTAAAGTGATCATCTTATGGTGAATGTCAGTCTTTTTGGATTGGCAATAGGAGTTCAAATTGTCCAAGTTATGAGCAGTTGAAGTTTCATAACGAAAAAGTTATGTGCCAGTTGGGTTGCCTAGATAGATGTGCCATTTTGTGTTTTTTTAAAGCCTCGCTAGGGTTTGTACAAAATCTATGCACTATATGAAGGCCACAGGAAGTAGTGACACATCAATCAGGATTTGGATAGTGGAGATATTGAAGTCTGAAGTCCGAAGCAAGTGCACGGTAGATGGTGCCATATGACTTTTGCCCATTTTGGTGCCATTGATTGAAGGGCTTGGTGAAGTCAAAATCCAAAGCCAATAGTGGAATTCAAAGCTGGCAAGCTAGAGATTGGGTGGTTTTTTGTGGCTTGGGAATCAAAGCATAGGGCAGTGAATGGCAAGGGATTGAAGTTGGGGAGGAAACAAGTTTTTTTGGATAATTTTTGGTGTAGATAAGCCTTGCAATGCCACATGGCACACATTAAACTCGTATAGGGTGCAATCGGAATGAGGTTTGTTCTATATATAGTGGATGATGCCCATTATCATTTGCAAAGTGAAGGAAGAGGGGATCTCTCCCAATCTCATGGTGATGCCAACCGGCTCTCATGGTGCTGCTATGGTGGCTCTTTGGTAGACTTTGGCAGTGGTGTGGCCCGTGAGGGCGCTTGTAGTAATGTTGATATTGTTGGACAACGTGGCAATGTTATATTGTGCTGATGTAGCAGCCCATTAAGGGGTGGTGGTTTACATAGGGCCCCTATCCGAGCTCCCCCTTTTATTGGAGGGAAGGTGCACACCCTCCTAGCAGCGAGTCGTTGTTTCCTTGGGGAGGGTAGGTGCATGTGTGACTTGGGGAGCAAGCAAGGTTCAGGGGACAATTTTTTCTTTTTTGGGGGGAGTTCTTAGCAAGAAGCTGTCAACGAGGAGAGCTTCAAGGAGAGAGCCAATGAGGGCTGCCATGAAGGAGGTTTTTTTGCCGAGAAGAAGTAGATTTTTTGCTCATCAAGGTGTGTGCGGACGAAGCCAAGCTGAGGGAGGTGTGTGCCCCTCAATGTGAAGGATATGGTGATTGCATATGGTGTTTTTGGTTGAGGAGGAAGCTAACCATTGCCAAGTTTGGCACCATCTCTCCCCCCTTCTCCCTTTTCTCTTTTGCTCTACTCTAGTGTGTTGGTGCCAATGTGTGTGTGTGAGCGGTGTGTGCCCCTCGGGCCGTCTGTGTGTGTGTGTGTGAGAGAGAGAAAGAGAGCGATGTGTCGAGTTGTGGAAGCGCTGGAAGCAGGCAAATTTGGGGTGATTACTGTCTGATAATTGTGGGAAGCGAGTGTGTGTTAGTTTGCTTGCAGAAATGTGAAGCTTTGAAGGGGAGTTCTAGTGGATGGGGATGTTGTGAGACTCCTAGGCTATAGAGAGGCCGTCTCATGTGTTTCTGGGTGTTTTTTCATTTCCTCTCTCCAGCTTCTGGTGGCCCCACAAGGAGCATCTGATTTCTCCTATTTGAAGGTGAAGTTGTGTTTTGTAGCTACTGGATTGCAGTTTTTTAAGAGTAGGTGTTGTTAAAGATGGCGTCGTTGAATTTTGCAATTTTCACTGGGGTTGAAGATGTGGAAACGTGGTTGTAGGATTATGGGCTATTTTTGCTTGAGATTAGATTGTCAAGGGATGAAGGTGCGGTTCAAATTTTCCGGCTCCTAGTTTGTGGTAAAGCCAAGAGATGGTACGCCGGTTTACGTTATGAAGAGAAGATGAATTGGGTGGCTTTGGAAGCAGCCTTTTGACACAAGTACTATTTATCGATATATGCAGCTGCATGAAGTAAAGCGTGAGTTAGATGGTTTGAAGCAAAGCTTGGAGGGAGATTTTCAAGTGTTCAAGTGGGAATTTGATGCTCTTTGGGGACAGCTTATCGAGGTAACCGCTGCATAAAATGTTGATTTTTCAAAGTTGAGCTAGTTTATGGATTGCCTACATGAGGAGATTTGAGTTAAAGTCAAAGAAAATGGGCCTATGCCGTATGCAAAAGTTACCAAGAAGATGTCGAAGAAGTAGCAAGCTAGGTAGGGCCTATCAAATTGAGTAGTGCCTAAGCAGGTTGATACACTAGAAGTGAAGTCAAAGTTGGTGCAAAGGGATGTGTTGGTGCAAGAGGAACCAAGGGGGGCTGGGCTCTTAAGAGGCCTTGATTGGGACTTATCTAGAACCGAGTCGAGCGAGTCTTGCATTGAGATATTGCACCTATGCACTTCCCATTTACACAATCTAAAGTAAATACTACATTGATAACATTGTTGGGGGCTCTTAAGAGGCCTTGATTGAAACTTATCTATGTGTCTTCCTCTCTCTCTCTCTCTCTCTCTCTCTCTCTCTCTCTCTCTCTCTCTCTCTCTCTCAATAGTCAAGTGGAGCAAGGTGCAACAAAAAACATGATTGAATCACTTCTTTCTCACTAGCCTATGGGGCAGTCCAAGACAAGACAAGTTTGAAAGAGAGAGCTAACAATGATGTGACGTACCGAACAGGTGAGATACAACATTCTATCAAAGTAAGAACCTCTCTCTCTCTCTCTCTCTCTCTCTCTCTCTCTCTCTCTCTCGTATATTAGCTTGACACTAGCATACATTATGGAATTCACATCAACAATTCTAATACTTGAGAAGAATAATTACATGAAAATTATATATTGCTAATTATGTATGCACAATTGGTGCCCTTGGCAATGAGTTTCCTTTGAAGAATGTTGTCTTTCTCTCTTCCTCTTCCTCCTTCCTTCTCTCTCTTTTCCTCTCCCTCCCCCCCTTTCTCTCTTCCTTCTCCCTCCCTCCCCCCCAATTCATCCCAATCAATATAGCACTCTGATAGCGGAAAAAAGAGCAGTGCAATCGGGTGCCCTCTGTACTCCTGCACACTCCACAAACCACGCCTCATGTAAACAAGCAAAGAACAAAACAAAGGGGGCACCACCCTAAATTAAGAGGTTTAGGGACCTCACACATAGTGCACATAGGCAAGTGAGACTTCTGACATTATGATGGCATCAAAACATATGGCAAAACACATAGAAACGATGCTTACGGACCTTATGTAGTATATATATACACAAGATATCAGCTTAACAATACAACGGCATCTGATCATACATAACAAGGATATAGAGAAGCAAGCCAAGGATGGCATAACCCCTTGTCAAAAACAATCAACCCAACAAGTAGGTATGATCCTACTAGCAACACATCAATACCTTAGAGAATGATGGCGAGGATGGTGGCCATGGAGCATGAGAGAAGACTACTTATTTAGGTTTTAGGGCTAGTAGTGTAGCATACTAGAGGGAGAGAGAGTAGAGCTCCATCCATAGCTCCTCGTTGTGAGCAATGTCGTCATAGCTTCGTTGCTTGGTGAAGGGGGTGAAGTGTTGTTTTTGAGTGAGAGAAGGCCTCCTTATATAGGTTTCTGAGAGGGTTTAGGATTAGGGATAAACATGCTTAAATCCGCTGATTGGGTTTACTTTTTGCTTAGGGTGGTCAACAGATTGAGGTCACCTGATATGTCACCATCAAGATATTCTCTAGACTGATGTGAGAGGGGAGGGTAAATGCTGATTTTTCTGATTGTGACACATGGGGATAAGGCCTTGACCAGCATTTAAGAGCAGGTAGGTGGCTGTTGAAACTGGAGGTTCTGAACATGTCAGGGGGGGACCTGCTGGGTCCTCCTGAATATCAAATTCTCAAAAAATCCTCAACCATGGATTCTTTTGACATGTGTTCTTTGAAAAAATCAGCGTGTCTCTTTTCAACTCAAAAGTCTTTATCCCTGTTGACTCACCTTTACTATAAGATTTTCTCCTTTTCTCCTCCTGTAACTGCATTGTTGATGCCCAATCACTGCTTCTAGTAACAGTGAACTGTTACCTACCAAATACTTATGGTGCAGTAAAAAATATTTACCATGGGTAAAAAAAGTTACTGTAGGTAAAAAGTGATTTGTATTTACCATGTAGGTGAAAAATATTTACTATAGGTAAAAAATATTTACTGTCGATAAAAAAGTGAAAACGGAGTATGTTGTGCTGTGAGTCCACACGAACATCCTCGTGTAAATTTCACTAGAAATTCACACCTAGAATGGGCTATTCTGTAAGATATAGGTTGTAGGCATGCATAAGAGCTCGTTCCCACGTATCTTCTGTCCATGGCACTTTTTACTCTTTGGTGCTTGTGAAGTAGATTTTTCTTCTTTTTCGAGATCCCTTGGACTAGAGTATCCTCATCTCCCCAACAACTGACTGTGCCTTTATTGCATCTTCAGAAGGGGTCCTAAAAACCATGCATCATATAGCCCTCCCCGTTAAGCTAGAGGTATTTGATGCCTCTAGCTGTAGGTTGTGCTACAATAGGGTTCTCTTGAATACTTACCCACCTGGTACCAATTGAATTTGCCATGTTACTGCTTTCTTGGCTGATGCATCCTGTTTAGTCCTTTCTGATGAATAATTGTATCCATCCATGATTAACAACTGGTCTCCTAGACCCTTGAAAGCCATACCCCATCCATTGTCAATATCCGCTTTCATTGGTAGCATTCTCTTTTTTCTTTTTTTCTTCTCTTTTTTTCCTTTTTTTTTTTCTTTTCTTTTTTTGCCCAACCCCTCGTTGAGCATTCATGCTCAACCATAGTATTATTTAGGTAAAAGATGACTGTATAGAGAGAATTATATAACATAGAGCTATAGACTGTATAAGAAAAATGATAGTATAGTGGCTATATAGATAGGATAGAGATAGAGAAAAAAGCATCTGCTATTGCATCACCCTCCAGGGTCAAATGGAAAGCTCAAAGCTCCCCCACACATGGTGTAGAATTCACCTGGATCAAAAGTAAAGCATTGCTCATTGCCATCAACCTGTAAAACATGTATATCCAAGCCTTCCTTTGCACTTGTAGGCCAATAGACAGGCCACCCTTCCAGCTCTTTATAGCACGGAGCTTCGTCACCCTGCATCCATAATCCTTCGTGTCCACTATAAGCATACTTGCCATCACTTGAGAAACCTGAATCATAAGCAGCTACCCTACCATCTGCTACAGAACCCTCCATGGTATAGTCCACTTCAAAAAAACCTCGCCATTGACACAAAACTATATGTAAAGCAACCTCTAATAACACATGTATCCATAGCATCACATAACATAGCAAGACCCTGCTATTTGCCTCCACTTGCTGCATAGCCAAGCAAACCTGATCACTTTTCAAACCTGTATCCAAACCCTATGTAAACGTCTCCACAACCATCTCTTTATACTCAGAAACATGACCTACTAGAGCTTCAACCTGTGCAAATACCTCATCACCAACAAGGTTGACGGCACCTTCCTTTAATTGGATATGGTGTTGGGTTACCGTCACTCCTTTAATGTGCTCGTAATCAGTTATAAAGAGGTCAGCATGCTTCTTTAGTACCTGCAAATAGGGTTCTCTCTCTTCTTCTAGTAGGTCCATAGCTAGCATCTCCTCTAAGCCTGTGGCTTCTTCCTTGTTTAGAGAGTCTTGACCACCTTCTCCTTCTGGGTTTCGCAGTATTATACCCATGACTTCCAAAGAGCTAGCATCCTCCTCAAATGACTCATCCTCAGATGAAGAGCAGCTGCTTGTGCTCCATTCATCCATAGAAGTCTCCATCTCTAGGTCTTGTTGTCTACCCTGCTTCATGTCATACACAACTTTTTGTTGCTTGCCACCTACCTTATGATTTGGTCGCAACTCAAGGGAACCTGTCTCCCAATCTTGCCTAGCTTTCATAGCCATAAGCCAAGGTCTTCCAAGGATTAGCGGATAGCCCTCCCCCTTAGTTGGGATCACATAAGCATCAATTGAGATTGCCACACCAAAAGCTGAAACCTTCACTCCATTAACCTTTCCCACACAAGCCACCCTTACATTATTTGCCATCTTAGCTTGTAAGGAAGTTTGCTCGTTTACTTCCAAACCCAACCTGTGCATTAATTTCTCTGTCATAACACAAATCTCGGCTCCACCATCTACGTACACATTGGAGACTCGCTAACTCTTAATCTATGCATCAATGACTGGCACGATATCCTTCATGCCTCTTGCACTAATAGAACCAACTGACTTTGCCTTAGCCCTCCTGGTGCTGACCATCTTAGACCAGGTTCTACGCATCTTTGGGGAAAGGTGGAGGAGTTGTTGCCATGAAATCTTTGGTCCTTGCTTACTCACATCTGCTACCAAGTCGTAAGGTATGGATCCTACCCCAAGTGGAAAGTCTTCTACTCCTATGTGCCTCCTTGACCTACTCTTCCTTTTCTTGTCTCCTATCACTTGGGAGGAACCCTCATTCCCTTTATCCGGCTCTGAAGCTTCCATTTCATCAGTTCTTTGTCTCCTAACTCTCTTTATTGGCATGGCAACATCTTCCTCCATTTTTTCTTTCCCTTTATCCTTACCATTGTCAAGACTTATGACAGAGACAGCCCTGTGCTCCCCTCCCGATGGTAGTGGAGGGATCTCTGCTGGTGCTTGTGGTGGTGGAGGAGGGGGTCTCAATATTTGGATTGGTGCAGCCACGTGTGCATTTTGTCCATTTAGTGGCCTAGCTCGAGGAGGAGTGACTTGCTGGCGAGGAGGCCGTCTTTGATTACCATTTCCTTGATAGCGTCGTGGATGGGGACAATAATACATGCCGTGACCTACCTCTCCACAGTTGTAGAAAATGTACTCACGTGCTTGCCTTTGTCCTTCTTGTCTATTTCGTTCATTTCCTGGCTGGGGAGCCCTTACACCTTGAACCAGATTGATGGACAGGCTCTCTAGTTGATTGGTGATTTGTTGAAGTAATTCTTGTTGAGAGGACTCTTGGTCTGTTGCTCCTGTCCCTGCTACTACCCTTGCCGTAGGTTGAGCTAGCGGTGGAGGCTCCATTCCCCCTTGTAGTTGAGCTTGGAATTTTAACTCCCTATCCTTCTCCCTTGCATAAGTCATAGCTTTATCAAAGGTATCTGGGAATTTATCTTTTACCTTTTCTCGAAGGATGGGGTAAAGCCCTGCCAGGAAACAGTCCTTCTTTAGGCATTCTGACGCCCTTTCTCCTTCACCTAGTGATGCACACCATTTCTCCCACTGGTTGGAAAACTTTCCTTCATAGCTTCTATAGTCATTGGGTGATGTTTGGCGTAGCTCTAAGAGTTGTCTCCATATCTCCTTTGGAGGCTCATGGCGGCGAAATTCTTCGATGAAGGCCATCTTTAAGGACTCCCAGTCTCTTCTTTCTTCAGGTGCCAAAGTTTGATACCATAATTTTGCACCTTCCCTCAAGACCAAAGGAAAGGCCCTTAATTTAGCAGCTTCGTCATCCCTTCCCGATACCAGAAATTCCATTTCCAAATTATCCAAAAAGTCTAGAGCAACCTCCCCAGGCTTACCATAAAAATTAGGGAAGGCCATAAGTGAGAGAGTAAACAATTACACAAACAGCTCCAATTTATTTTAAAATAGAGTATGGTAATTACAATTTGGAGCTTTAGCACAACTTAGCTCAAAATAGGATGAAGATCGACACATCAAAGGAATGGTAATAGTCTAGTAAGGGTAGAATGACAGGATGAGGAGAGCGCAAGATTTCCCCAAGTCTCTCGGCTCCAAACAACAGGGCTATTCTTTGCTGATAAAAGAATTTTCTATCAATACAAATATTCACATGGATATGACACACAAAATGGAAAGGAAACATGCGGGGATCATCATTCTCATTATTGGCATCCATACTTACACACAAGAGCGTAGCTTAGTTGCACCACCTTGGGACCAATGAGACTGATCAGCCACAGAAGGTCAGCACCTCGGATCACTTCGACTCTTCCTGATGCATCTGTGAAGACGTAAGGCGTGATGGCAACACTTTGTACAATGCTGAGCCTTTTATCAAGCAACAATTGGATGCTATTACCATAATCATCATGACGAATGAAAGTGACACCATTAATGTGCAACACATCATCAACTAAGATAGTTTCCTTAGATTGAGATAACTTCTTGAAAATTAACAGTAAAGGTAGGGCAGGGAGGCTTTTCACCCAGTCTCCAAAGCACTTTGGACAATATCCAAAGTGATCTTCACGCGGACAGGAGGTTGGCTTGGGATTGGTGGTGTCTGGATTCACAAAGTGCACTGGGAGCACTCGCAGACGGGCGGCAATCTTGTAGGCAAGCCTTCGCCTCTTTGCTTCAGGAGGATTTAGGGGTGAGAGTCGTGGTTGCAAGTTGGTTGCTCACTAGCCTTTTTCTTGCCTGTAGTGGTCATGTAATCCCTTATTAACGAGATTAAGCCAAATGTTACCTTACGCTTGAGCACGCGCTGCGGCCTTGGGCCACTTAGGTGTAGAGGTGATCTTCCACCTGGTAACAAAACCTCGATGAAAGATTTTAAGGCCTCTAAAGCCTCCTCCTATTCTGTTCTCCAATTTGCAAACTCCTCACGCCATTCGTCCATGTTGTAGATTGCACATCTTCATTGCTTGTGGACTGAAGGTCTGTGTAGCCCTCCTCCGTGGGGGCACCAAAATGATAGCGGGAAAAAGAGCAGTGCAATCGGGTGGCCTCTGTACTCGTGCACACTCCACAAACCACGCCTCATGCAAACAAGCAAAGAACAAAACAAAGGGGGCACCACCCTAAATTAAGAGGTTTAGGGACCTCACACATAGTGCACATAGGCAAGTGAGACTTCTGACATTATGATGGCATCAAAACATATGGCAAAACACATAGAAACGAATCTTAGGGACCTCATGTAGCATATATATACACAAGACATCAGCTTAACAATACAACGGCATCTGATCATACATAACAAGGATATAGAGAAGCAAGCCAAGGATGGCATAACCCCTTGTCAAAAACAATCAACCCAACAAGTAGGTATGATCCTACTAGCAACACATCAATACCTTAGAGAATGATGGCGAGGATGGTGGCCATGGAGCATGAGAGAAGACTCCTTATTTAGGTTTTAGGGCTAGTAGTGTAGCATACCAGAGGGAGAGAGAGTAGAGCTCCATCCATAGCTCCTCGTTGTGAGCAATGTCGTCATAGATTCGTTGCTTGGTGAAGGGGGTGAAGTGTTGTTTTTGAGTGAGAGAAGGCCTCCTTATATAGGTTTCTGAGAGGGTTTAGGATTAGGGATAAACATGCTTAAATCCGCTGATTGGGTTTACTTTTTGCTTAGGGTGGTCAACAGATTGAGGTCACCTGATATGTCACCATCAAGATATTCTCTAGAGTGATGTGAGAGGGGAGGGTAAATGCTGATTTTTTTGATTGTGACACATGGGGATAAGGCCTTGACCAGCATTTAAGAGCAGGTAGGTGGCTGTTGAAACTGGAGGTTCTGCACATGTCAGGGGGGGACCTGCTGGGTCCTCCTGAATATCAAATTCTCAAAAAATCCTCAACCATGGCTTCTTTTGACATGTGTTCTTTGAAAAAATCAGCATGTCTCTTTTCAACTCAAAAGTCTTTATCCCTGTTGACTCACCTTTACCATAAGATTTTCTCCTTTTCTCCTCCTGTAACTGCATTGTTGATGCCCAATCATTGCTTCTAGTAACAGTGAACTGTTACCTACCAAATACTTATGGTGCAGTAAAAAATATTTACCATGGGTAAACAAAGTTACTATAGGTAAAAAGTGATTTGTATTTACCATGTAGGTGAAAAATATTTACTGTAGGTAAAAAATATTTACTGTGGTAAAAAATATTTACTGTCGATAAAAAAGTGAAAACGGAGTATGCTGTGTTGTGAGTCCACACGAACATCCTCGTGTAAATTTCACTAAAAATTCACACCTAGAATGGGCTATTCTGTAAGATATAGGTTGTAGGCATGCATAAGAGCTCGTTCCCACGTATCTTCTGTCCATGGCACTTTTTACTCTTTGGTGCTTGTGAAGTAGATTTTTCTTCTTTTTCGAGATCCCTTGGACTAGAGTATCCTCATTTCCCCAACAACTGACTATGCCTTTATTGCATCTTCAGAAGGGGTCCTAAAAACCATGCATCACACTCCTCAGGCACCTCTAGTTTAACATTGTCTTTCTGTTTGCTAGCAAAATTGATCCTTCTGATGATGCATCCAAAGTGCCTTGCCTCTAATTATTTCTAACAATTCATTCAAAGTTATATTTCTTTGAATTTTTGAGCTTTAGATAATTCAATAATAGCTAGACAACTGTCAGTCTCAATTAGACTTATATCTCTTTGAATCTTTGCGCTCTAGCTAATCTAAGAGCCAACTACTCCCTACTGGCTCCACTTACGTGTTTCATTACCCTGAACCTTGATGCATTCAAGCTTCCCTCACTGGGCGGGATATACATTAGAATTACGAGCTCATCACATGGCCTTTTACACAAGTTCCTTTGCGCTAAGCCATTTTATCATGACAAGCTTCTTGTGTGATGTATGACACCTTTTCTACAAAAGAGAAAAACCTTTCCTTTCCCCTCCTCGCATCAACTTTCATGCCCACCATCCCCCATTTTTTCATGACAAGATTCTTGCGTGATGTATGAAACCTTTCCTATAAAAGAACAAAACCTTTCTTGTCCCCTCCTCTCTTGCGCACAACTTTTCTGCCCACCGTCCCTCATTTGCTACTTTCTCTCCATCCCCTGTCATGCCATTGGCTTCCCCTCTTTGCCCCAAGCTACCGACTCACACTAGCTGCCATGCTTCACCTCGCCCTTCCCTTTGGATTAGCTCATCGGCTTTGCCTTAATTTTCTTTTAACCTCACTTAGTGGAAGGTACATTAGATTCCCCTTAATTAGATCGACGTCACTTTTCGAAACAAAATTACATCAGATTCTCTAGACCAACTTGCACTATCCTAATATCCTACCTTAGGTTTCCTTCAGCCACATTTTCCTTTACAGTGAAAGGGAATCACATCACATTTCGCCTAATTAGACTGACTTGCACTATTCTATTAGCGCTTCTTCAATTAAAACACCCTATTAGTGCCCAAGATTCCCCACACCCTCCTCCCATTTTTGACTCAATTGCCGGGCACCCCTAGTGTGGCTCCCCCCCCCCACCCCCCCAATCATGTACATGTGATTTTTCTCTCTTCTTGCAATGACTCTCTCTTTGTAGTCCTCTCATAAGCGACTAAGTGTTAGTGGCTTTGGGTCTTCCCCTTCTTCCATCACACATGCGTTTTTGCTCTCTCCCTGCAACACATTTCTCTATTGGTGGCATCACCCAAAGCATCCTTGCCCTAACGACTTGCGTCACCCGTGAGCTGTGTGTGTGTGAGAGAGACGGAGAGAGAGAGAGAGAGAGAGAGAGAGAGAGAGTTTTGCAGTTCCAACTTCTGATTATGAAGGTCTTATTATCGCTTGTATAAAAATTCAGGATTCAATACTGGTATCTCACATTCTCAGCAGACAAGAGCATTGATAGCGTCACCTACATTTGCACGTACATCTTTGATAATAGTTAAATGGCCACGTGACAACAATCAAAACCTCTCTCTCTCTCTCTCTCTCTCTCTCTCTCTCTCTCTCTCTCTTCCATCTAGCGCTCAAACTGAAGATCTCTCTTTGAGCTCCTTCGTGCATGCACAAACACAATATGCATGCATTCTTTCCTAGTATCTAGGTGTAAAGCCCCCTCTGTATCTTCGAGAATTGAAGGACTTTCTACAAAGAGCAGGTACTCGTTTGGAGACCTTTCCTCACTCAAGATTGGCTAAACTTTCATCTATTTGCAAACAACTGTTTAATTTGTACGGACACATGCATGTGCGCAATATCGTTTCCAAGAAAAGTCTCGTCACTATAATTAACAATAAGATCTAGAAATTTTCTCATGTAGGGAAACAGAGTCTTTTTCATTGTTTTTCATACAATGCATAACATCATATCTCCTTCTCCTCGAGAGGACCACATATCTAGCTGATACGATTGGGGGCAAGAAGGACCCCATACCTAACTGCGTATGATTGGGGGCAAGGGACTTGCCGACCGGGCCACCGAGCTGGCAGTTCCGTGCTTTCAATCGTACCCAGCTAGGTATGTAGTGCCTCCCTCACATAAGCTCATGATGTTGAGGTAAGTTACAATGTGAGGATTATTGTGAGAATTTGTCCAAAACTTCTATAAGGGATCATTGGATAATTTGTATGAACACACATGTATGTGTGTTACATGTATATTGTTTGTGTCGAGAGAGAAAAAAATACAACAGTCACCTTGTAAAGAAAACTTGCATTTCCATAGAACTAAGTAACTCTCCATTTATGATGATGGGGACAAAGGAATCATGTGCTATTGGTGGATTTCCCAATCTCGAGCAAAAGACCCCTTGGCCTCAACGCTCTCCTGCGAGGGTGCTTATAGCTAGGGTTGTGATTTAAACTAAATGAGGATAGGGGTTTGCCTGGATTTAGTTGTTGGATGTGCATAATGCCTAATGATATATTTGGAGCGCCCTTGTGAACTTGTACTCTTAACTGTCGCCATGGTGATAGTCTCCTCGTTCGGCGGGCTCTCCATTGAGACTCAACTATCTAGACTCAAAAAGGCTACACCTTCTATGCATGTAAACAATGTTTCGGAAAAATCGTTTTCCCAAACATACAAAATCCTTTCCTTGAATTTGCCAAGAGGAGATTTTTGAAAATTGGTTTATTTTTTTTATTTTTCACTATTTTCTCTATTTTGGGGCGGAATTTTTCATTTTTCCCTTGCCCTCAACCATGATTTTTGAAATTGAAAACGGCATGATATTAAGCTGAGACACATTTTTTCCGAAAGCTTATCATTGAATTTGTGGTGTAGAGACTTGCCATGTTAGGGCTCATGGTCGTAGGTTTAGTGTAATCCATGTGAGCTAAACCATTATAAGACTTGTGAATACCATGATCGGATCTTCCTCTGGAAAAAGAGCTGCATCAGTGCCTCAAAAGCTATGTGTGTGAGCCTCGTGTGCGTCTATCTACTGAAAGGTCTTGCGTCTGAAATGTCACTAACTTTGCCTGCCTAATATGATGTGGAACGGAAGGTTCACAGCCGCTTTATTTGTGCCCAGAGAGAAAATGTATCCTTAGGTCCCAACCTACTATTGTATACATTATAGCTGGACTAAAGTGCCAAATAATCATCACTTAATGGTGGGCTCTTAGAAGTGTGTGATGGCATCTGCGCTCTAGCATAGCTAAAGCTGTTGTATACTCGTGTGGTCTATCTCTGGCTACTTGTGCCATAGAGAACTTGCTAGGGGGGCTAGCGAAAGTGACTCCCAGGTATACATATGAGTCATGTCCTCTGGCCGTAGTAAAAGCTTGGCACCTGATCACTTTGGATGCCTTGAAGATCATAACCTTGGTCTTGCCAAGGTTTACTGTGAGTTGTCGTTGCATACAAAAATCATCTTGTGACTGTGTAAACCCTCTTATGACTCAGAGAATAAAACAATGTTGTCAGCATAAAGCATCTTATGACTCAGAGAATAAAACAATGTTGTCAGCATAAAGCATGATATGGACTTATGTACTTGCGAGACTCAGCTCGTTGGTTTTATACAAACCTGCACCTACTCTTGGGCACTGAAGACGTGAGTAGGGATGTCATAGTTGTTATCCAAGCTATGCATGATAGAAACTTAGCTCGTTGGTTTTATACCAACCTGCACCTACTCTTGGGCACTGACGACGTGAGTAGGGATGTCATAGCCGTTGTCCAAGCTATGTATGATAAAAGTGATAATCTTATTCTTCCTGGTTGGACAAGCAGGGAAGTTGAGGTCACATATTGTCAAGTTTAGATCTTTGTACTTCTTTGGTTATTTTCATCCGCTTCTTCGCAAGTTTGTAGTAGTATTCATTTTAGCTTACATTAGGACTTAAGAATTTCTTCCTTTAGAAGCTGTTGTGTGGAATCCGATTTCTAGGATTAAGTTTTTGAGGTGTCTTATCCTTTTTAGTTTAAAGTTGAGTACTTGTTTCAAGTTTTAGCCAAGTAAGCTGCTTCAACCTATTTTGCATATACCTTTTCTAAGAACATTCTTAAGTAAATAATGATTTGTTTTATCTAGTTTTGTTTAGTACAAAATTAGCATCTTGCGTAGAGCCGCATGCCTTCCAAGATGCACGCATGTATGTGATTACATCTGGAGAGAGGCCCTCTATTTGCATTGGCTGAAAACAGCCTAGGGCTTTCTACCTTGGTCCTGTTGTGGGCATCCCGTAATCAATGCACTCCAAGAGACGACATTCCATACAAGAAGCTCCTCAAACACTTTTTGTGCTTTTTGAAGTATGCCACATTTGGCATACATATCGACCAAGGCATTGCCAAGCACAACATTTTTTTTGCAACGGCCTCTGACTAACAATGTCAGAGTGAACTTTTAAGCCCATACCAACATCTTGTGTAGAGGCACATGCCTTCAAGATGCACGCGTAGGTGATTGTATCTGGACAGAGGCCCTTACTTCACATCCACTAACAACAGCCTAGAGCTTTTTGGCCTTGCTCCTGTTATGCGTATCCCGCAATCAGTGCATTCCAAGAGACGCCATTCCGAATAGTAAGCTCCTCAAATACTTTTTGTGCTTTCTGAAGTGCACCACATTTGACATACATATCGACTAGGGAAGTATCAAGCATGACATCTCCTTTCAATAGCCTCTGACTAACAATATTATCATGAATTTTTGTGCCCATGAGCCACATGCCTTCAGGATGCACATGTAGGTGATTGCATCTTGAGAGAGGCCCTCGCTTCGTATCTACAGCCTAGAGCTTCTCGGCTGTGCCCCTGTTGGGCATATCTTGCAATCAGTGCCAGACGACATCCCGCATAGGAAGCTTGTCAAAGACTTGTTGCACCTTGACAATGTGTTCTTTTCAAGTAACCCACTATCAACATGAATCCTACTGCCTTGCTACAAATCCATCTTAGCACAGTCTTAAGAGAGCTCTCGAAAGAAAAAGCTCATTCTCTTGCTTTCCATGTTTTCTTGTGTAGCCTTTATTGCTGCTTTCTTGGTGGTGTTGCAAGAGAAAACGAATGTGTGGACCAAAGCATTGCCAAGCACGATATTTTATGCAACAGTCCCTGACTTGACTAACAATATCAGAGTGAATTTTGAAGCCCATATCAGTATCTTGCCTAGAGCCACATGCCTTCAAGATGCATGCGTAGGTGATTCCATGTGGACAGAGGCCCTCACTTTGCATCTGTTGAAAACCGGCCCTACACCTTTTGTGTGTATCTTGCAATCAGTGTATTCCAAGAGACGTTGTTCCAAACAGTAAGCTCCTCGAGCGCTTTTGTGCTTTCTGAAGTGCACCACATTGGCATACTCTCTTTTCAATAGTCTTTGACTAACAATATCATCGTGAATTTTTGTGCCCATATCAACATCTTGCATAGGGCCACATACCTTCAAGATGCATGCGTAGGTGATTGCATCTCGAGAGAGGCCGTTGCTTGGCATCTACTGAAAACAGCTAGATCTCCTTGGCCTTGCCCTTGTTGGGCATATCCTGCAATCAGTGCGTTCCAAGAGACGTCATCCTGCACAGGAAGCTTATCAAGTGGACTCGCTCACCTTGACAGGTGCACCACACTCGACATACATATTGACTAGCATGTTTCCCATGTATGTGTTCTTTCAAGTAACCCACTATCGCGAATATCAACATGAATCCTACTACCTTGGTACAAATCCTTTTTCTCTTAGCACACTCTTTAAGTGAGCTCCCAAAAGAAAGACTTATTCTCTCTCTCTCTGCTGGTGAGGGCCTTGGCTCAGAGCTTACTTTGTTCTTCTCTCTCTCTCTGGGATGGACCAACTAGCCGAGGATGGTGATGCAAGTGGCTTCACCACCCCACAAAAAATGAAAGCAACATTCAAGCGGAGGAACAGAGATAGTATACTCTCGCCAAGCTCTCTGCGGGCAGGAAAACAGTCAGAGTCCAAGATGATTTAATGACGGAGAGGGTTCAAGTGATGATTAAATCTGAGCTCAGCTTTATGAGAGATGACATCAGGAAAGAGATGTACGCAAACGCAGAGAGTTATAAGAATTCTATGTATGCAGATATGAGGAAAGAATTGGATAAAGCGATGCTTGGAAAGCATGATGAGATGTATCTATCTGTGAAAGGAGAGATGCAGGCTCTAATGCGGGCAGAAGTGAATGTAATGGGATGTACTATGCAGAAAAAGTTGGATGAGGCAATTGCAAGCTTCGAATCTTGGAAAACCAATGTGGAAAAGTGCATGAAGGAAAAAGATGCAGTGATTGAAGAGCTTAAAGGGGAACTTGCAGCTTGCAAAATTATGCCCAAAACGGAGGGGGAAAATCAGCCCTCGATGTTAAAGGAGCTCGAAGATATTAAGGAGCAGGTGAAAACTCTGCGCGAAGGGGAAGAACAAAACTCGAAAGAGGCTTCCTCATGGGCGGAGCGCCTTTTTAAAACACAGGAGAAAGTTGACGAAGCAGAAAAATGGATTGAAGGTGCAAAGAAAGGGAAGGACCGGATGCTAGAAGACGCACAGACTTCTACCATCATCAATATGACCATTGAGGAGGAACAGAAGAGGAGGACTAGAGCCCTCCATGTGCGTATTACTGGTATCAAAGACACCGAAAATGTAGAAGACGAAGTGAAGGAACTCTTGCAGCGCATGGGCATCCCGGAACCTATGCACACAGGTGCTTGGAGAGTAGGAAAGAAGGGAGTGGATGGGATGGGAAACGTCAAAGAGAGAGCACTTATTTTGCGTTTCCCGACTTTGGACACAAGGAAGGAATTCCTGAAGAAGAGACCAGCACTTAAAGAAAACTGGAATATTTATGGGGGATGACCTTACTTTAGCACAAATAGCACATATGCAAGAGTTGATGCGAAAGATCAAGGCAGCAAGGGAGAAGGGAAAACTGCCTTTAATAGAGGAGGGAAAGTAGTGGTTTTGGAAAGACGCACAACATGACGGTGCGAGACATATGGGACCACACTCCGGATGGCGGCATGGAATTGCAATGGATCATATAGGCTGGATGTGGGTGCTTTTGAGGATAGCTTCAGAGATAGAGACATTGTCTTTTACTCAGAGACACATCAGAAATCTGGACAGTTGATGCCAAGTGTGATTGGTTATTTATGGAAGGCTGCTTGTCGGCCAGACGCTAGATCCTAGCATGGGAGTCGAGGTTCAGGAGGGGTAGCAGTCTTATTCAAGGAGGAGTTGCAGCCGCTATTACAGATTGTCCGGAGAGATGACCAGGCGAGATACATGAGGGTGAGACTGAGAGCCGAGACAGGCAGATTCTTATACATTGCTATATGTTACTTTCCCCCTAGCACATCAGTCTATACCTCACCTAGAGGGCAATCCCCTTTCTCTATACTTGATGATGACATATGGGAGTTCTCTAGAGATGGAGATATCATTCTCTTGGGAGACTTTAATGCCAGGACGGCCAACTCCCAAACGGTATTTTATGATACCTCGGAGGAGATGCTTAGAGAGATGGATATATCGGAGATGGGGATTGACAGACACTCACAGGATAGAGAGCACACAGAGTATGGGAGATATCTCATGGAGATGACTACTACGCATGGTCTGGCCATACTTAATGGTCTAGAGATTTTTCCTTCGTCTGGGGGATTTACATGCTTTCCACACAGACATGGGGCCAGTACAGTGGACTATGGCATGACTTCACCGAGCTTCATCTCTAATATTCAGGATCTCAGTGTGGGTCCTAGGCCTGTTGGAGTAGCAGTGGACCATGCTCTCCTGACTTTTTCAGTCTCTTTCCAGTATAGTGCCTCTCAGACACCACAGAGGATTGCACACACACGGTATACTTTTACACCAGAGACGGACTCAGTTTATGTGGAAGAGATTTACAGACGGATGTGGGCAGTCGAGCCTGTATATACCGTGGAGGAGATCACCACTTTATTGACGGAGATCTTGCATGGGGCAGCAGCAGAGGCATACCCACACACTCAACCAGATCAGAGAAGACGTTCTGGGAACATGCCTCAGAATAGTTGGTATGATGAGGAGTGCAGAGAGATGAGAGTTCAGATTCAAAGCGAGCTTATAATTGGAGTCATTACATATAGACAGTCTCGGATTGCCCTTCGTCGTTTAGTGCGACGGAAGAAGCGGGCCTTCTTAGCCCAGATGGAACATGATTTGTATCAGCTCTTTTTGAGTCGAGATTCAGGTGAGGCCTGGCGTCTCTTCCATGATCACTCACCTCCTCCAGTGATTACTTCTCCCGAGATTTGGGGTCAGTATGCAGCATCATTATATACAGTACCTGGGCAACCACCATTACCAGACCCTCTAGAGCCATGTCCAGCCACTAATACCTTCTTTACCAATGAGATGGTGAAGAACGCCATTGACAGGATGAGGACTAGGCGAGCATATGATCATGATGGTTTGGTGGCAGAGCACTTGATACATGCTAGAGATTTACTGTCAGAGGTTCTTGCACGGTTGTTTAACCGTGTCATGTGTGAGGGACTACCCGAGTCATGGAGGTTATCTACAATTGTACCTCTCTTCAAGGCAGGGAACCCCATGGTGCCAGGGAACTACCGTACTATTATGATAGGGCACACATTGGCACGGTTGTATGCATCCATTCTTGAACAGCAACTGAGTAAATGGGCAGAAAGTGAGGGCATACGAGCAACATGACAGGCTGGATTCAGGAGGGGTTTCTCCACTTGGACCATATTCTTACACTCAGAGCCATTATTGAGGAGGGTCGGGCACATGGGAGACGGATGTATTGTTGCTTTGTGGACTTCCGCACAGCATTTGACATAGTGCCGAGGTCCAGATTGATGCATAGGTTACTGCAATTGGGAGTACCCACAGAGATCATATGGGGGATCATGGCTTTATATGGCTCAGTGACTGGCCAGGTATGCACCCTTGAGGGGATTTCTGACATTGTTCATTCCACTATTGGAGTGAAACAGGGGTGTCCTTTGTCCCCTACACTTTTTGGTATGTATGTAGATGAGGTCTCTGACTACATTGACGGAGAGGGTGACAGAGGCGCTCAGCTAGCAGGGACATAGATCCCTTTATTATTATATGCTGATGATATTGTGTTAATATCAGAGTCGCGAGAAGGCATGCAGAGACATTCATTGCACAACTTTGTAGAGGATTGTCTGTGAACCTTGGTAAAACCAAGGTTATGGTGTTTAACACCACATCACAGTGGGTCAAGAGATCGGCACCTACACTCGTATATGGTCAGGACACTGTGGAGTACACAGATGAATATACATATTGATAGCCGTTTTTCGGCTCTTTGTAATTGCCACAATGAGTTACCTCACCCTACCAAAATCACCCAAACACTGTGGCTATCCCTACCATTTCACTGTACATAGGCGTGCATGAGTCACGGGACTTTTCCCATATCTTCTTAAAAAACCCTCAATTAGCTAGTCATTGGGCTAGTTGAGCCAAAAAAATAAAAAAAATATAAGTATATTATGGTCCATGCGTATGTAAATATTTCTTTATATATAGGGCCTAAATAAAAGATTTTTTTCATAATTATTTTGGTATTTATTTAAATATTTCTACCTAGGTGTGTGTTATTTATGCTCTGTACATTGCCTCACCATTACCACAATTTTTTCTTACCATTTTTCATACTCTTTATTCCATATAGAAATATTTTCATGTAAGCTTCTCTTATATTTGGTGTAACTCCACCCCAACAAAATCCAAAAAAACTAGTTTTATTTATGTGTATATTTTTTCACTATTTTGATTTTTTCCTTCCTATATCTATTTTGTTTCTTTCTAAAAAATTAGAACACCAAAAATATTTATCTTTTTATGGTAGCCTCATAATGAGAGAGATTTCTTTTGACCCCTTTATATTTTTTCCACTTATATTATTTATATTTGACATGTACATATTTTTTAGACCCCTCAATATTTGATTTTCTTAGTTGTACTATTCACTTATATCCTAATCTCAACAATATCTTCAATTATAGACCTACCAAATAAGGTCAAGGGTAGGTGGCATGCATACATGCACTATGGAGGGCTCACTCTTGGAGGTATTCAAAAGAATCATCCAAAGAAGGACCCCACAAGGACCTTTGCAATGGAAAAAAACGGTCGGTTTTGCTGAATTTTTAAAGTTCACTTGCTCTCAGAATTTGAAAAGGTGATACAAACAAAAGTTGTAGCTCGTAGGCTGAACTTTTGCCTCAAATTTTTTCATATTTTTTTGAGCTATGAGCTGTGAGCTATGATTTTATTAGTGGACCCCAATTTTCCCATGTTATGCAGCCACACTCTCTCTTCCACTTTATCATTTTCCTCTTTCACACACACTTCTCCACTCATCATCCCCACCTCTCTCACCCCTCCTCTCTGCACCCTACTCACCTTCTCCTCAACCTTGAAGAATACGAGAAACCATGGTGAACCCATACCTCCCACACACAATTCCATTCCAAAATTGACCACCTAGTCTCATTTTTCCTCCTCCAATTTATCCATATCTATCAAAAAAACCACAAAATTCAGCCTCTTCTCTTAAAAGACAGCATCATGGTGGTTGATTACTCATCTTCAATTACCTTGTCTCTCAAAGAAGGTCAAGAGTGGATAAAAAATGTACCGTCAAAGCTAGTGGACCGTCAACAAGCATCAAAATTGGCCCTACTCAAGACACTTGGAGCATCAACCTTGTAAGAAATCCACTTTTTCTTACCTCTTAAGAGTTTTTCTTCCTTATTTGTATCCTACATGGATACTCCCATTGTAAATATCCAATTCCATTTGTAAATTAATACTAACTCTACTAACACTAACCCACTATGAAAAGTCCTATCACCTCCATTTCTCTCCTCTCTCTTTTCCCCACCAACTTCTTGATAATTCCAAGCAAAAGAAATTAGATAAATTGCTGAAAATCTAACCCAACCATGGTTAGAGGAGTAACCCTAGCCTTCAAAATTTCTATAAAAGGAGGGTGTAGCTAGCACAAAAGAGCGAGCCATAAGCAAGAGCACTATGCTATAGCTTGAGAAGCCAAGCTCAACCTCTCTAGAAGGAGCTCTTGAGTGGAAGTTCATTGTCTTATGCATGTGCATGTGTTGTAATAGGGGATTAGCAAGGGAACTCTATGCCATTGTAAGAGAGAGAGTGATCATTCAATTGAGAGTAGGAAATCTATCATTTCTCCTACTAGTGTAAGCCCAACATTTGCTGAATCAAGGAGGGTGGATTTGGACTAATCTTGGATACTTTGTCTCCCTTCCAACGTGAAGTAATGGACAACAATGATGCGTAAGTGTCTTGGTGTTTTTTGTTAAGTTCTTGATAGCTTGTCTCTGGTGTTGTCATCAATCTAGCCATAAGTCCCACATACTGTAAGAGGGCGACAGGGTGGAGAGGACTCCCCTGGCCTTAAGACAGTGAGTGGGGTGGCTTTTCTTGTGATGTGTTGTGGTGTAATTTACTCAAGCTATGTTGAACAAATACTAATATCACTTGGATTGGTCATGACAGATTTGTAAGAAGGTATTAGTGCAACAAACACCCCCTCCCCCTTCTCTCTCTTTCTTACATATATAATTGTGTTTGCTTGATCATTGCCGATACGTTTCAAAGCAGCCCGAGCACTCTCTCTCTCTCTCTCTCTCTCTCTCTCTCTCTCTCTCTCTCTCTCTCTCTCTCTCTCTCTCTCTCTCTTTACGCGTCCTAGTTCGCATCCAAAACTAGGTGGTGCCCCAAATTTGTGTAGGGTTAGGTTGCGGGTTTGTGTGTGTGTTTGTTGTTTTTTTCCAACCCCAACCCAATTGAGCAGCACGGGAGCCTTGAAGGGTGTCTAGAGGTTGCTCTTCTTGTTGCCCGCCCCGGACCGCTTCAAATTGGCGCCCCCACTGAGGACAGGCTTGTGTATGTTTTGTGAAGGCTCAACCTTTAGCATAATCAAGTAGCTTGCATGAATCACGAGAATTTGTATGATCCCTTCATTCCCATTGCAAGGCAAAAGGTACACATAATTGTTAGTACTAAGTTGCAATTTCAGCGAGTAATTCGTAGAATTTTAGGTCCTCTTAGGTTGGTAGAGATAAACGCATCAGTAAATCCTTTTATTTTGCCTCTCATTAGGTACGACCTTAGTTTGGACGTCTATATTTTTGTTTTGTTTTAAGAATTAGCTCATGCATAGACCATGGATAATGGCCCAGGAATACAGGTTTTTCCCTTTTATTTCACTCCACACATTAGAGTAAACATTGCAATTAGTAGAAAAATCCATTTTCAACAACGTATGGTATTCATGTTTGGTGCCCAAAGAGTAGGAGAAATTCTCGCGTCACCAAACCCTGTCATCCTACCTCTTATTGATTATCATTGGTCGTTTGATGTGAATATCTTTATTTTGTTGTAGAATAGATTGCAAGCTAGAAAACATTAGTGTAAATCTTTTTAAGAAAGAAAAACAAAAACGGGTGTCACTTTGAAATCAATTCAATGGAAAGCCAACGCCAAATGTCTGGGTATCCTCTTTTCTTTGGAGAGCCTGGAGAGGATGCAGAATTATTTTTAGCGAATTTCAAGATGTCTTGCCGTATCAAGAGGATAATAACTGATCAAGAACGTGTAGAAATATTTGAGGTGATCCTTAGGAAAGATGCTAGCACTTGGTTTGACTCTTTGCCTGAGGAAGTTAAGGGGAATATCACAGAAGTTTTGAATCGTTTCAAAAAATACTTCTTTGATCCCCAAAACACTCAAAAATTATGGCAAAACATTGTTTCTCATAAGCAAAAAGACTTAGATGACTACTACTTGTACAAGCAAGAGTTTCTACGTCTTTGGGCTCTATGGATACGAAATGTTGCTAACCCTGGTGATGGTGCAGAATTTCTAAAGAAGGAGAGGTTCATAGCCGGACTCTTTCCTGACCTTAAGGTAAAAGTTGAAGCGGGTGCACCTGCTACCTTTGATGCAGCTGAAACTAGGGCTGCTGAGAAATATAGGAAACTCAAGTGCTTAAGGGGAGAGGTTCCAATAGAAGGTCTTAGACCCAAAGGTAAGTCACAAGCATCAACATCGAGGGAGCTTCCTGAGGTAACGGCTGAAGTGATTGAGAAGTTAAATGAATCTTTAAGCAGCCTGTCAATTCACCTTGCACAAGCTGTAGGTCCAAAGGGACAAGCAAAGAAGTCAGAAGAGAGAGAGCCACGAACTAGGAGAGTCTTGCAATGTTGGAATTGCGGTGAAGGAACTAGTCAACAACCAAGGCTTCTACAAAGACCAAATGGACCAAGACCACCTCCACAAGGGGTAGAAGGAGTTCCATCTTTGCCAGATCCAAATGTGCATGTGGTAGAGGTGACAAACTCAAATGAAGTTGACATGGAAGCAAATGGCATTAAGCGTGGCCGAGGAAAAGGTAAAGAGAAAGAGGGTGTCCCATCACAGAGTGACCATGGACAAGGCAAGAAGGCAAAGGAGACCAAGGAAGCTAAGAGGACTCGACGTCGTATCAATCTCCAAGACTTCCCTCTTGGACATGGTATGGCTCCATACAACCTGTTGGAAGACATGCGAGGTAAGGGTCCTGATATCTCATGGCCTCAGTTTCTTGCATTATGCCCACAAGTTAGGAGGGATTTAACAAAGGCAGTTAGCACTAGGAGAAAGATAAAAGAGATTTTTCCTGTTGTAAAAATTGCACATATTGAAATGAACGAGGATATTACACCTATGCTAGATTGTTACATAAAAGGAAGATTGGTTAGGAAAGGTCTAGTGGATGGGGGTGCACAAATTTGCATCATGACAGAAGGCCTCATGCAAAGACTAGGCATGCACATCCATGAGACACCTGAAATCAAAGTGAAAATGGCAAACAATAGCAAGGCTAGGTGCGTAGGCATTTGTAAAAATGTTTTTGTGGAGGCCTTTGGCATTAAGAAAGCGGTGGATTTTTATGTTATGTCGACCAAGGGAAGTGGTTATCCATTTATCCTAGGAAGACCATGGCTAATGAAAATGTGAGCTTTGCAAGATTGGGAGAGTGGGAAATTAATTTGCAGGAATGAAAATCATAAGAAGGTTGTCTTTGACATGAAGGAGCAACGCCAAGAGGAGCTCCATGAAGAATCATCTCAAAGTGAGACGGAAGAAGGTTGGACCGATAGCACTTCAGAAGAAGAAAGTAGCGGCAGCATTACTGAAGAGGAGTCTTCCATCGAAGTCATGGGGGTAAGG
Source organism: Adiantum capillus-veneris (assembly GCF_014529385.1). Lineage (NCBI taxonomy): Eukaryota > Viridiplantae > Streptophyta > Polypodiopsida > Polypodiales > Pteridaceae > Adiantum > Adiantum capillus-veneris. Next base: position 47,536,795 of record NC_140939.1, read on the forward strand.
TTTAAGCCAAACAACCAAGAGACCTCTTGTCAAGGCTTGGAGGAGGTAGGTCCTCAAGAGAACGAAGGTGTTCAAGATGAAGGGATGCTGGAAGGTATGCTATCAACAACACTTACAAAGGATGAAAGAGAGGAGTTCAAATGTGTGCTAAGGAAGTTTCCTAGGCTTTTTGCTAAAGACTACACCGACGTGCGTGGGGTATATGTTGTTCAACACAAGATTGAGTTAAAGTCTGAAGCCACACCTAAAGCTCAAAAGCTACGAAGGCTAGGAGTCATCAAGGAGCAGGCTTTACTCAAGGAGGTAAGAAAGCTTCTAGCAGCAGGTTTCGTTTATCCAGTGGAGAATTCAGAGTGGGTCTCTCCCATTGTTGTCACTCCTAAGAAAAACGGAAAGTGGAGGGTGTGTGTGGATTATCATCCACTCAATGAGGCAACAAAAAGAGATCACTTTCCCCTCCCATTTCAAGATGAGATACTAAATGAAGTAGCTGGTCATGAGAAGTACACTGTGTGTGATGGCTACTCAGGCTACTTTCAAATAGGTATCGCATTGGAAGATCAATTGAAAACAACCTTTATCACTCCTTCGGGTTGTTATGCTTTTAGAGTCATGCCATTTGGTCTGACAAATGCTCCTGCAACATTCCAACGTTTCATGAACATGGTGTTTCAAGCATTTTTTGGAAAGTCAATTAGGGTGTTCATTGATGATTTCTGCATTTATAGCTCAAAATCATTGCATCTACAAAGGGTAGAAGAAGGATTAAAGAAGCTCTATGACATGGGAGGTCAACTCAACCCCGAAAAGTGCCACATAGGTGAGGATGAAGTGATCTTGCTCGGTCACAAGGTTTCCTATAAAGGCATTGAGGTGGATCCTTCAAAGGCAAAGGCTCTTATTGAGCTCCCCTCACCGAAGAGTCTTAAGGAGGTCATCTCTTTCATTCAAAAAGTGAAGTATATGTCACACTTCATTCACTTAGCCTCGGAGTTGCTTCATCCTTTGCAAAAGTTGACACAACAAGTAGAATTTGCATGGTCTGATGAGCTTGAAGAGTATTTTTGTAACATTAAAGTCATTTTGTCAGAGCTACCAACACTCATGCCTCCTTGTTGGGAGTACACATTCTTTGTTAGCTCTAGTGTTGGAAAGGAAACGATTGGTGCAGTTTTATTACAACAAGATCCCCACAGTACAAGGATGCGACCCATCTACTTTGCTAGTAGGGTCATGAATGCTTTGGAGAGAGACTACACAGAAGCAGAACTCATGATGCTTTCTCTCATGTTTGCGGTGAGAAAGTTTAGATCCTACTTGCTACCAAAACCTTTTGTAATTCTCACTGCAGAAAATTTGTTCCCTTGGGTGTCATCTCAAATGAATCTTAGTACTAGGATCTCAAAGTGGTTTATGGAGTTGCAAGAGTTTCAATACTCTTTCAAGGTAGAAGATAGTGTGCGTGCACAATTGGCAGGGATTCTCACTTATAGGGTGCATGAAAAGGAGATTAAGGTGCCTGAAGTAAAGACCTTACCATTGCCACCACCAAAAAGTATTCCTAATGCTTTTATCTTGTTCTTTGATGGAGCTTTTCGTCGAGCCACAGGAAAAGCAGGGGGAGGGCTAGTGTTGCTCAACCCAAGTGGAGAGGTGGTCATGAAAGAGAAGTTCAATCTACCAAGTTCAGCTAGCAACAATGAAGCAGAATATGACACACTAATTCATGGTTTGAAGATGTGCATTGGCCAAGGGATACAACGCCTCATGGTAAAGGGAGATGCACTTCTCATTGTTAAACAGATTTTAGGCATTTGGGCATGCAAGAATGAAAGCTTACGGACAAAAGTTCATGCCATTCGTAGATTGTTTAATCAATTTGAAGAAGTGCAACTATATCATATTCCTAGGAAACAGAATGAAGATGCCGATTTACTTGCACAACAAGTAGTTACATGTGTTGAGAAAGAAGTGCAGGTCATCATGGTGGCAGCCATTGTGAAGCAACCGAGATACCAGGGATTGGAGTCATTGACTCCCATTATTAGCTACATTTTGGAGGACGAGTTTCCACCAGACTTCACAAAAGCTCAGAAGAGGAGACTCATGAAGAAGGCAAGCATGTATCTCTTCCTAGAAGGCTCCCTCTATCAAAGAGGAAGGGATCAAGTATGCAGAAGAGTACCAACTATTGAGGAAATTCCAGCCATTCTAAAAGGTTTGCATGAAGAAGCATGTGGTGGTCATTTTGCCCAAGAATTAACTGTGAAGAAGATTTTGCTTGCGGGGTATGTTTGGCCAAGTCTGCATGTGGATGTCCAACATTGGTGTAAAAGCTGTCACACTTGTCAGATAAATGGAAATAGAAGGTTGGTGCATGTCCCGAGGCAAATAGTGCTTGCAAATGGACCCTTTGAAAAGTGGGGCATTGATGCTATGGGTCCTCTGCCTAGGACAAAAAATGGTAAACTCTACATTCTAGTGGCTGTAGACTATATGACTAGGTGGGTGGAAGCACAAAGTGTGGCAAAGGTAAATGAGAGGACAGTGAGAAAATTCGTCTACACTCACATTTGTTGTAGATTTGGCACACCTTTGGATATTGTTTCTGATAATGGTCCAGGGTTTAGAAAGGGATTGCTCACAGAAGTCTGTGAAGAACTTCGCATTCTACATCGTCACAGTACACCCTACTATCCCCAATCAAATGGTTTGGTAGAGAAATATAATGGTGTCATTGCAGGCATCATTAGAAAGATGGTGAAAAACAAGACAAAGTTGTGGGATGACTTCTTGGATGGTGCCTTGTGGGCGTATCGAACCACATATAGGGAAGCCACGGAGTTCACACCATTTCACTTGGTCTATGGTCAAGAGGCTTTACGGCCAATTGAACTCAACATTCCAACAATGCGACTTCATGGAAAAGGAGCACAAGATGATCAAGAAGCATGGATGGATCGACTTCTTACCTTAGCTGAGCTTGAGTGGAAAAGAGAAGCAGCATACGAATGCTATAAGAGGAAAGCCACACAGACAAAGGAGAAGCTTGACAAGAAACTAAAGGACAAAGGCATCAATGAAGGAGATCTTGTGATAAGGTATGACAATCGACTCGATAATTGTTTTGATGCCAAATTTGAAACAAGATGGCAGGGGCCATACATAGTCAAGAAGGCTTTCAATTTTATTTACTATCAGCTTATGGACTTGAATGGTAAAGAGCACTCCAGGAAGGTAAACGGGTATCGCTTGAAGCCCTACTTGAGTCGCCTTCCACCAAAGATCTGTCCAAAGGCCGCTGTCTCATGTAAGTATTGTTACATGAAGCATGAGTGTAACTCTAGCCAAAATTTTGAGGGGCCAAACAATAAAAATCTCGTTAAGGACTCTGAAGCACTCTCTTTGGAAAAGATGCTCTATGATGGTACATGAATATACCATCATCCAGGGGGAGGGCTAATGATAGTCGTTTTTCGGCTCTTTGTAATTGCCACAATGAGTTACCTCACCCTACCAAAATCACCCAAACACTGTGGCTATCCCTACCATTTCACTGTACATAGGCGTGCGTGAGTCACGGGACTTTTCCCATATCTTCTTTAAAAACCCTCAATTAGCTAGTCATTGGGCTAGTTGAACCAAAAAAATAAAAAATAAAAAAGTATATTATGGCCCATGCGTATGTAAATATTTCTTTATATATAGGGCCTAAATAAAAGATTTTTTTCATAATTATTTTGGTATTTATTTAAATATTTCTACCTAGGTGTGTGTTATTTATGCTCTGTACATTGCCTCACCATTACCACAATTTTTTCTTACCATTTTTCATACTCTTTATTCCATATAGAAATATTTTCATGTAAGCTTCTCTTATATTTGGTGTAACTCCACCCCAACAAAATCCACAAAAACTAGTTTTATTTATGTGTATATTTTTTCACTATTTTGATTTTTCCCTTCCTATATCTATTTTGTTTTTTTCTAAAAAATTAGAACACCAAAAATATTTATCTTTTTATGGTAGCCTCATAATGAGAGAGATTTCTTTTGACCCCTTTATATTTTTTCCACTTATATTATTTATATTTGACATGTACATATTTTTTAGACCCCTCAATATTTGATTTTCTTAGTTGTACTATTCACTTATATCCTAATCTCAACAATATCTTCAATTATAGACCTACCAAATAAGGTCAAGGGTAGGTGGCATGCATACATGCACTATGGAGGGCTCACTCTTGGAGGTATTCAAAAGAATCATCCAAAGAAGGACCCCACATGGACCTTGTGCAGTGGAAAAAAACGGTCGGTTTTGCTGAATTTTTGAAGTTCACTTGCTCTCCGAATTTGAAAAGGTGATACAAACAAAAGTTGTAGCTCGTGGGCTGAACTTTTGCCTCAAAGTTTTTCATATTTTTTTGAGCTATGAGCTTGAGCTATGATTTTATTAATGGACCCCAATTTTCCCATGTTATGCAGCCACACTCTCTCTTCCACTTTATCATTTTCCTCTTTCACACACACTTCTCCACTCATCATCCCCACCTCTCTCACCCCTCCTCTCTGCACCCTACTCACCTTCTCCTCAACCTTGAAGAATAAGAGAAACCATGGTGAACTCATACCTCCCACACACAATTCCATTCCAAAATTGACCACCTAGTCTCATTTTTCCTCCTCCAATTTACCCATATCTATCAAAAAAACCACAAAATTCAGCCTCTTCTCTTAAAAGACAGCATCATGGTGGTTGATTACTCAGCTTCAATTACCTTGTCTCTCAAAGAAGGTCAAGAGTGGAGAAAAAATGTACCGTCAAAGCTAGTGGACCGTCAACAAGCGTCAAAATTGGCCCTACTCAAGACACTTGGAGCATCAACCTTGTAAGAAATCCACTATTTCTTACCTCTTAAGAGTTTTTCTTCCTTATTTGTATCCTACATGGATACTCCCATTGTAAATATCCAATTCCATTTGTAAATTAATACTAACTCTACTAACACTAACCCACTATGAAAAGTCCTATCACCTCCATTTCTCTCCTCTCTCTTTTCCCCACCAACTTCTTGATAATTCCAAGCAAAAGAAATTAGATAAATTGCTGAAAATCTAACCCAACCATGGTTAGAGGAGTAACCCTAGCCTTCAAAATTTCTATAAAAGGAGGGTGTAGCTAGCACAAAAGAGCGAGCCATAAGCAAGAGCACTATGCTATAGCTTGAGAAGCCAAGCTCAACGTCTCTAGAAGGAGCTCTTGAGTGGAAGTTCATTGTCTTATGCATGTGCATGTGTTGTAATAGGGGATTAGCAAGGGAACTCTATGCCATTGTAAGAGAGAGAGTGATCATTCAATTGAGAGTAGGAAATCTATCATTTCTCCTACTAGTGTAAGCCCAACATTTGCTGAATCAAGGAGGGTGGATTTGGACTAATCTTGGATACTTTGTCTCCCTTCCAACGTGAAGTAATGGACAACAATGATGCGTAAGTGTCTTGGTGTTTTTTGTTAAGTTCTTGATAGCTTGTCTCTGGTGTTGTCATCAATCTAGCCATAAGTCCCACATACTGTAAGAGGGCGACAGGGTGGAGAGGACTCCCCTGGCCTTAAGACAGTGAGTGGGGTGGCTTTTCTTGTGATGTGTTGTGGTGTAATTTACTCAAGCTATGTTGAACAAATACTAATATCACTTGGATTGGTCATGACAGATTTGTAAGAAGGTATTAGTGCAACAAACACCCCCTCCCCCTTCTCTCTCTTTCTTACATATATAATTGTGTTTGCTTGATCATTGCCGATACGTTTCAAAGCAGCCCGAGCACTCTCTCTCTCTCTCTCTCTCTCTCTCTCTCTCTCTCTCTCTCTCTCTCTCTCTCTCTCTCTCTCTCTCTCTACGCGTCCTAGTTCGCATCCAAAACTAGGTGGTGCCCCAAATTTGTGTAGGGTTAGGTTGCGGGTTTGTGTGTGTGTTTTTTGTTTTTTTCCAACTCCAACCCAATTGAGCAGCACGGGAGCCTTGAAGGGTGTCTAGAGGTTGCTCTTCTTGTTGCCCGCCCCGGACCGCTTCAATATCTAGGGGTGGTATTCACGGGACCGAGGTTTACTCTGAGGAGAGCAGCAGAGACTAGACTGTCCAGAGCCTATGCGGCATTGGGAGGGCTAGAGAGGATGTGTTCACAGGTTCAGTTTCAAGAACCACGAACAAAGCTATGGCTCTTTGATACTTTGGTTGCTTCAGCTATGCTTTATGGGGTCCAGGTTTGGGGACCATCTATTAATCATGACAGTTGGAGGAAGATGGAAAGACCCTTGGTATTTATGATATCCCGGATGATTAGAGCCAAGGCCTCCGTACCACATGCGATTATTCGAGCGAAGGTAGCCGCCCCTCCTATAGAGATTGAGGCTCTTAATAGATCAGTGTCCTTTATGCACAGTCTATGGGATACACATAGAGGCAGATATACTAGATTGGCTCTTGAGTCCTCTAGACAGTTAGCGATGCAGGGATACGCATCATGTTGGTATGCGCAGATGACCTCATGGTTTCAGAGGCATGGTCTCACCATGGATAGATTGCCTCCTTTTCAGTATTCCTTGGATGCACCCTTCCTGCCGGTCACACGGACGGAGATTACTAGACTCATTCGTCAGAATCTTATACAGCTGGTTACCAGGAGGACATGGGTAGAGCCGATGCAGGAGTTGGGCACGAAGATGGCTTTCTACAAAGAGCATCTTCTCCAACTTTCGGGAGAAGGGTTTGTGACTCGTCCGAGCTACATGGACACTCATTTGTCTCATGGTCTACGATGTGCTATTGGTCAGATTCGCACATCCTCACACCAGATGGAGATTGAGACGGGTAGATTCAGAGGGATACCACCGGAGTCTAGGATATGCCAACTATGCGGTAGAGAGCCAGAGACAGAGCTACACTACATATGCCACTGCACTGTGTATTATGAGATACGACGGCGCTTCCATTGCTTATTCAGGGAGGGTTTTGGACCCCTAGCTAGAGTCATGAGGTACCAGGATCAGAGATGCCTTGGCTTATATCTACTTGAGTTACACCGACATAGAGATAGTCTGTTGAGAAGACATGGAGTACGACAGTCACAGAGAGATCACAGACTTCTTTGGATCGAGGGAGCCAGGAGACCAACCACCAGCACAGGGTTGTACCCGCATTCATACCAGAGGTACCCTCATTGACAGGGCGACTAAGCTCGGGAAATCGAGACGACCACGACCGAGACACAGGAGCACACTCTATCGGCGGAGACTCCAGCAGAGGATCAGAGGCATTCTAGCACGACACCCAGATTGTCATTGAGGGCCTATTCTACATTTTCACATTTCACATTTCACATTTCACACTTCATTTTCAGTTTTCATTTTTACTTTCAGTACTTTTTGTACTTGTACTTCAGACATTGTATTAGACTCACCACTTTGTATCTGATGGTCTCATAGGTCATTTTGGCCTTTTGAAGACGTTAATATATCATTTCATTTCATTTCACTTCTCTCTTTATGTTTGCTTGTGTGGCCTTTATTGTTGCTTTTTTGGCGATGTTGAGCGACAAAACGAATATGTGTGTGTGTGTGTGGGGTTACCAAAAAAAGTATGTGTGCAGAAAAACAACAATTCTTACACAACGTTCCATATAGGCGAAGACCCTCGCACATTTCTTCTGCACTGAGAGTGGGCTCCCAGCTGCGATGCTACATGCCTCGGATGTCTCTCCTTTGGTGGTTTTCAAGCTTTGTATGCTAGCAGACATGGACTTGGGAGAACTTCCACCATTGCTCGAATGTGCACGAGTATCTTCACTGAATCTCAAACTCACAACTCTTCTTTCATCTACAGAGAATCCAGAGTACAGACTCTCAGTGTTGAGAGCATATAGAAGCAGCTTGGACCAATAACCATTCATTTCTACATCCAAGTAAGCTTGGTTGTAAAATATTTCAATATTGTGCACGCAGCAATAGTCTATCTTGTTTTTAATAGACTTGAGCAGATAATGATCTTCTGTTGGGTTGTCACAGGGCTTGGACGGAGAGCCAGCCAGTCACAAGTAAAATTCGAGGTTTTCCATTGTGCAAGCTTCGTCAACCAAGCATGCCTTTGCTCATCCCAATGTGATATCTTTGGTCCAGTGCTATAAGTATCCTTTAGATCTCTCTCAAACTCTACTTCTTCCTCCTTCTTAGCATCCCCCATGGCCTTGCCCTCCAATAGGTTTGGATTCCTTGCCTCTTGCATCGTCTCAATGGAGTCTTTTGATGCAACCCCACCGCCCCCTAGACCATTGGTACCCTTGTAACTGGACGGCACCACGTGCCAACGGAAAAGAACAGACTGAGTAGACTTTAGACGCTTCAAAACAACTGAACTGAGAGAGAGACACTTCACACGAGACACGGACTCCACCTTCGGAGAGCACGGGCCTCCACACTATGGCGCCCCCTTCGATATTTCTTTATATATTGGTTCAACGATGTACACTTTGGTGACACTGCTTTGCATCTCCAGTGGGAAGGATGCCAGAGAGTGAGCCCTTGCTTCATATATAAAGGCCCTTGGCCATCAAAAGCAGTTTACATGAAAAGCTTTTAGTCTAAAAGCATCCAATCCCAAACGTATGCGCCCCATGGGTTGTCCGTACAATATGCAACGTCAGCACATGGTTCAAAACACGGAAGCGTCGTAGAACCTGCCACGTCAACATATTTCACGAAAATCCATACTATAGGCCGTCTTCAACTTTTACGCTTGTCTTCGACGTTTGTACGCCTTTTACTTTTAGCCCCATCGGCCGGGGTCCCATTTATTGAGGGTTAAGATTTTAATCCTAACCCTATTTTAATAATAGGTCACTCGACAAGGAACTATAAGTTGGTAAGAACTTAATCTGCTTCTACTGCAACTAGGCTTTAGGCCCTCGATCGGATCTTCCGTTTGGCTAGGGTCTTTAGTGACTTGACATGTCAGCAGTTTGTGACATCCCCCTTTCTTGAAAGAAGAGTATATGCCAATGATTTCGGAAAAAGAAAGAAAGTGGAGAATCAACAACGGTTTTGCATCGGTAGTGAAAGAAAACAAAAATGAAGGGTGCAGCATGCGAGCACAAGTGATTGCCAACATGGGTGCCTTTTCGTATCGCACGCGAGGATCGAGGTGACACTTGCGATGCTAGGATCGACATGAGAGATGCATACCAACGTGCAGGAAACGCGCGCGGGCGGGGGGGGGGGGGGGGGGGGGGGGGGGGGGGCACTCTAGATGGCGCAAGGAAGCCAGAGCAGGTAGTGATGAAGGGGGCAGAGACCATTGGAAAAATATTATATAGGCGAAACTACCACCATAGCATCGAGCTGCTTGAGGCGATCTGGCTTTAGGCCAAATACTTCTGCGATCATGAGGTCGCGAGTTGGAGACCGTCGTCTGTAGAAACGGAGTTAACATTTTGGAGATAGCTCCTAGAGTTAAAGTCAATATTATTAATAGTAGTATGTCTCACTATTAGAGGAAACTGCATAGAGCATATGAATAAAATAATGAACCTAACAGTATACTAGTATAAGTTGATCGCAGAAGAGTAATCTTCTGCGATCAACATAGAGAAATAATATCCGAGGGTCATTTTGTTTTCTCATTCCATATCGGAGCTCTTGATATTCTGGTTAGCAAAATTAGCCATCACACCTAGACCGCGCTGATCAGTAACAGGTGTCTCGTTGCACTAAAGTTACATACCTAGGCAATCTCACCCAATGAAGATGGCACATCACAATGCAACATAGATGCTTATATATGCATGTTACAAGACACAGAAACATATAGTTGTTGATGAACCCTTCCCCCCCCCTCCCCCCCCCTCACAAATAACCATCGAGGTCCGGGCCATGAGCTATTCAATGACTCCCTCATCACTCATCCCGTAAATAATCTAAAAAGGTCCAGGCCATGAGATATATATAGAGGCCTATTACAACCAAATGCTCCCCAGAACGCAGCTTGTGTCGCTTGGAGGTTCCAAGAGTAAATATTGCTTAGAATGTTTCCAATTTCCTTTTTCAAGACTCCTCCCACAAATAACCAAGAAGGTCTGGTTGTCACGTGTGCACTTCACTTGCGCTACGTGGACATGCTTCTGCTATAGTCTAGCATGAGTCATTAGCTTATGACTGAGCCTGGCACCTTTATGAGCCTCTTGTAGGACGTGCATGCCCAGGCCGGTCATAGTTGCATACCTAGGATAACATTCAGCATGAGGATTTTTACCACACGAACCCAATTTTCCCAAAATGCATGTGAACCACCTCAGATGGAACTATTATTAATAAGTGACTGTTGCAAGTCCAGATCGTGGGGCCTCAATTGAGGTTGCTCGACCCAGATTGGGAAGGCTATATAAGTGGCCAAGGACGCATGAAGAGAGAAAAAGACCTAGAGGGAGCAGAAGCACCAGCAGACCCGCAGTACTCACAGTCCCTCTAGCGTTTCTCAAGCAGCATGAACCAACGTTTTGAGCCCTAAATGATCAGCGTTTTAGATCAGCCCTTAGCCGCCGTACCGCACCCATTTAGTAGCAGACTCTTGCCGAGACGACCATCAGCAATCCAGTTTCCAGCCAGCATTCAGATCAGCCCTTAGGTGCGAGTAAGAAGTAGAAGAAGCAGAAGCAACAGACTCAGTGCTGGCAGGTCAGAGCATCTAGCGTTTCCAGCCTTCTTCTCATTAGGGTTTTCAGATTGAATACCAGTGTTTTTCAGCCAGCCTGATCAGTGTTTTCAGCCCAAAGCGCCAGCAGATTTCAGCCTAGCCTCGTCGTGGTTGCAGATCCCTTGCCATTGACATCGCTAACAGATTCCGGCATTCAGCCATAGTGTCGTCGTCATCATTGTCGTCGCCACCGTCATTGACACAATACCCTAGCGCCTAGTACCCCTTTTGCCTTGGCTCGGCATAAGGATCCATAGACCCCATCAGTACCTCATCGCGACATCGTCGTCGTCGACATAGAACCTCTCAGCACCGCAGTACCCCGCAGTACCATCATCACTCAGTACCCAGCATTAGTACCCATCAGCATAAGCATCTCAGCATTTAGCATCATTGTATGAGCATTTGTGCAAGAATAAAGAAAATACTTGCTCTGGCAACGGAACAAGGGACACTCGGTGTCGTCTCTCTCTCTCTCTCTCTCTCTCTCTCTCTCTCTCTCTCTCTCTCTCTCTCTCTCTCGTCTCTCTTTTTCATTCAGTTCAGTTCTTTTCAAGGGAAGTAAAGTGCCCCTTGTGTGCGGAGTACTAGATCCGAGCTAAATCCTTAAAATACTTCCGCTGCACCCGACACCGGACCATGAGTAAAACATTCTTTTGCAATCATTCAATACTCCTCCCGCAAATAACCAAAAAGGTTCGGGCCATGAGTAAAAGACACCACTCTGCAAACGTTCAATACTCCTACCACAAATAACCAAAAAGGTCCGGGCCATGAGTATATTTAAATATTATCAAGCATCAGTTCTTCTCTTCAGTACTCCTCTTGGGAAAGCCAAGCCATCAGTAAAACACAACTTTGCTATCACAATTTGCTCTTGAATACTCCTCCTAGGAAAGGCCGAGCCATAGTCCAAAAACATTGGAACCGGTATCAAAATCAGATTCAAGCAATCTCAAAACGATTAGTGTCCAAAACAGATAACATCCATTTCAAACAAATTCCGAACAGTATTTTAAAAAAGATTTTGAAGAAAAATTCAAGCAAATGGTTCTCCTCGTTGCAAAAGAGTTGATCTCATTTCCATGCTCCCAACTGCTTCTAGTATTACCCGTTGTTCCTTCTCCTTCTCTTGTCGTTTCTTCTTCATCCAATCCCATAGCTTTCATTTGTAGGCTCATATGAGTCCGTGTCTCTCTAGAAAAAAAGAAAAAAATATGTAGAGCTTGGAAGCGCCATCTTGCTCTATCTCCTCTTGAAGGACCGGTATACGTTCATAAAAGCACATGACTGGAGCTTTGAGACCACTGTAACGGGACGACACCACGTGCCAATAGTAAAGAACAAACCGAACAGACTTTAGATGCTTCAGAACAACTGAATTGAGAGAGAGAGAGAGAGAGAGAGAGAGAGAGAGAGAGAGAGAGAGAGAGATGAAATGAAATGTTATATTAACGTCTTCAAAAGGCCAAAGTGACCTATGAGACCAAACTGATACAAAAGTGGTGAATCTGGTACAATGTCTGAAAAGTGTGAGAGTGTGAAAATAAATGCGAAAAACTAAATACAAAGTATTAGATAAACTTCTTAGGAGCATTCTACGTGTCTGGCTAGAATGCTTCTAATCCTTTGTTGTAGTCTCCTCCGGTGAAGTGTGCTTCTGCATCTCGGTCGTGGTCGTCTCGATTTCCTAAGCTTAGTCCCCTGTCAATGAGGGTGCCTTTGGTATGAATGTGGGTACTCCTTTGTGCTCACTGCTGGCCTCTTGTTTCTCCTTCCATTCCTGCTTCTCTCGATCCGAAGAAATCTGTGATCTGCCTCTGAGGTTGTAGTGCTCTTTGTCTTCTCATTAGATTATCCTTGTGCCGATGTAGTTCCAGTAGGTACAGGCCTAAGCACCTTTGATCTTGGTATTGCATGACTCTATCTAGAGGTCCAAAGACTTCTTTAAATAGGCAATGGAAACGCCCACGTATCTCATAGTATACAGTGCAATGGCATATGTAGTGTAATTCTGTCTCCGGCTCCATTCTGCATAACTTGCAAATTCTGCTCTCAGGTGGGATTCCCCTAAATCTGCCAAATTCAATTTCCAGTTGGTGTGAGGATGTACGAATCTGACCAATAGCACATCTCAAACCATGAGACAGATGGGTATCCATGTAGTTCGGGCGAATCACAAAACCATCTTCAGATAGATGTAGGAAGTTTCCTTTGTAGTCGGCCATTTTCGTGCCTTATTCTTGTGTGGGGTCTACCCATGTCCTCTTAGTGTCCAACTGTATAAGATCCTGGCGGATGATTTTATTAATCTCCGTTCGTGTGATTGCCAGTGATGGAGCCTCAAGAGAGTATTGGTAGGGGGGTAATCCTTCCATACTGAACCCGTGTCTCTGAAACCACGAAGACAGTTGCGCATACCAGCATGATGTATCTCCTTTCATTGCTAACTGTCGAGAGGATTCGAGGGCCAATCTAGTATATCGGCAATTATTTGTATCCCACAAACCATGTATAAAGGACACTGATCTAGTAAGAGCTTCAATTTCTATCGGAGAGGCAGCTAGTTCCACTCGGATAATCGCATGTGGTACGGAGGCCTTGGCTCTAATCATTCGGGAAATCATAGATACCAACGGTCTCTCCATTGGCTTCCAATTATCCAGATCCACAGATGGTCCCCAAATCTGGACCCCATAAAAGCATAGCCGAGGCCACCAGAGTATCAAAGAGCCAAAGTTTTGTTCGTGGTTCCTGAAACTGCACTTGTGAACACATCCTCTCCAACCCTCCCAAGGCCGCAGAGGCTCTGGACAATCTAGCCTCCGCTGCTTTCTTAAGAGTAAACTTCGGTCCTGTAAATACCACACCAAGGTATGTGTATGCATCTGTGTACTCTACTGTATCCTGGCCATATGCAAATGTAGGTGCCGATCTCCTAACCCACTGCGGTGTGGTGTTAAACACCATAACTTTGGTTTTACCCAAATTCACCGACAGTCCGCTATCCTCCGCGAATTTATGTAATGCATCTAACTGCCTCTGCATTCCATCTGGTGATTCTGCTATCAATACAATATCATCTGCATACAACAACAAAGGGATCCATGACCTTGCAAGTTGAGCACCTCTGTCACCCTCTCTATCAATGTAATCTGATACCTCATCTATATACATACCAAATAAAGTAGGGGACAGTGGGCATCCCTGCTTTACTCCAACGGTGGAATGAACAATGTCGGAATCCCCTTCTGGAGTACGTACATAACCAGTTACTGACCCATATAAGGCCATGATCCCCCAGATAACCTCTTTGGGGACCCCTAACTCTTGCATTCTGCGCATCAATCTGGCCCTTGGTACTGTATCAAAAGCTTTCCGAAAATCCACAAAGCAACAATACATCCTTCTCCCGCTTGCTCTTCCTTCCTCCCTAATGGCTCTGAGCGTAAGAATATGATCTAGAGTGGAATAACCCCTCCTGAATCCAGCTTGTCCTATTGCCCTTATGCCCTCATTCTCTGCCCATCTACTCAATTTTTGTTCCAGAATGGATGCGTACAGTCGGGTCAATGTGTGACCCACCATAATGGTACGGTAGTTCCCGGGTATCATAGGATCCCCTGACTTGAAAATAGGTACGATAGTAGATAATTCACACGAGACACGGAGTGGCATAGCTCCACCCCCCCCCGGAGAGCACTGGCTCCAAACTGTGGCACCCCTTTTGGTATCTTTTATATTGCTTGAACGATGTACACTCTGGCAACACTACTCTGCATCTCCCACGGGGGAAGGATGCCATAGAATGAGCCCTTGGTTCATAATCGTGGGCCAGTTTACATGAAAAGCTTTCAGTTTAAAAGCATCTGGTCCCAAAAGCATATGCCCCTTGGGCACATGCCATGTCAGCACTTGTCAGCGCAAAACGTGGAAGTGTTGCTCAAGCCTGCCACGCCAATGTATTTTGCGGAAATCTGTACTATAAGCCACGCCATCAGCTTTTACCTTGTCTTGAATGTGCGTGGGCCTTTTATTTTTAGGCCCCATCGATCGAGGTCCCATAAGAAGTTGGGGACTAGGATTTTAATGCTAACCCTATTTTAATAATAGGCCACTTGGCGAGGATTTGTAAGTTGGTAAGGACTTTATCTTCTTCTACTTCAACTAGGGTTTAGGCCCCTCGGTTGGGATATGAAAGTTGGCTAGGGTCTTCAGTGACTTGACAAATCAGCAGCTTGTGACAACCCCTATGCACCAAAATCATTACAAACCCACATAGTAGCATGATTTTGAGATTGTTGAGGGATAAAGTCACTTGAAAAATCTCCAAACTGACTCTGATGGAATGTGATGGAAATGCTTATGCTTATGCAGTGTGCAACCAGAGGATATGCATCTACACTGAGTTATTGGGCATGCACGGTCTACGAATAGACTCACAAAAGTGCCAGATCACTTCTAATCTAAACCAACTGGACTTGACGGAAACCCTGTTATGGTGTAGCTTGTCCATGGACACATGCCAACAACTCTGGATAATCCTTGAAGAACTCTTCTTCTACCCACACAGCTTCATGGGTTCCTCGATTTTTGAACTTCAAAAAATATTGTCGTACTTGTATCTTCGAACCATGGCGAAACCGATGCAACAAGACTTGCTCCGGCTCCACGACTTCAGCTTCATCGGTGATCTCCAGTTCTTCTTCTTCCGAAACGTCCTTTGGAGGCGTTCCTTGAACCACTTTCAACCAAGAAACATGGAAAACATTGTGCATTGACCATGAGTTAGGGAATTGCAATTTCATTAAAACCTCATTAATCTTTTTGATGACTGGAAATGGACCATATATATGAAAAGACAATTTAGGACATTTTTTTCCAACTTGCTTAAAACGCTGTTTCATGATTCGTAGATACACCCAATCTCCTTCCTTGATCGAGACCTCTTGACGATGCTTGTTAGCCTGTCGAGAATAAGATTCCTGAGCCTTGCTTAGCCGAAGCTTCACACTCTCAGATATCTCATCCAATGACTGACTGTCAGCATTGGCATCAGGCATTTGATTGAACGATCTAGTCAAAAGTGACTGGAACCGACGGCCAAAAGCTGCCTTCGAACGGAGTTCGACGAATAGCAAAAGAAAAGGAATCGTTTAGAATAGCTTGAACGAATGGGAGATAGAGCTCCCATTGAGACTACTGATCATGAACATAAGATTTTAACACATCAAAAGCCAACTGATTATAAATTTCCGTTTGACCATCTGACTGTGGATGAAAAGCGAATGAAAAATTTAACTTTGTGCCAAAATTTTCAAAGAGTGCACGCAAAAAGTTGGACGTGAACTTAACATCCCTATCTGAAACAATGAACTTTGGCAAACCACAGAGAGGGTACCAATGCTTAATGAACAATCGTGCAACATCCTGTGCAGTAACTGTGGCTTTACAAGGAATCAACATGCAAAATTTGCTGAAACGATCAACAATTGTTAAACATTGAGTGTTCCTTGAATGCAGACTTGGTGGTAAGTCACAAAATCCATAGAGATATCCTGAAAAGGTCTCTCGAGAATAGGCAGGGAAAGCAAGAGGCCTTGCTGCTTACCCAAGGAGCTTTTACTTTTTGACATATGGTGCACTGTGTGACATAACGAAACACATCTTTCCGCATTTTAGGCCAATAAAAAAAAGGTTCAATCTTTTCCAATGTGGTGTTCATTTCCCTGTGCCCACCCGTGAGAGAATCATGTGCATCATGCAATATGGTTGGCCTGAGAGAGGGCAACACACATAGACGCTGACGAAAAAATAACAATCCATCACGAATGAGATAGTTGTTGGGCCCTTGGGAAGCAAGAGCCTGCAATCAATACTCACCAAACTCTGAATCTGCATACTGATTCTTCATGCTGTCAAAAGACTCACCCTGTATAGAAAATGTGGTTCTTGACTCAAGAGCCAAAATTTGTCCTTTGCGACTCAACGCATCTACAACAGGGTTAGCTTTTCCAAGCACATACTCAATCAAACCGCCAAATTGCTCAAAAAATTGTAACCACCGCGCTTGGCGATCATTCCAATGTGCACTAGGCATAGACTGGAGCCACTTGAGGGCTTGATGATCTGTGCGACCTGTAAACTCTCTACCATACAAAAAATGCTTCCAATGCTTAAGAGAGTGAATGACAGACAAAAGTTCTTTATTATAAACTGAATAATTCTTTTCCGCACTATTGAGCTTCCGGCTAAGGAAAGCTACAGGACGACCATGCTGCTGTAGCACAGCGCCTATGGCAACACTGCTCGCATCCTTCCATACTTCAAAGGGATCATCCCAAGAGGCAAGGATAAGACACGGTGCTTTTGTCACCGCAACCTTGAGAGCTGCGAAAGCCTCAATGGCTGCCTCGGGCAAGTCTACGCGCTGACGGCTAGTCTTTACCCCTTTCAAAACATCACTCATAGGTGCAGCAATGCGTGCAAAATTCTCTATGTGCGAACTATATGCTTGACATAAACCAAGAAAAGAACGCATATCATATGCAGTTTTGGGCAAATCCCAATTACGAACATGTTCCACCTTCGCGGGGTCTAGCTTGACGCCTTCTGCAGAAATGATATAACCGAGATAAGTGACTTCGGTAAGAAAAAATTCAGACTTCTTAGCTGCAATGTACAACTGACACTCATCCAAACGAGTTAGTACCCTTTTGACATCTCTTTGATGTTGCTCTCACGATGCAGAAAAATGAGGATATCATCTAAAAAAATGAATACACATACACCTACCATATCGCCGAAACTACCTACCATGAGACGATTGAACGTACCCACATCTCCTGTCAATCCAAAAGGCATAACAATATACTCCCATTGCCCTCGCTCGGTGCGAAAGGCGGTCTTGAAAATGTCGCCTTTGAATACTCGTACCTGATGGTATCCACTTTTGAGATCGACCTTGCTGAAAACCTTTGCCCCATTGAGCCTATCAAGGATATACTCAATGCGAGGCATCGGAAACTTGTTCTTGACGGTCATCTTGTTTAATGCCCTATAATCTCACACAAACGAGACGAACCATCCTTCTTGCGAACAAACAAAATGGGAGCAGCAAAAGGACTTACACTAGGACGTATGAATCTTCTAGCCACCAACTCTGTGAGTTGTCGCTCTAACTCTTCCTCCTGTGACTTGTTCAAACGGTAGGGAGCCTTACTGACAGGCTGTGCTCCCTCCATAAGCTCGATGCGATGGTCCTCCGGCCGCTCGGGTGGGAGACGAGGTGGAAGATCATCTTGCAAAAAGAGATGTTTAAACTTCGTAAACAACTCTGAATACTTACCTGGAGCCTGAATGCTCTGGGAAATTGGAGCAGCATAGATGAATGCCGCTTGTGCTCCTCGTCGTAATTCACGCTTTACCTACACATGCGAGATGAAAGGCAAAGAATGCAAGCCCTCCTTGGCATGTAAAGTGAGAGTGTTAGCCTCCCAATCAATGAGAGGGTTCAGTTCATGAAACCATTTAATGCCTAAAATCATATCACATCCTGAGAGAGGAGAAACAAGAAATTTCCTACGAAAAGAAGCTTGTTGAACGGTAAACATTACATCAAGGCACTCCTTCGTGATGAGAGAGTCCATACCAAGAGCGAAGCCAGAAACCTCGAGAGGAGATTTCTGACTAACCTCTAGGCGGGCTCTCTCAACTAGAGGGGGACTAATCACATCATGCAGACTGCCTGGATCAAACAATATGATAAAACGCTGTCCTTTTACATGACCATAACACTTCATGAGAGATTCATCAATGTGTGTGTTAGAGTCATGAGAAGATGCAGGTTGTGTTGTGACAGTGCTTGTGGTAGCTGTGGGTGCCTTTGGTTCTCTAGGGGGGACTGACTTAGGACAGGCCTTCTTAATGTGACCCTTGACGTGACATTGAAAACATCTACCTTCTTTAGCATAAATCACTTGTTCTTCAGCCGTGATGTATCCTCCTATAATTCCTTGTGAAGCTTTTTCATCAGGGGTTAGCTTAGGTTTTGCAGGTGCTTTAGCTTTACCCTTGGATTCATTGTTAGAGTTCTTTTCCGAGGAATTAGAGGAAGAAGGGCTGGAAGAATTACCATTCTTACCATTCTTACCGTTCTTACCATTCTGTGTGTTCTGAGAATTCTGAGATGTCCCTTGAGAAGACTTGTTCTCCTTAGGTTTTCCCTTGTTGTGCTTCATCTCTTGGGCGAGAGCGATTGCTATCGCCTTGTGGAGATCCGAGGGGTCAAAGACTTCAACATCAAACTTGATGTATTCATCTAACCCAAAGAGAAAAGCCTCTTTGTGCTCATCATCCGATTTGCGTAATTGAGTGCCTAGCTGCAAAACACGGTTAGAAAAAGACACGACTTGCATACCATGTTGCTTGAGATTGCGCCAATCCTCTTTCAATCGTGCGAGGTACTGAGGTGGCATAAACCGCGCCTTGAGCTTGTCTTGGAAATCATCCCAACTAAAAGAGAGGGGCGTGAAATCGTCGGCTGCTTCTAGGTGCGCTGCTAGCTGTGCCTCTTGCCATGCGTGGTACCAATTGATGGCATCACCGGCAAGGTACATAGCTACCATCAAAACCTTGCTATTTCTTGTTTTCTTAGTTGTCGCAAAATAAGCATTAAATTGATGCAACCAAGAATGAATCACCGTAGCATCCATCTTACCATCATACTTACTGAAAGTAAACTTACGGTGACTGGGTTGTTGGAATCCGCATCGTGGCTTGCACCACTTGAGGAACTCCCACGATCTTTGGGTGGTTCGGTCTTCGAGACTAGCACTTGCGAAATAAATTCTTGAGTGTGTACCTCCCTTTGAGCTTCACGCTAGGCCTCCCTTTCTTCTTTTCGTTCATTTTGTTCATCGCGCTCGCATTCGAAAGCAAGGCGATTGGCTTCTTGTTGTGCCATCACAACTCGATTCGCTTCCAAAGTAAGGTGAGTCGCTTCTTGTTGTTGTAGTGCGTTTCTTTCATTTCGTTCCATCGTAATGCGAGTCGTTTCTTGTTGTGCCAGCATCATGTCCATCATTGACTTGACCATCATCTCCATAGGAGTTAGAACAACTCGTGGTGTAGATGGCGAAGGGGGAGGGGTGGAAAAATCGCCTGGTGGGGAGAATCGTTAGTCGCCTCTCTCATGCTCATCACCTGTATGCGAAGTATCCATTCCGCTTCGGGTGACGACCATGCACTAGGATCTTTGGTTCTTAAGTTCACGAGGAACTTGGTTCTTGAGGGTCTTGAGGTTCTTGAGGGTTTCTTTTGCTTGCAAATTGCGTTGGAGAAGGATCTTCTCTTCACCCGAGTTCTACTCTTTTCCGCGGGCGCACCCCTTGGCGGCCTTGCGCTCACACCAAGGTTGCTTTTTCCCACCTCACGTCGATTGGCCGGCCGCTAAGTGCACGGTCTGCTCTCAATGAGTGAAAAGAGACACAAGGGGAGGCTGGACAAGCCCTTCTTTCTTGGGATTCCTATCACTCTTCAACAAAACACGATTAGGAATCGACACGCCCAAGTAAACGTGGGTTTGTGCGACCGCAACAAGCAAAAAAAATTCTTGTGGTTCTTTCCTTAAGTAATGCAGAACACTTCCAAAGCTTTGATACCAATGTAAGGTGCAGCGGAATAAATGTTGTATTTCTCAAGATTAGTGATCTTTATTTGCTCAAGGTTCCTTTTAGTTCTTAGGGAAAGGAGAGAGCCTTCCGTCTTTATGGAGAATGCTATGATCACGAACAAAGTGAGTGGATAGTGTGCGTGCAAGTGTATGAGACTGAGAGAAGGAGAGAAAAGAGATACGACACCCGAGAGGTTGTAAAACCCTCCTCCGAAGGCCCCACTCTCGTCGTCGGCGAGAGTGGTCTAACTTTGATTGCACAAAGGTGTACAATGATGATGCATGGACTGATGCAAATGGGGGCTATGTCGATGACGACGATGATGACTTTAGGGCTGAATTTGGTCCTCTTCTATCTGCTGTCCACAAGGGGGAAAATGTTGAGGATCTGGGTGATCTTGGGGCTGCTGTATATGGCTGAAAATCCCTGATTTTGGCAAGGAAATTAGGGCTGATAAAAAACGCTGATGAAGCTAGGCTTTGGCTGCGTTTTTGCTGCTGTTATCGTAGGCTGAAAACGTTGGAGAATTGCAAGGCAAGGCTGCGTTTTAGGGGCTGAATTCCCTGCTGTAAAACACTGTCAAGGGCTGCGTTTTTCAATGCTGAAGGGCTGATGTAAAACGCTGAGACCTGCTGATTGTTGGCGATCCAAAAACGCTGGGGTTTGGGCTGCCTGAAGGGGGAAAAACGACACGGAAAGGAGCTTGATGGCGATGGCTGCTATGAGGAAAACGCCAAGGGGAGAGGGAGGCTTGATGGCGATCCAAACGCTGATGGGATGAAGGTGGAGTGGCCTCACCAAGGTGGCTTGGGGAGGATCTTGCTGAGAGAGGGAGGGAACACCTGTTGCTTGGAAGCCTGCTGTGCTCCTTGCTCATCTGCCCTATTGTGCTAACTTGGGTTTGCTTATATATTAACTTACCCAATTTGCCCTACTGAGTTCCCAACAAAAGTCACTTAATAAATAAGTGAAAAATGTCAAAAATAGGGGAAAATAGGATAAAGTCGCTTGAAAAATCCCCAAACTGACTTTGATGGAATGTGATGGAAATGCTTATGCTTATGCAGTGTGCAACCAGAGGATATGCATCTACACTGAGTGACTGGGCATGCACGGTCTACGAATAGACTCACAAAAGTGCCAGATCACTTCTAATCTAAACCAACTGGACCAAACGGAAACCCTGTTATGGTGTAGCTTGTCCACGGACACATAGGGTTGGATGTGTCACGTGACATCTTCTTGTGCTCTTTCTGATATTGTGTCATGCCAAGGAAGAGACATTGAATGTGACTTCCTAGAATGCAAACATTTCATCCTTTCATGAAAAATCCGCATACATCCGTGCTCATTCATGAGTGAAACATGCTCAACGTACAATATGTCATGCCTAGGAAAAGGGATCACATAAAGACGTTGACTAAAATGCAGGAAACGATCACGAATGGAACACTCGAACAATGCGTGCTGACTAATCATTCGAACACATAGTACTTCCTGAGAGGGTTCTTTGGACCTAGGCTCGAGAGCCAAGATCGGTTTGTCCTGATCGACCGAATCTTCCTGTGGGGGTTCTTTGGACCTGGACTCGAGAGCCAAGATTGGTTCTTCTTGAGGAATTTCTGCAATGAGGTTAGCTTCACTAGAGAAAGTATCAACTAACACATCATTTTTGTGAGCAATCACAACATCTTTATCTTGCAAATCATTATGTTTGTGAGAAATCACATCTTGATCATGCTCGTGAGAAATCACATCTTGATCATCATGCTTATCATTGTCATCCAATTCATCATGCTCATCATTATCATTCAAATCATCATGCTTGTCCTTATCATGCAATTCATCATGCTTATCATCATGCAAATCCTGTGTGTCATGCTTTGGAAAAGAAGAGATGGAGAGAGTCTCCTTTTCCTGAATCTCTTGCATCTGTGCTTGCACTTGAGAAAAGAATCAGAACAAGGCGGCTTTCCTTTCGTTGTGCTCATGCTCTATGGCTGCCATTCTTTCTTCGTGTTCACGCTGTATTTTTGCTTTTCTTTCTGCGGCCTCCAAGTGTGCTTGCTCGCGCTCACGCTCAAAGTCGGCCTTTCTTTCTGCTGTTCGTGCTTCGCTTTCTAACTTCCTGTCCATCATCATCTTGTCGAAAGCCTCCATAGGAGTTAGTGCAATCCTTGGCGTAGATGGGGGAGGGGGAGAGTCGGAAAAACTTCCTGGTGGGGAAAACTCTTCTTCGCCACTCCCATGCTCACCACCTCCATGCGAAGTATCCATTCCGCTTCGGGTGATGACCATCCACTGAAGTCTTGGGTTCTTAAGTTCACAAGGAACTTGGGTTCTTGGGTTCTTGAGGTGCTTGAGTTCTTGAGGTCCTTGAGGGTCTTGAGGTTCTTGAGGTTCTTCTTTAGCTTGCAATCTGTGTTAGAGAAGGATCTTCTCTTCACCCAAGTACTGCTCTTTTCCGCGAGCACACCCCTTGGCGGCCTTGCGCTCATACCAAGGTTGCTTTTTCCGACCTCACGTCGATTGGCCGGTCGCTAAGTGCACGGTCCGCTCTCAATGAGTGAAAAGAGGCACAAGGGGAGGCTGGACAAGCCCTTCTTTCTTGGGTTTCCTGTCACTCTTCAAAAACACGATTAGGAATCGACACGCCCACGAGGTCTTGAGTTACGTGCGACCGCAATAAGCAAAAAAAATTATGTGGTTCTTTCCTTGAGTGATACAGAACATTGCCAAAGCTCTGATACCAATGTTAGGTGCAGCGGAATGAATGTTGAACTTTGCTCAAGATGAGTGCTCCAAACTGTGCTCAAGGTTCCTTTTACTTACGAAAGGGAGAGCTTTCCATTCCTTTAGGGAGAGAGTGCAATGGACACAAACAAAGTGAATGGACACTGAATGGAAGTGCATGAGACTGAGAGATAGAGAGAGAAGAGAAGACGACACCAGAATGTTGTCAAACCCTGCTCCGAAGGCCCACTCTCTATGGCGAGATCGGTCTACTTATGATTGGACAAATCTCTACAATGCTTGGACTCGTCGACGATGTCGACGATGATGAGGACGACGACGAGACGGGCTGAAATCTGAAAATGCTAAGGTTGAAATCTGCAAATCTTTATCTGCTGAATTCTGACTCTATGTCGATGGCGACGATGCGACGACGACGCGCTGAAAACGCAGATGCTGAAATTTGCGTTTTCCGGGCTGAAACTGCAAACTTCGCTCGATCTGACCGTGCGGCAAGGATCTGCTGTGGGAAGGTGAGATCTGCGAGGTTCAGGGGTTCTACTGCGGGTACTGACTGCTGAAAACTGAAAACGCTGGTGCTTAATGAGGTTCCGTCTCGAAGATCTGCAAAAACGCTGAGTTGTCTGGCAGATCCAAAAACGCTAGGGTTGATCTTTGTGCTGATGCAAAAACGTTGGCTCTCCTGCTGTTTTGCTGTAGCTAGGGTCTGTCTGTCGTGGGCAAGTCAAGGCGGTAAGGATCCGCTACCACAATGGCTGTGCTGCGAAGTCGTAGGGCTGAAAACTGAAAAATGCTAGCAGGCTTGCACCATGCAAAAACGCTAGGGCTGATCAGTCTCTGATGGGGGGTTCTTGCTGAGAAGTTTCCTGTTGATCAAGGTGCTCCTGTTGCCTCTTCTGCCAGAAAGTGCTAACTCTAGTTTGCTTATATATTATCTTAGCAAAATTGCCCTACCTAGTTCCCAAGAAAAGTCATTTTTCACTTAATAAATAAGTGAAATATGTCAAAAAATAGGTTTAATGCATTGGAAGATTCCCCTGATGGATTTTGATGGGAATGCTTATAATCATGCTGTGTGCAACCGGAGGATATGCATCTAATCTAAGTGTCTGGACATGCACGGTCTGCTAACAGACTCACAAAAGTGCCAGATCACTTCCTATTCTAGACTGACTTGACTGAATTGAACCCTGGTCATGTTGTAGCTTGTCCACGGACACATAGGGTTGGATGTGTCACGTGACACTATCTTCTGATAACTGGTCTCCTTCATACCTAATCATCTTTGCAAAGACCACAAGGAAGAAACACGCAAAACACACATAACCTGAAATTCTTACCTGTGCACGTTCCAGTGCCGAAACAGAGTGTAAGGTGCAGCGGAATGAATGTTGTATTTTCTCAAGATTAGTGATCTTTATTGCTCAAGGTTCCTTTTAGTTCTTTAGGGAAAGAGAGAGCTTTCCGTCTTGTAGAGTGCTGTGGTCACGAACAACGTGAGTGGATATTGTGCGTGCAAGTGAATGAGACTGAGAGAAGGAGAGAGAAGAGATACGACACCCGAGAGGTTGTAAAACCCTCCTCCGAAGGCCCCACTCTCATCGGTGAGAGTGGTCTACTTTTTTTTTTCCGAGAAAAAGATCCTTCTATTAGTTAATGAAAACCGCCCATAGGGCTACAACCACCTCTGCAAGAGAGGGCTACAACAAGCATGATGGGGAGACTCTCCCAATGAAAAAACAGCATATATACAATGAGGCTAAATCAAGAGATGGGAGGAGGGAAGAGCCACACAGGTGGACAGTAGTGCCATCTGAGCACCCCCTGGACTATGGTGTAGAAAGGCCCAGGGCGCCAGAGTCGAAGGAAAGCTCCCGCATGCGGAGAAACCCCTCCTGAAGCCGGCCTGACCCTTTGCTCGTACATCCTCGCCCTCTGCCCAATTACTCAAGTGTTGCTCCAGAATAGATGCATACAACCGTGCCAATGTGTGTCCAACCATAATAGTGTGGTAGTTCTGAGGCTCTGTAGGGTCCCCAGCCTTGAAGACGGGCACAATATTAGACAACCTCCAAGTCTCAGGTAATCCCTCACACATGGCATGATTGAACAACACTGCGAGAATCTCCATCAGCATATCCCTGGCATGTATAAAGTGCTCCGCTACTAGACCGTCATGATCATATGCCTTCCTGGTCCTCATCCTGTTGATGGCCCTTTGTACCATCTCAGGTGTAAAGAAAGTGCTCGTAGCTAGGCAAGGCTTGGTAGGGTCTCGAAGGGGTTCCTGTTCAGGAACCGTATATAATGATGTCGCATATTGGCCCCACACATCATGTGAAGTAATCACTAGGGGAGGGGAGTGCTCATGGAAGAGTCGCCATGCTTCTCCTGAGTCCCTACTCAAGAACATCTGATATAAGTCTCGTTCCATCTGAGCTAGGTAAGCTCGCTTCTTCCGTCGCACAAGGCGTCGGAAAGCAATCCGAGACTGTCTGTAAGTGATGACTCCTAAAGGAAGATCCCTCTGAAGCTGGGCTCCCATCTCTCTGCATTCCTCATCATACCAACTATTCTGGGGCATGCTCCCAGAATGTCGTCTCTTGCCCGGCTGAGTGTGTGGGTATGTCACTGATGCAGCCCCATGTAGTGTCTCAGTCAGTAGAGTGGTGCACTCCTCCATTGAGAGGCCTGTATCATTTGTACCAGCTGTGCCTTCCAATAGACGGTCCCAGAGCTCCTCTGTATAAACGAAATCAGTCTCTGGAGTAAATGTATAGCGGGTGTGTGACTTGCCTCCTGATGTGTGGGTTGTACTATATTGAAATTTGACAGACAGTCTCAAGAGAGCATGATCTACTGCTATGCCCACTGGCCTAGCTCCCACAGTGAAATCCTGAATGTAGGGGATAAAGCTCGGTTGTGTCATAACATAATCCACTGTACTGCCCCCATGTCTGTGTGGAAAGCATGTGAAAGAGGCTACTCCAGGAAATCGCTGTAAGCCATTAAGTATAGCTAATCCATGTGTAGTCGTCATTTCCATGAGGTATCTCCCATATTCCGTCTGCTCTCTATCATCTGAGCATCTGTCAAGTCCCAACTCACCCACATCCAGCTCTCTAAGCATCTCATCTGAAGTGTCGTAGAAGATTGTCTGCGAGTTGCCCGTTCAGGCATTGAAGTCCCCTAGGAGAATGATATCACCATCCCTAGAAAACTCCCATATGTCATCATCTAGTATAGAGAAAGGCGACTGCCCTCTGGATGCAGCATACACTGATGTACTGGGAGGAAAGTAACATATGGCTATATATAGGAATCGACCTGTGTCAGCTCTCAGTCTTACCCACTTATATCTAGCATGATCATCTCTTTGTACAATATGCAGTAATGGTTGTAGTTCCTCTCTGAATAGCACTGCTACTCCTCCTAAACCTCTACTTCCATGCTCAAATCTCGCATTTGTCTTGTGAGCTGTCTCCCATCTGTATCCCACCACATGTGGCATCCCCTGTCCAGGGGCCTGATGAGTCTCTGAGAAGAATACAATATCCTTGTCTTTGAAACTGTCCTCAAATGCACCCACGTCCAACCTCATAGACCCATTACAATTCCAGGTAGCCATCTTCAGCGTGGTCCCATATGTCTCGCACCGTCATGCAGTGCACCGCTCTAAAATCACCACCCGTCCATCTCTATAGAAGGCCATCTTTCCCTTCTCCCTTGCTGCTGTAATCTCTGGCATTACCTCTCTCATATGTGCGAGCTGTGAGAGAGTCAGGTCATCACCAAGGAAATTACCTGTCTTTTAGAGAGTAGGCCTCTTCCTCAAGAATTCCTTCTTCTCTTCCAACGAGGGGAAGCGTAGTATGAGAGCTCTCCCTTTTGAAGACTCTTCCGTGCCATCACTTTTCTTACCTACCCTCCATGCCTTTGTGTGCAGAGGCTCCTCCATCCCCGTCATGGATGTAAGGCTTGTGACCTCTTTCTCCACATTGTTTATGTCCTTGAGACCAGTCATTCTCACATGCAGTGCTCGCATCCGCCTTCTTTGTTCATCTTCGAGGGTCATGTCGATAAGCGTCGGTGTACAAGGAGTTTCTTGGCCTTTCCCTTTCTTGGCGACCTCAATCCATTTTTCGGCCTCGTCCGCCTTTTTTTGTGTCCTTGTTATCATCTCCGCCCATGAAGATGTCTTTGCCACAGTCAGTTTTTCTTCCTCTGTGATCATCCTTACCTGTGCCTTGATTTCCTTGATTTCGAGGGCTGAAATTCGCCTTCCTCTAGCCCACATCTTACTCTATCATCAAGCTCCTGTTTAAGGGCCGAGACATCTTTTTTGAGTGTCCGTATCTCGGCGTTTGGGTTCTCCTGTTTGAGGGCTGAGACTTCTTCTTTGAGTGTCTGTATTTCTTCGTTAAGGCTCTCTTTCTCCTTCGTCCATTGTGCGCCTTCATTGAAGACCATCTGAAGGAGGTTGGCCTTCTCCTTCCACCATCCTTCCATCTCTGTTTTCCACTCCTTCATTTCCCTCTCCATCTTCGCCATCCGCTTGTTTGTGAGCATGAAGGTTGCCTTTGCTCGCGACTTGCAAACAGGTGAGACATTGACGGCATCCGTGTCCTGTGCAAGGTCTTGTGCAGAAGAGATTGCTTACATGCTTTGTCGTTCAAGAGATGTATCGGGTTCACTTACCATTTCGCACACAGAATTTTCCACTCAAACCTATGTGTATGATGTCGCATATGATATCCAGCTGAGCTACGCGTATGATGTCTTCCTTGCTACATGTAGGATGCCTGACCTACGCGTAGAATGACGACCTACACGTATGGTGTCTGTTGACCTACGCGTATGATGACCCTCCTGCGTAACTGACCACCAGCTGTTGCTGTCCAGCTTTTATGCAGTAAAACCTCAGATGATAAGAGGGCCTTGTGCCAGATGCCTTAACTCCCAACACTGCCAGCGGGTCTGCCCTAGCTTCAACCGTTGTAGGAAAAGAGAGCTCAAGGCGCAGAATGTACCTACTTGCAGCCCCCTTCTGAGAGAGAGAGAGAGAGAGAGAGAGAGAGAGAGAGAGAGAGAGAGAGAACTACTCTCGGACTGCAAAGAGGATTTTTTCTTCTTTTGTAAGATTTTTGAAGCTCTCTTAAATGAGAGTCTATCTTCCACAAACCTCCTCGGAAGCTCTCAAAGAAGAGACTCTATGTAAGGTGCAGCGGAATGAATGTTGAACTTTGCTCAAGATGAGTGCTCCGAACTGTGCTCAAGGTTCCTTTTACTTACGAAAGGGAGAGCCTCCCGTTCCTTTAGGGAGAGAGTTCAATGGACACAAACAAAGTGAATGGACACTGTGAATGGAAGTGCATGAGACTGAGAGATAGAGAGAGAAGAGAATACGACACCAGAATGTTGTCAAACCCTCCTCCGAAGGCCCCACTCTCTATGGCGAGAGCGGTCTACTTATGATTGCACAAATCTCTACAATGCTTGGACTTGCCGACCATGAGGACGACGACGAGATTGGCTGAAATCTGAAAATGGGAAGGCCTGAAATCTGCAAATCTCTATCTGCTGAATTCTGACCCTATGACGATGTCGATGGCGACGATGCGACGACGACGGGCTGAAAACGCAGATGCTGAAATCTGCATTTTCCGGGCTGAAACTGCAAACTTTGCTGGATCTGACCGTGCGGCGAGGATCTGGTGCCGGAAGGTGAGATCTGCGAGGTTCGGGGGTTCTACTGCGGGTACTGACTGCTGAAAACTGAAAACGCTGGTGCTTAATGAGGTTCCGTCTCGAAGATCTGCAAAACCGCTGAGTTGTTTGGCAGATCCAAAAACGCTAGGGTTGATCTTTGTGCTGATGCAAAAACGTTGGCTCTCCTGCTGTTTTGCTGTAGCTAGGGTCTGTCTGTCGTGGGCAAGTCAAGGCGGTAAGGATCCGCTACCACAATGGCTGTGCTGCGAAGTCGTAGGGCTGAAAATTGAAAAATGCTAACAGGCTTGCACCATGCAAAAACGCTAGGGCTGATCAGTCTCTGATGGGGGGTTCTTGCTGAGAAGTTTCCTGTTGATCAAGGTGCTCCTGTTGCCTCTTCTGCCAGAAAGTGCTAACTCTAGTTTGCTTATATATTATCTTAGCAAAATTGCCCTACCTAGTTCCCAACAAAAGTCACTTAATAAATAAGTGGAAAATGTCAAAAATAGGAAAAATAGGTTTAATGCACTGGAAAATTTCCTTGATGGATTCTGATGGGAATGCTTATGATCATGTTGTGTGTAACCGGAGGATATGCATCTAATCTAAGTGTCTGGGCATGCATGGTCTGCGAACAGACTCACAAAAGTGCCAGATCACTTCTTATTCTAGACTGACTTGACTGAAGTGAACCCTGGTCATGTTGTAGCTTGTCCACGCACACATAGGATTGGATGTGTCACATGACATCCCCTCCTTTTCAAAGTGAGGTACTCGTACCGAACTGTATGGCGTCGAGGGAGATCGCCAACAACATCCAGAATCCTCGAAAGGACTCTTCGCCGGCCCACTCTGACCTGTGGGTCGTGCGATACTTGAACTTCATAAAGGTCTGCAACGCTTGCTTCTTTGGGCCGCGCCGAAAGCGACAAAGTCATTGGTAGCTCCTTCAATGCTTTAACTTCGTCTATGGACGTAGGTCCACCTTCTTCAAGAATCTCCATGGCTGAAAATTCCTGAAACCACTTCCAACACAAAAACATGAACATACCTACTCCATGTAAAGTGAATGGAAAAAATCTAATCTTCCTCAAAGACTGTGCATGCAATGTGGATGAACAAAAAGACGGAATGCCAAATAGTTCACCACACACATGCAAACAATGAGAGCGAATCTTGTCTTTCTGATCTAAATCAATCAACTGTGGCAAATCACAATGGAAATGCCGATGCTTGATGCTCAATTCTTCTGTAAGGTGCAGCGGAATAAATGTTGTATTTCTCAAGATTAGTGATCTTTTTTTGCTCAAGGTTTCTTTTAGTTCTTAGGGAAGGAGAGAGCCTTCCGTCTTTATGGAGAATGCTATGATCACGAACAAAGTGAGTGGATAGTGTGCGTGCAAGTGTATGAGACTGAGAGAAGGAGAGAAAAGAGATACGACACCCGAGAGGTTGTAAAACCCTCCTCCGAAGGCCCCACTCTCGTCGGAGAGAGTGGTCTAACTTTGATTGCACAAAGGTGTACAATGATGATGCATGGACTGATGCAAATGGGGGCTATGTCGATGACGACGATGATGACTTTAGGGCTGAATTTGGTCCTCTTCTATCTGCTGTCCACAAGGGGGAAAATGCTGAGGATCTGGGTGATCTTGGGGCTGCTTTGTGGCTGAAAATCCCTGATTTTGGCAAGGAAATTAGGGCTGATAAAAAACGCTGATGAAGCTAGGCTTTGGCTGCGTTTTTGTTGCTGTTATCGTAGGATGAAAACGCTGGAGAATTGCAA
The DNA here is from genome assembly GCF_014529385.1 of Adiantum capillus-veneris. Taxonomy (NCBI): domain Eukaryota; kingdom Viridiplantae; phylum Streptophyta; class Polypodiopsida; order Polypodiales; family Pteridaceae; genus Adiantum; species Adiantum capillus-veneris. The sequence continues at coordinate 47,567,463 of NC_140939.1, forward strand.
GGCAAGGCTGCGTTTTAGGGGCTGAATTCCCTGCTGTAAAACACTGTCAAGGGCTGCGTTTTGAGATCTGCTGATTGTTGGCGATCCAAAAACGCTGGGGTTTGGGCTGCCTGAAGGGGGAAAAACGCCAGGGAAAGGAGCTTGATGGCGATGGCTACTGTGAGGAAAACGCCAAGGGGAGAGGGAGGCTTGATGGTGATCCAAACGCTGATGGACTTAAGGTGGAGTGGCCTTACCAAGGTGGCTTGGGGAGGATCTTGCTGAGAGAGGGAGGGAACACCTGTTGCTTGGAAGCCTGCTGTGCTCCTTGCTCATCTGTCCTATTGTGCTAACTTGGGTTTTCTTATATATTAACTTACCCAATTTGCCCTACTGAGTTCCCAACAAAAGTCACTTAATAAATAAGTGAAAAATGTCAAAAATAGGGGAAAATAGGATAAAGTCGCTTGAAAAATCCCCAAACTGACTTTGATGGAATGTGATGGAAATGCTTATGCTTATGCAGTGTGCAACCAGAGGATATGCATCTACACTGAGTGACTGGGCATGCACGGTCTACAAATAGACTCACAAAAGTGCCAGATCACTTCTAATCTAAACCAACTGGACTTGACGGAAACCCTGTTATGGTGTAGCTTGTCCACGGACACATGCCAACAACTCTGGATAATCCTTGAAGAACTCTTCGTCTACCCACTCAGCTTCATGGGTTCCTCGATCTTTGAACTTCAAAAAATATTGTTGTACTTGTATCTTCGAACCATGGCGAAACCGATGGAACAAGACTTGCTCCGGCTCCACGACTTCAGCTTCATTGGTGATCTGCAGTTCTTCTTCTTCCGAAACGTCCTTTGGAGGTGTTCCTTGAAACACTTTCAACCAAGAAACATGGAAAACATTGTGCATTGACCATGAGTTAGGCAATTGCAATTTCATTGAAACCTCATTAATCTTTTTGATGACTGGAAATGGACCATATATACGAAAAGAAAATTTAGGACATTTCTTTCCAACTTGCTTAAGACGCTGTTTCATGATTCGTAGATACACCCAATCTCCTTCCTTGATCGAGACCTCCTGACGATGCTTGTTAGCCTGTCGAGAATAAGATTCTTGAGCCTTGCTTAGCCGAAGCTTCACACTCTCAGAAATCTCATCCAATGACTGACTCTCAGCATTGGCATCTGACTACGAACTTCCCAAGAAGGGCTCTGCTCTGCTGTGCTGGATCAATGATCCCAAGCCCTCCCTGAGAACAAGGAAGTGTGATGACCGACCAAGCCACCTTGGCTCGGGCAATCTGAGTGTCACGACCTGACCAAAGGAAGTTCGTGAGCAACCTCTCTACCTGGCTGATACAAGAACTCGAGAAGATCCAGCAAGAATTCATGTACCACATAGTCGCCAACACCACCTGGTTGGCAACTACTACTCTACCAGCCAGCGAAAGTCGTGCTGAGCTCCAATGTAGCAGCTTTCTCCTGATGGACAGGAGAAGAGGAGCAATCTGCTGCTCGGGGTACAAGTCTAAACCAACCTGACAACCCAAGTACCGAACTGCAGTCCCTTGGGAAATCCACCTGAAACCCTCTCCTGGCATCCAATCTGGCACAGGAGCACTGCCAACCGAGAAAGCCACTGTCTTTCTCCAGTTGATCAATGCGCCCGATGCACAACAGGTCTCCAGAGCCTGCTCACATCTGTGCAAATTGGCCTCCTGGCCCTCTAAGTACAAGGCTGAGTCATCGGCAAACTCAGCGTCCAGTAGCTCATCTCCCCGAATAGGGAGTGCTAAGCCCCTCAGACCAACCTGATGTGACACCAAAAATCTGCTCATCGCCTCCGCATAGAACAGAAAGAGAAAGGGGGCAAGAGGACAACCCTGTATGACCGAGCGTGTGAGCATGAAGCACTCACCTCTACCTCCTGCCAAAAGCACCTGACTGTGAGCCTGTCTGTACAAAGCTGCCACCCCTCTGAGCCAAGCATCTGAGAAGCCCATCCTGCGTAGAGTGCCCTCTAGAAAGTCCCAGTCAACTCTGTCGTATGCCTTCTCAAAATGGAGAATAAGAATCACAAGGTCCTCCCCACGGAGCCGTGCCAGGGCAGAAGCCTCCCAAAAAGTGAAGATGTTGTCAAGGATACTGCGTTCCTTGACAAAACCTGTCTGAGTTCCATGTATAAGGCTCTCCAAAAGTGGCTGAATCCTCAAACTCAGAGCCTTGGCAAGAATTTTGTAGGCTAAGTTGAGGATAGTGATGGGGCGCCACTGTCGAATCTCATCCAAGGAGCCACCCTCCTTTGGAATGAGGTAAATCAGGCCCTCACTCATGCTATCAGGCATCACTCCTATGTGCAAAATGTACCGAAAGGAACTACAAAGATCTGGGCCAAGCAGGTCCCAGTGCTCCAAGAAAAAGCTGGGAGTCAGCCCATCCTCACCTGGACAGCTACCACGAGGGAGGGCCCTAAGAGCCGTGTGCAGCTCCTCAAGCTGAAGTGGCATCTCTAGCCTCTGGCGCATCTCCTCAGTCACAAGACAAGGCATCTGTGCCCAAACCTGCTCCCTGCATGCATCCTGCCGCTCTGACTGGGGCTCAGCCGACAGTAACTAACGGTAAAAGTCAGTAGCAACTGCACGCATATCCTCGGGCTCACAAACAACTGACCCATCGGGTCTCCTCAACTAATTGACCTTGGCATGCGAGTGCCGAGGTCCCACAGTCTCAAAAAAAGCACCTGTCACTCTGTCACCCACCTGAGTCCACTGAGATGCCTGTCGGTGAAAGGAAAACTCATGACGCCTCTCCTCTGTGCTAGCAAGCTCCTGTCGAGCCTGCTGTAACTGCTCCTCCAACCATGGACTGTCTCGATGTTGCTCATGCATCCTCTGTAGTGAAGCAATGCCTCGTCTGAGACGCTGCTCCTCCTCTCTCGTTGCAGCCCGGCGAGCCAGAGATTCCTGGAGAAAAAAGTGGCTAAGCTGAGCTAGGCCTAAGGGCCTAAGGCCCCTCTGTCTGCAGGTAGAACCTGGTTGTCCATGCCCTCTGTCCAGAGAGCCTCTATCCTCTCTCTCTGAGTGCTGGGTCCAACAAGACCCGCTCTGGGATGCGAAGCATCGTGCTCCCACTCCTCTGCCTGTCTGCCACTGTGAGGATCACTAGTGCATGGTCCAAGAAGGATGTCCCTGCCAGGATGCCCATTGATCCCCCTACGTCACTGAAGTGGTCACTAGTGTAGAAGCGATCTATCCGCGATAGATTCACTCCTCCCACTCTGCGGTCCGATCTAGAGAAGGCAAGACTGGTTGGAGGCCTCACAAAGCCAGAGTACTGCCATGTATCCGAGACCCTCAAAGTCATACACAACCTCTCCCAAGCTGCTAACTTGACTCCATGCACAGTAGCATGGCTGCCTCCAATCCTGTCAGAAGGGTCCTCCAACATGTTGAAGTCTCCTCCTACACATCAATGGTCAGCCTGTGGCAAAGACTCAACAATCTGTGACCAAAACTCTGCATGAGCACTCGCCACATTGGGCGCATAGATGTTTAGGAAGCCCACAAGGCAACCCTGAACCTGCATAGTAATCCACTGAGCTCTGCCTGGCACAATAATCCCTCTGCCCACAATGGCCTGCTGCAATGAATCCGCAATAGTCACGCATACCCCACCCTGGATGCCTCCAGGTCCAAAAGCAGCTGACCAAAAGGTATCATATCGTCCATGCAAAATCTGACCACATCGCCGAATGCGGCTCTCACACAGATGGTACTCCTGAAGCATAAGGAGATCAATCTCTCCTCCCACAAGGCAACGCTGAAGCTCCTGACGCAATCGGCCCCGCTGTCGCTGAAACTGGGGCCCACCTAGTCCCTACACGTTCCACGAGACGATCCTCATGGGGAGCGAGAGAGAACAGATGCTGCCGCAGCAGCAAGACGGGCTATCTTCGAGGCTGGCTTGGATGGGGAGTAATCCGCATCCGAGCGTCCTCTAGATAGGCGAGACTGTAGTGAGTGCCTAGCCCAAGCCCAAGCAGAGCGAGCCGTGCGTAAAGCAACCTCCTCTGTCCAGGAGTCCTCATGAATGTATACATAGCAAGGCAAACACTGCGTATCAGCAAAGAAGTACACCACAATGTGCCTACATCCTGCTGAGTCTGGGGGTGTCACCACAAACTTGGCCAGTGGCCACAAAGTCTGCAGCAAATCTATAACTCCAAGTTCTTCCAAGTGATGAGAGAACTCGAGAACCTGTGTATGCAACCATCCCAACAGTGAGTCGAGGGACCACTCTGTCTCGGCCCTACCACAGAGGGGGAAGGAGAAACCAACTGCTGAGTCCAAGGCCTCTGTCCCCCTAGCGGCGAGGAACAAAGCATGGACCCTGAAGCAGGCTTCCTTGTGGTCTGCTGCGGAATCGCCGAGAAAGCGAGTGAACCCGTAGTCGAAGAAGTCCCAACGGTGTCGGAGGTCAATGCTCGTCACACCACGAGGGATAGCTGCAAGGGAGGATGTCTGAATCTGCAGAGGGGACCGCAAGAAGGGTTGACCCTCTCTCGCTAGGCGACTCGTGGCAAAGGCGCTGCCAAGAGATCTCCTAGCCGCCGGCGAGGACCAATCTCCCGAGTCGACTGTGGAACTGGAGTAGGAGGGGGGGGGAGAAGGAGCTGGGGGGAGTGGAGGAGAGGAGGAGCGGGGTGGGGCGACAGAGGTAGAGGGGCGAGGTGGAGAGGCGACGGGAGCAGAGGGCGGGGGGGAGGATGAGGAGGAGGAGGAGAACTCTGAAGGGGGAGCGGCTGTCGAGGGTGAAGCGGAGGTGGAGGCTGGCGTAGGGGACTCCTCCTGCTCAAGAGGACCAAAGCGGTTCCCCGTGGGAACCCACTGCTGTTGAGTAGGCACCTGAGGGCCACTCTGAGTGCCAGGATGTTGTTGTGGCCCCTGGTGTCGACACGGGCCTGCTGCCACCCCTCCTCCACTAGAGCCCCAGGCTCGGAGGGTGGCTCTCAATCTGTGCGCTGTGCCGCTGACTGTGGCTGCGGCCCAGCCTTGGCAGGCTGGGGCTGAGGCTGAGGTGCAGGTCATGGCCTCCTCCGTGGACAGGCCTTCGCTAGGTGGCCCTCGGCAAATCAACCACTGGTTCCGGAGGCCCGAGTACTCCACACTCTGTCTAAACCAACCCCCACTCACCTGAGGCAGAAGGATGACCTTCGGGAGCGTGTGGGTATCTCTAACAAAAACTCGAACTGAGGGGATGCTAGCCGCCTTGGCAGCTACTGATGCTGCCGTACGAGGTGTCTCCAGGACAGTCCCGATGGCGGAGCCAATCCTGGAAAGAAGTGGTAGGTACTCCCTCCGTAAACCCGGAAAGCAGACTGAGATGGGGATGTCTGCCTCCTCTACTAGCACATCCGAAGTCGGGTCAAAACCATGTCGCCACTGTCGAAAGTGGGCGCGTGATGCTCGGATGGCCAGTGGACTCATAGCTATGACCTTGGAAGCCATCTCGAAGGTCTCGAACTCGATCTGATAGTACCCCCGTCCGAGAATCTGGACATCCAAGATCTTGCCCACCTCTGCGAGAAGGCGGGCCTGGAGAAGGTCTCGCAGCTCTCCTCTGCTAGGTCGGGTGCCGAGAACTTTGCAGATGACCGAAGTCGCCTGCAATCGCTCTACCTCAGCGGCTAGGCTCGCTTGCTCTGTTGGCGAGAGAGCAAGTCGAATGGTGGGCTCAGCGGGGTCGGGGCTTCATTGGAGTCCCTCTGCAGTGGAGCATGAGCCGCCATCTGTGTCTGCTACTGGTAAAGAAAAGGCGGAGGATCGTCGACGAAAAAGGGGGGGAAGACCTGCTTGACCGAGCACGTCAATGCTGCTGGCGACGCCCGTCTAGCAAGAATGGAGAGGGAGCAGGCTAACGGTAAAAAGCAGGCGAGGGGGGCGGACAGTGGGAGGGGGCGGGCTTGCGTGGTTGACTACGAGAACAGCTTCAGGCTGGCTGGGCAACGGGCAGCAATGGGGGGTAGCGCCAAGGGGGGGGGGGGGGGGGGGCGGCAAGGGGAGCTGGCTGAGCTGGGCAGCGGGCTGCCAGGGCAGCGGGTAGCAGCAGGGGTAGCGTGAGGGGCAGGGGGCAGCGCGAGGTGGACAAGCGGGAGAGCAGCGCGAGGGTGTGAGGGAGGGCGATGGCGCAGGGGGGGAGAGGGGGCGGGTGCGAGTAGCAGCGAGCCAATTTGTAGAGAGTGGTCTACTTTGATTGCACAAAGGTGTACAATGCGAATGCAATGGACTGATGCAACTTGGACTATGCTGATGACGACGACGGTGGTGACGACGACGACTTAGGCTGAAAACTGTGATCTTCTATATGCTGAATTTCTTGGACTGTTTAAGGGCTGAAAATGATTGTGGTACTGCTGTCTTGATGGCTGAAAATGATCGGCTTTGTCGGGGGTCATGCTGAAGATGCAAACGCTGATGTTCTGGTACCATAAGGCTGCGTTTTAGGTTACTGTTGTATGATAAAAACGCTGGATCAGCAGGTCAAATCAATGCTGAAAAATGCTGGAATGGACAGCAGGTCCTAGCGTTAGTAGTTTCTGGAAAACGCTGAGATGGAGGGGAAAAACGCCAGGCTTACAACTTGATGGTGATGCTTTTGCTGTGGGAGGAAAACGCTTAAAAGAGGGAGATGCTGGCGATGGAAATCTGTTGAGAATGGGAACTTGCCCGACGAGGATGGGATCCAAAAACGCTGGGGGTGCTGCGGGGTACTGCTGAGAAGTTGCCTGTTGAGCGGGAAGCTTTTGCTGAGATGGAGGGGAAAAACGCCAGGCTTACAACTTGATGGTGATGCTTTTGCTGTGGGAGGAAAACGCTTAAAAGAGGGAGATGCTGGCGATGGAAATCTGCTGAGAATGGGAACTTGCCCGACGAGGATGGGATCCAAAAATGCTGGGGGTGCTGGGGGGTACTGTTGAGAAGTTGCCTGTTGAGCGGGAAGCTTCTGCTGCCTCTTCTGCTAGAAACTGCTAACTTGGGTTTGCTTATATATTAACTTAGCAAAATTGCCCTACCTACTTTTGTTGGAAAGTCACTTAAAAATAATAAGTGAAAATAACCAAAAATAAGAAAATAGGCTAAATGCACTGGAAAATTCCCCTGACTGAATCTGATGGATTCTGAAGGGAATATTGATGATCATGCTGTGTACAACCGGAGGATATGCATCTATGCTAAGTGACTGGGCATGCACGGTCTACGAATAGACTCACAAAAGTGCCAAATCACTGCTAATCTAAATTGACTTGACTGACGGGAACCCTGCTATGGTGTAGCTTGTCCACGGACACATAGGGTTGGGATGTGTCACGTGACATCCCCTCCTTTTCAAAGTGAGGTACTGGTACCGAACTGTATGGAGTCGAGGGAGATCGCCAACAGCATCCAGAATCCTGGAAGGGACTCTTCGCCGGCCCACTCTGATGTGTGGGTCGTGCGATACTTGAACTTCATAAAGGTCTGCAACGCTTGCTTCTTTGGGCCACGCTGAAAGCGACACAAAGTCTTCTGTTGCTCCTTCCTTGCTTCAACTTCGTCTAGAGTCTTGCGTCTTTCGTCTTCAAGAATCTCCATGGCAGAAAATTCCTGAACCCATCTGCAACACAAAACCATGAACATACCCATTCCATGTAAAGTGAAGGAAAAAAATATTGTCTTCTCTAAAGACTGTGTATGCAATGTAGATGAACATAGAGACGGAGTGACAACCCGTTCATCAAACACATGCAAACAATGAGGTCGAATCTTTTCTGTTTGATCGAAATCAATCAACTGTGGCAAATCACAATGGAAATGCCCATGCGTGGTGCTCATACTATCATGTGCTCGTTCGGAAACTGTGTCATGCCAAGGAAGAGACATGGAATGCGACTTCCTTACATACATACCTTTCAGCTTTTCATGAACAATCCGCATACATTCGTGCTCATCCATGAGAGAAACGTGCTCAACATACAATATGTCATGCCTAGGAAAAGGGATCACATAAGGATGTTGACTAAAATACAGGAAACCGTCACGAATGAAACACTTGAACAATGCGTGAGTATTAATCATGTGAACACATAATACTTCCTGTGAGGCTGCTTTGGATCACATAACGATGTTGACTAAAATACAGGAAACCGTCACGAATGAAACACTTGAACAATGCGTGTGTATTAATCATGTGAACACATAATACTTCCTGTGAGGCTGCTTTGGACCAAGGCTCGAGAGCTAAGATCGGTTCTTCTTGAAGGGGTTCTTGGGACCTAGGCTCGAGAGCCAAGATCGATCCTTCGTGATTGATCGAATCTGCAACGAGGTTAGCTTTGCTAGAAAAAGCATCCACTAACACATCATCCTTGTGAACAATCACATCATCTTCATGCAATTCATCATGCTTGTCTTTTTCATCCAAATCATCATGCAAATCATTATCCTTCAAATCATCATGCTTCTCATAATCATGCAAATCCTGTGTGTCATGCTGTGGAGAAAAAGAGATTGAGAGAATCTCCTTATCCCGAATCCTTTCAACCTTGGCCTACATATTAGCAATGAGAGATGGAGGAGCAATGTCCTCTCCATGAATGACAATAGGAGAATCACTGTCGACATTGAGAGTTATAGTGTTAGCCGCAAATTTCAGGAGAGCGTCATTATCACGAAACCATTTAATGCCTAAAATCATATCACATCCTGAGAGAGGAGAAACAACAAATCTTCTAGTGAAGGCAGTCTGTTGAATTGCAAACAACACATCAAGGCACTCCTCCGTGATGAGAGCGTCCATACCGGGACGAAAGCCAGAGACCTCGATAGGAGATCTCGGACTAACTTCGAGGCGGGCTCTCTCAACAAGAGAGGAACTGATCACATCATGCATACTACATGGGTCAAACAATATGACAAAACGGTGCCCCGACGTACGACCATAACATTTAATGAGAGAATCATCAATGGGAGGGTCCTGAGACACTTTGGGAACACCCGTGTTATCATTCATTGCATTGACAGATGTAGTGGGTGTTGTGGTTTCTTTAGATTCATTTGATTCAAGCTTAGAACATGTTCTTTTTATGTGACCCTTAATGTGACAATGAAAACAACGACCTTCCTTAGAATAAGTGCTTTGTTCTTCTGAAGTGATGTATCCTCCTACAATTCCTTGTACTACCTTTTCATTTGGAGTAAGCTTAGGTTTAGCAGTTGTGTTTAGCTTTACCCTTAGATTCATTGGAAGAATTCTTTGATGAGATACTGTTGGTAGATTGGTTAGAAGAGTTATCATTCTTACTGTTCTGCGGGTTCTGAGAAGTCTGTGAGGTACTTGTGGAAGTCTTGTTCTCCTTAGGATTTCCCTTGTTGTGCTTCATCTCCTGTGCGAGAGCAATCGCTACCGCCTTGTTGAGATCGATTGGATCGAATACCTCGACATCGTACTTGATATGCTCGTCCAATCCAAGGAGAAAAGCCTCTTTGCGCTCATCATCCGACATGCGAAGTTGGGTACCTAGCTGCAAAACACGATTAGAAAAAGACATAACCGGCATACCATTTTGCTTGAGAGCGCGCCAATCGTCCTTCAATCGTGCGAGGTACTGAGGTGGCATAAACCGCGCCTTGAGCTTGTCTTGGAAATCAGCCCAACTAAAAGAGAGGGGCGTGAAATCGTCGGCTGCCTCAAGGTGCGCAGCTAGCTGTGCCTCTTGTCATGCGTGGTACCAATTAATGGCATCACCGGCAAGGTACATAGCTGCCGTCAAAACTTTGCTATTTCCTGTCTTCTTAGTTGTCGCAAAATAAGCATTAAATTGATGCAACCAAGAATGAATAACTGTAGCATCCGTCTTATCGTCATACTTACTGAAAGTCAACTTTTCTGTAACTGGATGGTTGGAATCCGTGTCGTGGCTTGCGCCACTTGACGAACTTCCACGATCTTTGGGTGGTTCGGTCTTCGAGGCTAGGATGTGGAAAATAAATTCTTGATGACGAATCTCCCTTTGAACCTCTCGTTCATCACGCTCGCGTTCGAAAGCAAGTCGATTTTCTTCTTGTTTTGCGGCAAGCGCAATGCGCTCACGTTCCTGAGCAAGTCGATTTTCTTCTTGTTTTGCAGCAAGTGTGGCGTTTCTTTCATTGCGCTTGCGGTCCTTGGCTTCTTGTGCACGGTCCTTTGTTGCTTGTTCTTCTGCTTTGCTTGCGAGTTGTGCCAATGCAACTCGATTCGTTTCTTGTTGTTAAGCCATCATGTCCAACATCCACTTGACCATCATCTCCATAGGAGTGAGGAGAACTCGTGGCGTAGATGGCGAAGGGGGAGGTTGAAGAAATCATCTCCGGGTGGGGACGAGTCTTCGTCGCCTCTCTCATGCTCATCACCTGTATGCGAAGTATCCATTCCGCTTCGGGTGACGACCATGCACTATGATCTTGGGGTCTTAAGCTCGCGGGAAACTTGGGTTCTTGAGGGTCTTGAGGTTCTTGAGGTTTTTGAGGTTCTTGAGTCTTGAGGGTCTTGGGTTCTTGGGGTTCTTGAGGTTTTCTTTCGCTTGCAAATCGCGTTGACAAGGATCTTCTCTTCACCTGAGTTCTACTCCTTTTTGCGGGCGCACCCCTTGGCGGCCTTGCGCTCACACCAAGGTTGCTTTTTCCCACTTCACGTCGATTGGCCGGCCGCTAAGTGCACGGTCCGCTCTCAATGAGTGAAAAGAGACACAAGGGGAGGCTGGACAAACCCTTCTTTCTTGGGACTCCTATCACTCTTCAACAAAACACGATTAGGAATCGCCACGCCCAAGTAAACTTGGGTTCGTGCGATCGCAACAAGCAAAAAAAATTCTTGTGGTTCTTTCCTTGAGTAATGCAGAACACTTCCAAAGCTCCGATACCAATGTAAGGTGCAACGGAATGAATGTTGTATTTTCTCAAGGTTAGTGATCTTTATTGCTCAAGGTTCCTTTTAGTTCTTTAGGGAAAGAGAGAGCTTTCCGTCTTGTAGATTGCTATGGTCACGAACAACATGATCGGATATTGTGCGTGCAAGTGAATGAGACTGAGAGAACGAGAGAGAAGAGATACGACACCTGAGAGGTTGTAAAACCCTCCTCCGAAGGCCCCACTCTTGTCGGCGAGAGTGGTCTACTTTGATTGCACAAAGGTGTACAATGCGAATGCAATGGACTATGCCGATGACGACAACGATGGTGACGACGATGACTTAGGCTGAAAACTGTGATCTTCTATATGCTGAATTTCTTGGACTGTTTAAGGGCTGAAAATGACTGTGGTACTGCTGTCTTGAAGGCTGAAAATGATCGGCTTTGTCGGGGTCATGCTGAAGATGAAAACGCTGATGTTCTGGTACCATAAGGCTGCGTTTTAGGTTACTGTTGCATGCTGAAAACGCTGGATCAGCAGGTCAAATCAATGCTGAAAAACGCTGGAATGGACAGCAGGTCCTAGCGTTAGTAGTTTCTGGAAAACGCTGAGATGGAGGGGAAAAACGCCAGGCTTACAACTTGATGGCGATGCTTTTGCTGTGGGAGGAAAACGCCCAAAAGAGGGAGATGCTGGCGATGGAAATCTGCTGAGAATGGGAACTTGGCCGACGAGGATGGGATCCAAAAACGCTCGGGGTGCTGGGGGGTACTGCTGAGAAGTTGCCTATTGAGCGGGAAGCTCCTGCTGCCTCTTCTACCAGAAAGTGCTAACTTGGGTTTTCTTATATATTAACTTAGCAAAATTGCCCTACCTACTTTTGTTGGAAAGTCACTTAAAAATAATAAGTGAAAATAACCAAAAATAGGAAAATAGGCTAAATGCACTGGAAAATTCCCCTGACTGAATCTGATGGATTCTGAAGGGAATACTGATGATCATGCTGTGTGCAACCGGAGGATATGCATCTATGCTAAGTGACTGGGGATGTTCTGGTACCATAAGGCTGCGTTTTAGGTTACTGTTGCATGCTGAAAACGCTGGATCAGTTGGTCAAATCAATGCTGAAAAACGCTGGAATGGACAGCAGGTCCTAGCGTTAGTAGTTTCTGGAAAACGCTGAGATGGAGGGGAAAAACGCCAGGCTTACAACTTGATGGCGATGCTTTTGCTGTGGGAGGAAAACGCCCAAAAGAGGGAGATGCTGGCGATGGAAATCTGCTGAGAATGGGAACTTGGCCGACGAGGATGGGATCCAAAAACGCTCAGGGTGCTAGGGGGTACTGCTGAGAAGTTGCCTATTGAGCGGGAAGCTCCTGCTGCCTCTTCTACCAGAAAGTGCTAACTTGGGTTTTCTTATATATTAACTTAGCAAAATTGCCCTACCTACTTTTGTTGGAAAGTCACTTAAAAATAATAAGTGAAAATAACCAAAAATACGAAAATAGGCTAAATGCACTGGAAAATTCCCCTGACTGAATCTGATGGATTCTGAAGGGAATACTGATGATCATGCTATGTGCAACCGGAGGATATGCATCTATGCTAAGTGACTGGGCATGCATGGTCTACGAATAGACTCACAAAAGTGCCAGATCACTGCTAATCTAAACTGACTTGACTGACGGGAACCCTGCTGTGGTGTAGCTTGTCCACGGACACATAGGGTTGGGATGTGTCATGTGACACGGAGGCCTTTTTTGTGATGGAATTGCACCTTACTTTGCATATGCGTAGGATAAGTAGAGAAGATTGAGATTCCTGGCACTTGCATTACCTATTCACACTTGTCCGACCATTTGCTCGGGCACAAATGGTCAAATTAATTTAACTTGTTTATCCTAAGGTCTTGTTAAAAATAATAAAGGCCTTAGGATCACTTTTTTAAGGACCCCATCTCATTCCTTTGCTCGCGCGTCAATATTCAAAGCCTAAAATAAATTTGAGGCTACCGTCTACACCTTATGAAGCCCCAATTTCCCAATCTCTAAGGCTTCACGGTATTTTTTTGCTAGGGTCTCCTTGAGGTGTTCTAGCCCGCATTTGGGCACACCTGAGGCCCTAGAACTACTAATTCTATTATGATGTGCACACAACTAATTAAATAATTATTTTTGGTAAATAAATTAATTATTTACAACAATTGATATTATTACATCCCTCTTGGTTCTAAACAATTGACCTTTAACTGTAGAGCGTCAACACAGCCGTGCAAGATGTTTGGGTAATCCTTGAGATCTGACTCAGTCATCCACTTTGCATCTAAAGGGGTGTAATTTTCAAACTTGACTAATTACTTTCGATGTAATCTCCCAAACGTTATTATTTCTCTGAGTGGTGTATTATCTGTTTTGCTTGAAGGGTTTCCTCAGTTTCATCGATTTTTGGAGGATCTTATATTCGAACCACAGGAGGAAAACCAACATATGGTCGGAGGAGACTTACATGAAAAGCATTATGGATGCCCCAATGAGAAGGCAAATCCAATCTAATATTCACATTATAAAGGTCTATGATTTTGAAAGGGCCGTAAAATCTATAGGAAAGTTTAACTTTTTCATTTCCGACATGCTTTTTCAATCTAGCTTTCTCAAACTAAAGTAGGATATATTGTGCTTTTTGAAGGTTGAGATCCCTTTTGTGCTTGTTTGCTTTTATCTTGAGAGCGAAGAATTTCTTGTTTTACTTGTTGATAGGCTGTATCAATATCACGCACAAATTCATCTACGGCAAAGATGTTTTCTTTGGTAACTGAAATAGGAAGTAAAAGTGGCTTCCCTTATATAATTTCAAAGGGAGCTTTACGAGTTGAGGAATGTATGGTATTATTATATGCAAACTCAACTAATGGTAAGTACTGTTCTCATTCGGATTGTCGTTCCGAAACATAGCACTTGAGAAGGTCTAAAACAGTGGCATTAGCGATTTGGATTTGACCATCTGTTTGTGGATGATAAGCTGATGAAAATCAAGCTTAATTCCCAAATTCTCAAATGGTGCTTGCCAAAATAAAGTAGTCATGCGAGGATCTCTATTGCTGACAATAGTTTTTGGCAATCCATGATGTTTAAAAATCTGAGCTAAAGATACTCTAGCCATGTGATCGGCTTTGATTGCTTTCTTAACTGGAAGGAAATGTGCTTGCTTACTAAATCTGTCTATAATAGTCTAGATTGCATCATTTCCATTCTTTGATTTAGAAAGGTGTGTAATAAAATCCATGGCAATGCTTTCCCATGGCGTGTCAGACACAGGGAGTGACTGAAGCTTACCATAAACTTTGGTTGTCATATTTCACTTTTTGACATACTAAACACTCACGACCATATTTTTCAATAATGTCCGTTCGGAGTATTGGCCAAAAGAAAAACCTTTTGAGAGCATTAGTAGTTGCAAAAATCCCTCTATGGCCGGCATAGGGAGAATCATGTGCTTCTTCTATCACCTTTTGTCGTTAGGGCTGAGCTATGCATATAGCTTGTTGATGATACAATGTGTAACAAACTTGGGCACCCCAAGTCAAGATTCTACCGCGACACAACAAAGATTCACTTCAAAACAGTTCACAAAATTGACACGGCCCTGCGTAGTTCCGTTCCCAGAGGTATTGGCCCCAAAGACTGGCGCCCCTTTCGGTATTTCTTTTTGTATTAATCTGTGTTCAAAGTACAAGAGAGCGGGTAATTTATAAGTACAAGGGATGCCCCAAAAGCAGAGCTCCAAAAGCATTAAACTCTAAAAAGATTTTAATTCAAAAGCTACTGTGCCAAAAGCTGCTAAAACAGCCAGCATTATTTTCGGAAATCTGTACACAGTGCCACATCAGCAATTCAGCGTATTTTCCGCCGCAAATCCCGTCGCGATTTTCGGGCTGCCACGTCAGCTTGTCGGCGTAATTCCGGAATTCTGTCACGTGTCACGCCAGCCACGCCATCAGTTTGTGACACAATGTATTATCTTTAATAGAATAAGGTGGCCTTGAGTGTCCTACTTGAAGATTGGCTCAGATTTCAGCAAAATCTTGATCTTGAGGATACATCTCACTAAGGAATTCCAATTCCTCATGATAAATAGTTGTCAAAGATGTTATCTTAGGACCTCTACAGAGGGCATTTGCTAGGGAATTCTTGTTTCCAAAAGTATGTAAAATCTGAAAATGAAACATTGAAAGAAAGTTGGCCTATCTCATCTGCTTTTTTGATAACTTTTGTTGTGTGAGAAAGTAGCGAAGACTCTGATGATCTGTTTTAATTACAAAATTAGCTCCTAAAAGATATTGTATCCATATGGATTCTAGAAAGAGCATGAATTACTACCATTAAGCTATGGCATGACCCTTTTGATTCAAGACTGCTCCTACACAATCTCCAAATGCATTGCAATACACCTTGAAAGGTTTGTGAAGATTAGGAACGGTGAGGACAGGTCCGTGACTGAGTAAATACTTAAGTTTTTCAAAAGCTTGTTTTTGTCCAGGTCCCCAGCAAAATGGAATCCGCTTCTCAAATCATGGAGAAGACCGGCTATGGCGGCAAAGGCTTAGATAAAACGCTGAGAGGCCAAGAAAACTTCGAACTTCATGTGTTGTAGTTGGCGTATGCCATTCTACGATTGCTTGAATCTTGTCAGGATCCATTCTCGCCTGATTGTGAGATACTATATGGCCCAAATGAGGTGAATTTCTTTAAAAAAGAACTCACTTTTCTTAGCATTCACAAATAACTTGTGTTTGCATAATTCTTCAAACACTGTTGCGAGATTCTTGTGATGTTCTTCTGTTGTCTGAGAAGATTGAAACATGATCGAAGAAGACTGCTGTAAATCTTCTATATGAATGGAAAATTCTGAGTCAAGGAGAGGAAAGGTGGACTTATCCCACATGCAGTGGTGCAAAGCTGTAGAGCTACGTAAAGCTCATTTCATGAATGAATAAACACAAGTCTACTTTGCATTAAACCTCCCTTGTTTATGGTGAGCTTGTGATGGCT
>NC_140939.1:47585934-47705934 GCF_014529385.1 Adiantum capillus-veneris
ACTCAAGGCCTCTTATTCAAGAGGGAAATGGCATAACCAATCTACCACACTTGGGTGATAGAAAGGTTATACCATTTTCCTCTTTTTTTACTCTCTCACACACACACCCACACACGAGAAGAAGCGGATTTTAAGAGAGAGAGAGAGAGAGAGAGAGAGAGAGAGAGAGAGAGAGAGAGAGAGAGAACTTTCCCGACAGACTCTGACTGGAAATCTTCGCGTGAGAGATATGGCATGCGAAGCCACGTGGCTTGCCTCCCCCCCTTCCACTAATGTTTTATTTTTCCCACCCTTCCCTTTTCCACTTGGAACTAATGCACGATTTTTTGAATTTTTTCTAGCCGGTGCCCCCTCGTGCTACCGCTACTGAAGCGCAAGTACTCTGGAGGAGGAAATCAAGGACTCGTTCCTGAGCAAGCGAGCATAAGTCACATAGCTGGAGTCTTTGTTGATTAAGGCTATGGTCACGCGAGGCTTAGTTATCAGTTATTTGAACTGATAACTAAGAATGAATAACAATGCCACCCCTTTGTAAGTATGCGGATTTTGGCTAGTTGTGAAGTTCAAGGCATAGTTGGGAGGCTGAATGAATAACTAAGCCATGTGTGACCATGCAAGAGGCTTAGTAATTTCTTTAATGATGTGTATAACTAAGAACTAAGCATCGCGTGACCATAGCCTAAGAGAGAATGGTTGTTCACACTGGAGCAGGTGGGGGTAGTGAAGCTAGAGGAGCTACAACCCACTTGCAATCAGGAAGGACACTACTAAAGTTACATCGAAAAAGGGACCCTCGAAGATCCTAGTTTGAACTTTGAAAAATACATTCTGAAGGGGAAAAGTAGTGTTAGAAAAAAACCGGGGTCCAATGTATTGTAACCGGTTGAAATCGTAAAATCCTGGTTAGATTTTCAGCTTGCCTTGAAGAAAACCAAGAAATTTACACAAGTTTTAGTGAAAATACCGGCAAAAGCTTCAAATTTTGACCTAAAAACCGGGAAATTTTTAAGTTTTCCCTTATTTTCTTTGGTTAGGGAAAATGTATTTTTCTAGCCTTGGCCCGGCCTGGGGAATAGTTTCCATTCGAGCAAGCCTGTAGTTACAATCCAAGCCTGCCAGATCATTTGCAATGGACAGTCGATCAGCATCTCCTGCATCACAATCCATGGGCCCAAAATAAAGGAGGATCTAGCCTTCTTAACTACATTCCCACTGAAAATTGTAATGCATGTAGAGCAGTGAACACTAAGTTGATTAGCTTCACCTTTGCTTGGCCCAGCTTTGCTCTCAGTACAACTGAGTGATATATGTTTGAGAGAGAGAGAGAGAGAGAGAGAGAGAGAGAGAGAGAAGGGGACAACACCAGATGCCCATTCAATATTAAAAAAGCATGCAAAATCTATGCCGCGTTGGCGCGAAAGAGGTCAGAATTTCTACGTGCAGGGTTATTCATTTAGTATTAGCTATGTATAGAATGGGTCGATTTTCTCATGAGATAACGTTTCAAATCTCTGATGACTCTACTGTAATACATTCCGTGCCAACGCGGAGAATGCCTCACCCAAACACATGTAATCTATCATAATTAGGCTTCTTGCATGTCCATATCTCCTGTGGAATCTTGTAGTCCAACGGTGTACTAGGCGACCTATTGATTATATGCACTGTTGTCATAACAGCCTCCCCCCAAAACTCTTGAAAATAAATTTTTCATAGATAGCATGGAAGTGACCCTCTCCTGGATAGTTCTATTCATGCACAAAAACTTCATTCTAAGCAAGTGTGTATGGCGTAGTGAACTGCCTCCTAATGACTTGTTTGCTACAGAAGTCCTTAAACTCATTGGATAGGTACTCTCCCCCGTTGTTAGTGCACAAAGCCTTCAACTTCTTGCCTGGCTGGTTTTTGCCATGGCTAGGAACTTCTGGAAGACACTAAAGACTTTGTCTTTCCTCTTCAAGAGGTAGACCCACACCTTTCGAGTAGAGTCATCTATGAGGTCAAGAAATATAATGCCCCCCCTAAAGACTTATGCGGCATAGGCCCACATAGATCGTTATGTACTAAATTTAGAGGATTCCCTAACTTTCGATCTAATGGGGATGAGGTAAGCCTAGTTTGTTTCCCGTATATGCAGTGCTCACACAAACTAAAATTAGAATGATTGACATAGGGATATAGCCAAAACGCTGTAACTATTTCATTCCGTTTTGACTCATATGACCAAGTTGGCTATGCCACAACTCAGTAGAAGGCAGTTCGCCAACATGGATCGAATTCTCTTTCACAGAAGAGACATGCAAGGAATATATGAGCCAGATTTTGGCCTTTGAGCATGACCAAGTTACCTTTTTTGATTAGCTAGGAACCATTGTCTAACACTGTAGTGTATCTAGGATTATCAAGCTGTTCTACTGAAACCAAGCTCTTGGTTAGCTTTGGCGCATGTCAAACATCACGTAGCATCAACTAAGTACCGTTGCTTATACATAACTTTACATCTCTAATACTACATATCTCAAGCTTATGAGAATCACCCAACTTAATTGAATCATGTGTAGAGGCATAACTAGAGAACCACTCCTTGGTGAGGAGTAACATGGAAACTGGCACCTGAGTCAATACTCCAATTGTGCGCATAGCATTTGTTAAGAGCTAACAATGCCTTTGGACTCAAACCAAAAGCGAAGGCTATTACATCTGACGGCTGTGGCACGTCAGGAACAATATCAACATGTAGACTCAACAACATTGTGCTCCTTTATCTTCACACTCCTCTTAGGAGGTGAAGAGCTTACGACAATGGATTTATTCTTTTCTCTTTTCTATCTCAGCCGCTCTCCTCATGGAGAAAATCGGGCCACTAAAAACCACCCCAGGTAAGTGTACACATTCATATACTCCACTCAATCCTGCCCATAAGTAAAACTGGGTGTTGATTACCATAGCCTTGTTCTTCACAAGGTTAACAAACATACCAATATCATGTGCAAATGTGTGCAAAGCATCAAGCTGGTGTTGCATCCCTTGAGGTGAATATGAATAGCTCAATATCATCTGCATACAACAATAGGGGTATCCATGTCACCGCCAGCTGTACTCCTCTGTCACCCTCCCTCTCTATGTAGTCTGAAGCCGCATCCACATACATGCCAAAAAGAATGGGCGATAGTGGGCATCCTTGTTTCATCCCAATGGTGGAATGAATAATCTCTGACATCCCCTAGGGCGTACAGATGCATCCTATGACTGCCTTGTACAAGGCCATGACCCCCCATATGAGCTCTACCGGCACTCCCAGCTCTTCCATTCTGCGCATCAATCTTCCCCTTGGAGCTATATCAAAAGCTTTGCAAAAATCCACAAAGCTACAATAAATCCTCCTCCCATGAAATGTTCGCCTCAATAATAGCTCGTAGTGTGAGAATGTGATCTAGGGTAGAGAAACCCCTCCTGAAACCATCTTGGCCTAGCGCTTGGATGCCCACTCTTTTTGTCCATCTGCTCAGCTCATGCTCAATAATGTGTCCAATCATGATAGTACGGTAATTCCCAAGCAAAGTAGGGTGTAAGGTGCAGTGGAATGAATGTTGAACTTTGCTCAAGATGAGTGCTCCGAACTCTGCTCAAGGTTCCTTTTACTTACGGAAGGGAGAGCCTCCCGTTCCTTTAGTGAGAGAGTGCAATGGACACAAACAAAGTGATGAACACTGTGAATGAAGGTGCTGAGACTGAGAGATAGAGAGAGAAGAATACGACACTAGAAAGTTGTCAAACCCTCCTCCGAAGGCCCCACTCTCTATGGCGAGAGCGGTCTACTTGTGATTGCACAAATCTCTACAATGCTTGGACTTGCCGACGATGTCTACGACGATGAGGACGACGACAAGACGGGCTGAAATCTGAGAATGCTAATGGTTGAAATCTGCAAATCTTTATCTGCTGAATTCTGACTCTATGTCAATGATGATGTCGATGGCGACGGTACGGCAACGATGCGCTGAAAATGCAGATGCTGAAATCTGCATTTTCCGGGCTGAACTTGTAAACTTCGCTAGATCTGACCGTGCGGCGAGGATCTGCTGCGGGAAGGTGAGATCTGCGAGGTTCGAAGGTTCTACTGCGGGTACTGAATGCTGAAAACTGAAAACGCTGATGCTTGTGGGGATTTCATCGCGAAGATTTTCAAAAACGCTGAAGTGCTTTGCAATGCAAAAACGCTAGGGCTGGTTTCTGTCTGCTGCTGCTGCTGCTTCCGCTGCCGCTGCCGCTGCCGCTGGTCTTGCAATGCAAAACGCTAGCCTGATCTGCTGTGGTTCTGTCGCCAGGATGACGCAGAAGCAAAAACGCTGGCTGACCTGGGTGCTTGTCCAAAACCGCTAGCTCTTATGCTGTGGTGCAAAACGCTAGGCCTCTTGGGGGTTCTGCTAAGAAGTTGCTTGTTGCTCCTATTGCCTCTTTTGCCAGAAAGTGCTAGCACTAGGTTTCTATTTATACAAATTTAGCAAAATTGCCCTACCTACTTTCCAACAAAAGTCACTTAAAACTAATAAGTGAAAAATGTCAAAAATAGGGGAAATAGATCTATGCACTGTAAAAATGCTACTGATGGAATCTGACTGGAATCTGATGATCATGCTATGTGCAACTAGAGGATATGCATCTAATCTAAGTATCTGGACATGTACGGTCTGCGAACAGACTCACAAAAGTGCCGGATCACTTTCTATTCTAGACTGATTTGACTGACTGAACCCTGATCATGCTGTAGCTTGTCCACGGACACATAGGGTTGGATGTGTCACGTGACATCCCCTCCTTTTCAAAGTGAGGTACTGGTACCGAACTGTATGGCGTCGAGGGAGATCGCCAATAGCATCCGGAATCCTAGAAGGGACTCTTCGCCGGCCCACTCTGATGTGTGGGTCGTGCGGTACTTGAACTTCATAAAGGTCTGCAACGCTTGCTTCTTTGGGCCGCGCCGAAAGCGACACAATGTCTTCTGAGGCTCCTTCGATGCTTCAACTTCATCTAGAGTCATACTTCTTTCTTCGTCAAGAATCTCCATGGCTGAAAATTCCTGAAACCATTTCCAACACAAAACCATGAACATACCTATTCCATGTAAAGTTACTGGAAAAAATCTTGTCTTCCTCAAAGAATGTGCATGCAATGTAGATGAACAAAGAGACGGAGTGCCAAACTGTTCACCACATACATGCAAACAATGAGATCGAATCTTTCTCTTCTGATCTAAAGAAATCAACTGTGGCAATTCACAACGGAAATGCCCATGCTTGGTGCTCATACTTTCATGTGCTCTTGCTACAACTGTGTCGTGCCAAGGAAGAGACATGGAATGTGACTTCCTTGAATGCATACTTTTCAGCGTTTCATGAGAAATCCACATACATCCGTGCTCATTCATGAGTGAAACGTGCTCAACGTACAATATGTCATGCCTAGGAAAAGGGATCACATAAAGACGCTGACTAAAATACAAGAAACGATCATGAATGAAACAATGGAACAATGCGTGCTGACGAATCATTCGAACACATAATACTTCCTGTGGGGGTTCTTTGGACCTAGGCTCGAGAGCCAAAATCGTGTCTTCGTGTTTGATCGAATCTGCAATGAGGTTAGCTTTTACTAGAGAAAGTATCAACTAACACATCATCCTTGTGAACAATCACATCATCTTCATGCAAATCATCATGCTTGTGAGAAATCACATCTTGATCATGCAAATCATCATGCTCATCATTGTCATTCAAATTATCATCATGCAAATCATGTGTCTCATGCTTGGGAGAAGAAGAGACTGAGAGTCTCCTTTTCCTGATTCTGTGCAAACTACGCCTGCACAACAGAAAAGAGTCGCAAGAACTCTTTCATGTGTTAGTTGCTCTGTTCTTGTCTTGCTTTGTTCTCGCGATCAAATGTTGCTTGTCTTTCTTTGTTCTTGCAATCAAATTCTGCTTCTCCTTCTTTGTTCTCACGATCCAATTTGGCTTGACTTTCTTTTTCTTCCAAGTCGTACTTACGCTCTATGGCTGCCATTGTTTCTGCGAACTCCTTGTCCATCATCCTCTTGTTGAAAAGCTTCATAGGATCTGGTGCAATCTTTGGCATAGATGGGGAAGGGTCGGAAAAACCTCCTGGTGGGGAAAATTCTTCTTCGCCTCTCTCATGCTCATCACCTCCAAGCGAAACATCCATTTCGCTTCGAGTGATGACCATCCACTGAAATCTTGGGTTCTTGTGGTCTTGGGTTCTTAAGTTCACGAGGAACTTGGGTTCTTGGGGGTCTTGATTCTTGGGTTCTTGAGTTCTTGAGGTTCTTGCGGGTCTTGAGGTTCTTGAGGGTCTTGGGGGTCTTGAGTTCTTGAGCTTCTTGTGGGTCTTGAGGGTCTTGAGGATCTTCTCTTCACCCGAGTTCTGCTCTTTTCCGCGGGCGCACCCCTTGGCGGCCTTGCGCTCACACCAAGGTTGCTTTTTCCCACCTCACGTCGATTGGCCGGCCGCTAAGTGCACGGTCCGCTCTCAATGAGTGAAAAGAGTCACAAGGGGAGGCTGGACAAGCCCTTCTTTCCTGGGATTCTTGTCACTCTTCAAAAACACGATTAGGAATCGACATGCCCAAGTGAACTTGGGTTCGAGCGACCTCAACAAGCAAAAATAAATAAATTATGTGGTTATGGTGGTTCTTTCCTTGAGTGATACAGAACACTGCCAAAGCTCTGATACCAATGTAAGGTGCAGCAGAATGAATGTTGAACTTTGCTCAAGATGAGTGCTCCGAAGTGTGCTCAAGGTTCCTTTTACTAACGGAAGGGAGAGCTTTCCGTTCCTTTAGTGAGAGAGTGCAATGGACACAAACAAAGTGATGAACACTGTGAATGAAGGTGCTGAGATTGAGAGATAAGAGAGAGAAGAATACGACACTAGAAAGTTGTCAAACCCTCCTCCGAAGGCTCCACTCTCTATGGTGAGAGCGGTCTACTTGTGATTGCACAAATCTCTACAATGCTTGGACTGGCCGACGATGCCGACGACGATGAGACGGCCGGAAATTCGAGAATGCTAATGGTTGAAATCATCAAATCTTTATCTGCTGAATTCTGACTCTATGTCAATGACGATGTCGATGGCGACGGTACGACAACAATGCGCTGAAAATGCAGATGCTGAAATCTGTGTTTTCCGGGCTGAAACTGTAAACTTTGCTGGATCTGACCGTGCGGCGAGGATCTGTTGCAAGAAGGTGAGATCTGCGAGGTTCGGGGGTTCTACTGCCGGTAGTGAATGCTGAAAACTGAAAACGTTGATGCTTGTGGGTATTCCATCGCGAAGATTTGCAAAAACGCTGCAAGTGCTTTATAGATGCAAAAACGCTAGGGCTGGTTTCTGTCTTTTGCTGCTGCCGCTAGTCTTGCAATGCAAAACGCTAGGCTGATCTGCTGTGGTTCTATCGCCAGGATGATGCAGAAGCAAAAACGCTGGCTGACCTGGGTGCTTGTCCAAAAACGCTAGCTCTTATGCTGTGGTGCAAAACGCTAGGCCTCTTGGGGATTCTACTGAGAAGTTGCCTGTTGAGTGAGTGCTCCTGTTGCCTCTTCTGCCAGAAAGTGCTAGCGCTAGGTTTCTATTTATACAAACTTAGCAAAATTGCCCTACCTACTTTCCAACAAAAGTCACTTAAAAATAATAAGTGAAAATTGTCAAAAATAGGAAAAATAGGTCTATGCACTGTAAATTGCTACTCATGGAATCTGACTGGAATCTGATGGTCATGCTGTGTGCAACCAGAGGATATGCATCTAATCTAAGTATCTGGACATGCACGGTCTGCGAACAGACTCACAAAAGTGCCAGATCACTTCCTATTCTAGACTGACTTGACTGACTGAACCCTGATGATGCTGTAGCTTGTCCACGGACACATAGGGTTGGATGTGTCACGTGACATAGGGTCCCCAGATTTGATCCGATTTGATAGGTACAATCGTGGACATGCTCCACGTACATCAACGCAACAAGATCAACCAAAAGATCCGTCGCATGTATAAAATGCTCAACTACCAAGCCATCATGGTTATATGCTCTCTCAGTCTTCATACTATCAATAGCCTTCTTTACCATCTCTGTAGTTAGGAAAGTGCAAGTGTGTGGGCATGCTTCTAGTGGATTTTGCAATAATTGTTGGTCTGGGGCCATGTAGAGAGAAATAGCATACTCACTCCGTATGTCTGTAAATGTAATAATTGGTGTTGGGAAGTGCTCATGAAACAATTTCCAAGCCTTACCTGAGATTTAGCCCAAGAATAATTGATATAAAGCTCTCTTCAACTGAGCTAGGTAAGCTCTCTTCTTTCGTAGCACAAGGCGTTGGAAGGTAATGTGTGAATGTCTATGAGTGATGAAGCCCATCAACACCTCCCTCTCTAGTTTGACTTTCATTTCTCTACACTCATCATACCAATTGTTTTGGGACATCTTCCCAGAACGAGGTCTCTTTGTGGTTTCTTTTGGGTGGGGGGGGGGGGACAGAGAGAGAGAGATGAAATGAAATGAAATGTTGTATTAAATGTCTTCAAACGGCCAAAAGACCTATGAGACCAAACTGATACAATCTTGGTGGATCTAATACAATGTCTGGGTATAAAACAAAATGAAGCAAAATAAAAGCTAAGATGAATATCAGTGTCCAAGGATGCCAGGCGTCAGGAGTTGTCCGAGGATGTATTGCAATATACCTCTGGCATAGGTGGACTCTAAAGTCTGCTGCGAAGCTTGCTCATCTGATTGTCAAGTCTCTGCTCCTTTAAAGTCAGTGATCTCCCTTTGTGAATGTCTCCCACTGTCTAATCTCCTCAAGAGACTCTCCTTGTCTCTGCGCAGCTGTAGAAAAAAAAACCCCAAGCATCTTTGATCCTGATATTTCATGACTCTAGCCAGTGGTCCAAAGCCCTCTTTGAATAGACAATGAAAACGGCCTTGTATCTCATAGTATACCGGACAATGACATATGTGATGTAACTCTCTCTAGCTTAATATGACACAACTAGCAAATCTTGGCCTTTGCTGGTACTCTCCTAAATCTGCCAGTCTCAATCTCTAGCTGATGCAATGATGTGCACATCTAACCAATAGCACATCGCATCCCATGGGATAAATGAGTGTCCATATAGGAAGGCCTGATCACATATCCAACCTTTGTGAGCTGGAGAAGATTCTCTCTGTAGAAAGCCATCTTCATGCCAAGCTCTCGTGTCGGCTCTGCCCATGTCATCCTGGTGTCTAGCTGGATCAAATCCATGAGTATTGGAAAGGGGTAGTTTGTCCATACTAAATTCATGTAGTTGAAACCATGATGTCGTTTGTGCATACCAACAAGACGTGTCTCTCTATGAGGCAAGCTGTCGAGTAGATTCCAAAGCTAGGCAAGCATATCTATCTTTGGGGATATCCCAGATATTGTGTATAAAAGAGACGGATCTGGTAAGTGCCTCTATGACCAGTGGAGTAGCAAGCTCTGCGCGAATAATCTCATACGGTATAGAGGACTTGGCCCTAATCATTCGGGAAATCATAGAGACCAAAGGCCTCTCCATACATCTCCATCCATCAGTACCGCCAACTTCACTATGACGGTCTTCAGATGGTCCCCATATCTGCACCCCATAAAGCATAGCTGAAGTAGCCAATGTGTCTAGTCAATTATTCTTGTGTGTGTGTGTGAAGGTTGGACTTCTCAATGTGAATGGATATTATGACAGTCTACTATGATTTTTTGATGGTGCTGTTAGAAAGGGATTTATGACTCTGGCCTATAAGAGTATTGTTATTGTTGCATCCAATGGACATGATCTGATGCAAGAACGCCAGGAATGATCTGATGCAATATGCAAAACGCTAGGGCTGAATTCTAAACCCCTCTTGGAGTATCCATATCTCTGATAGTGGTATTAGAGCTCAGATGATTCTTCTTCTATGGAGGATCCGATCGTTTTTTGCAAGACACATGGATTCTAGCAATGAATCCGATAAAGACGACACCCCTCTGACTACTTGTCCGCAGGGAGATGAAGAAAACCCCAATCCTAGCGAGGGAATAGAAGAAACCAACAGAGGTTCCAACAAGCCTCCTTTCGAGGATTCGAGAGATCATGGCAAATTTCCAGAAGGGGATCTTGACAAGACGGAGTATGGATGTCAACTCTAGGTTGACACGTGTGTGAAAAGAATGATCAATTACTCCAAGGACGCGAAATATGTGAAGTACTCGAAGACTTGTCCACTTGACGAGCTTCACTAACGATGGTGAGATGCTGTCCATTCATCTCTCAACTCAGCAACGAAGCAGAAAGCAGAGTCGAGTGCAGAAAAGCATAGACCGTGCTTACAAGAAGAGTGTAGCGAAGCTCTTGATAAGAAGATCAGTCAGTTGATGAAAACCACTAGGGGTTCGGAAAAAAAGCAAATCTGTGGATTACTCGAGTTATTTGGGCCGGAAATCGACTTTTGAGGTGGCTAGTAGATCCCAAAAGCATACGCGTTTTCAGGATCGCCCCAATTCTTTGTCTTAAATAGTTTCGACAGTTTCTCTTCCTCTAGTTCCGATGAAGATGAGAGAAAGCGGAAGAAGTGGAGAAAGAGCAAATCCAAGAACAATTATAGAAAGTAATCTTGCAATTCAGAGGAGGAGACCTTGTCTCCTTCTGATAGTATAGATATAGTGAGAAAAAGAGTAAGAAGACCAAGGAGTTCTAGGATGGGAGTCAAGCAATTAGTTTGACACGTTTTCAAGCTTCAAGGATACCCATTGAGGCCTTGCAATAATACGGCAGTTTGACATCGCTTTCTCAGGAGGTCGTTTCTCAGAAAAATTTACAAGTATGAAAGCTGGTGTCTTTTTTGAAATTTAACGCACAGACATGGTGGTCTACCCTGCTGTTGCACATAGAAGCACCTAAGAAGTCGATTAAATCTTCACTTCGGCATGGTTAACTGAAGAGTATGAAGAGGATGTCATCACTGCTTGGCATCATCTGAGGTTGCTTAATGCCAGAGGTTGTGGGATACATTTTTGTCAGTAGCTTCTTTTCGGAAGATCACCTTTAAGGAGCAGGTAGAGCGGTTTGTTGTGGACTTCCAAAGAAGATTCGGCGGTATTGGTTGAAACAAAAGTCAAAATCCTTTAGAGGCTTATGGGACATGCCAAGGAAGGATTTGGTATGCATTCCGGATCTTTGACCTATCCAATGGATAGGCCAGTGTCCAAGTCAACGGAAAGAAAGCCTTCCAAGGAAAAGAAGAAGAAAACCATAGGGCTCAAATTGACAGAAGGCCAGTGTGCTGAGTACTTCAAAGAGGGCAAGTGTTATGGCCGTGGTGAACAAGGGTACATGTTTGTGAAGAGTTGATAGTTCATTAGAGAGTTCAGATAATTCAAAATTCAACATGATGAAAGATGTGATGAATATAGTGCATCTATGCATCTGTTAGTGATCAGTGAGATATGGATGTGATGGATAAATAAGTCAAGAATGTGATTCTAGTGTTCCAAGATTTCTATCTGGATGAGATGACTTGATACTATTGCTAGTACATCAAGAATTCCGGAAGGATGAGATGGCTACATGCACATGCGAAAAGCCGAAATACATGCTTTGTGAATGTGTTGTCTTGTTTGGGATGGTCATTAGCATGTCTGCTTGAAATGTGAAACGGATGTGAATCTGATAGTGACAAGACTTATTATGTGAAGAGATCAGCACGGTCTCTATGTCATGTGTGTGTGTGCTATATGATTGTTTCAGCCCATACAAGCTTCTATTGAGCATACATACCAAATGTTCCTTGCCAGGAATAACAAAACCCTCGGGTTGCTTCTTGTAAAGCTCTTCCTCAACATCACTAAGCAAGAAAGCGGTATGTACATCCATTTGGTCCATTTCCAAATCATGGCCAGCCACTATGGCACGCAAAGTGGTCATCTTCACAACAGGAGAGAACACTTCCTGAAAGTCTATGCCCTTGGTTTGAACATATCCCTTTGCAACTAGCCTTGCCTTATACTTGGGTTTTGCATCAACTGTCTTGATTTTATACACCCATTTGTTAGGAATAGCCTTCCTTCCTTTGGGCAATTCCACCAAATCCCAAGTATGATTAGCATACATAGCAAGCTCCCACTTGTCGCTGTGCTCACATGTCTTTGCCTCTTTATACGTAAGAGGCTCTCCCTCATCTGTCAACATAATGTAATGCAAAGAGGGATCATATCTACTCACGGACCGTCTTGGTCGAGTAGACCGCCTCACCCAATGATCCACATTATCCGGAAATGGGTTTACATCAGGTGGCATGATAAAATCATCAACAATGGGCTGCTGTACATCATTTTCAGCACCATTTTCAGCATTGTTTCGTGGCTGCAAATGCCCTTCAGGAGCCTCAATTTGCTGCCCAACATCTTTTGGCTCAAACACCACTGGATCATCTACATTTTCAGCCATATGTGGTGCATCCTGAGGGTCAAGAATAGGCCTAACAGGTGGCTGGTCATGCTGAAATTTGACCCTTTTATGGTCATGCTTTGATGCACAATTGTTTTGAAGCAGCCGTGTCTCATTAAAACAACATCCCGACTGTGTATAGCCCTTTTGAGCTGAGGTAACCAAATCTTGTAACCCATTTCGCCTTCTTCACTATATCCCATGAAAAGGCCTTTAATGGACTTGGCCTCTAGTTTGCTCCTCAACTCGGGTCAAACATGCACAAAAGCTTCGCAACCAAAAATGCGTAAGTGATCATATGAAGCAGGCTTGCCAGACTAAACCTCTTCAAGGATGTCGCCTTTCAAAGACATGTGAGGGGATCAATTGCATATATGGACTGTAGTTTTCAAAGCTTCTCCCCAAAATCCATGAGAGAGATTAGCTGTGGACAGCATGCATCTCACCCTCTCACAAAGTGTCCTATTGAATCTTTCAGCCACACCATTAGAAGAGGGGTTGTATGGCACAGTAAGCTCCCTCTAAATGCCCAAATTTTCACAAAATTTGTTAAATTCAGCACTTGTGAACTCCCCCCCATTGTCCGTACGCAAGCATTTTAGCTTTCTACCTGTTTGGGTGGTCACAAATGCATGAAATTTCTTAAACGCAGCAAAGGCTTCATCCTTAGATTTAAGCAAATAAACCCAAATTTTCTTACAATGATCATAAAAAAAGAGACAAAATAGCATGCACCTCCCATAGACTTAGTAGGCATGCTACATACATCCAGATGTACAAGATCAAGCACACAAGATTTACGAGAGACACCGGAGTAATAAGAACGCTTTACTTGCTTGCCATATTGACATTCATTACAAAAGTCAAGCTTTGTGCCTTTAGCATCAAGCTTGTTCAAAGTACAAAGCTTAGAAAGGATGAAAGTACAAAGCATGAAATTTCTTAAACGCAGCAAAGGCTTCATCCTTAGATTTAAGCAAATAAACCCAAATTTTCTTACAATGATCATAAAAAAAGGAGACAAAATAGCATGCACCTCCCATAGACTTAGTAGGCATGCTACATACATCCAGATGTACAAGATCAAGCACACAAGATTTACGAGAGACACCGGAGTAATAAGAACGCTTTACTTGCTTGCCATATTGACATTCATTACAAAAGTCAAGCTTTGTGCCTTTAGCATCAAGCTTGTTCAAAGTACAAAGCTTAGAAAGGCCCTTTTGGATCATATGGCCAAGCCTCTTGTGCCATAACTCCATGTGAGAGTTAATTTCAGCCAATGCAATAAACTTGCCCAACACGGCCTTTCCATGCATACAGTAAAGTGTCCCTTTCTTTGTGCCCTTTACAATCAGCCTTGAGCCTTTAGTCATTCCATGATCCTCTCTCAAACAAGATGCTGTAACCATGCATATCCATATGACCAATAGAAAGTAGACTCTTCTTGATTCCTGGCACATATCTAACATCATGCAAGACAAGCTCATTTGTGCCATCTATGGAGAGATGCACAGTGCCAATACCCTCAATGGAACATGCATGATTGTTTCCAAGGTATACATGTCCATATTTGCTTGCATCAAAAGTAGAGAAACACTCCTTGATGGGAGTCACATGAAATGAAGCACCGGAATCAACTATCCAAGTATGGGATAATGCATCATTGACAGTCAACAAAGCATCAATAAGATCACTCTTGGTGATCTGCATGTCCTATGTATGAACATTAAGAGAGGCATCAAGGTCATAAGCATCATCATCTGACAAAGTGGCACACAAGATGTCCTCTACATCTGACAGCTCCTCAATCACAACACTAGAAGCCACATTGGCCTTCTCTTTGTCCTTTGAGCTATCCTGTGCATCTGGCTTGGCTTCCTTCTTTTCTTTCTTTTTGTCTCCGTCATTCTTTTTCCGTTCTAACTCGGCTTTGTAGTACCTGCAATCGGGTTTCTTGTGACCTTTCCTGCCACTCTGATAGCAAGTCACATCATCCTTGCCTTTGCTGGCATTTCCCCTTTCCTTACTCTTACTCTAACTCCTTTGTACATAGACATTCTTCTTCTCTGTCCTGCCTCTAACCATGTTGGCAGAGCTGCCTCTCTCTCCACCTGATTTTCTCCTGATTTTTTCATTCAAGATAGAATCTCTAACACCATCAAAGGTCAAATTGGGGTTATTCGACAATGAAACCACCAATGTTTCCCATGAACCAGGTAAGGTCATAAGCAAGAAGATAGCTTTCAGCTTATCATCAAAAGGAGGCAAACCTGAATCCTGTAAACTGCGACAAAGTACTTGCGAACAACAACAAGTGCTCTGTAGCGCTCTTCGACCATTTTAATGTATGTTACTGCCTTTCTGTTCAGGCTAACCCATGCTTCGTCCGTCATATTCTATGGCTTTACCTGGTCAAGTGCCCCTTCACAATCCTTAAGAAATAGGAATCCTTGGACTGTCTTTCCAAAGGTAGAAACCTGTTCCATCGAACCTCCTAATCTCGAAGAGATTCTTCACATCCGAAGAAGATGAGGCCATAGTTGCACGAATAGGAGGGCTAATATGCTGAATTTTTGGGCAAAATGCACAAAAACCGAAATATAACCTCACAAAAGTGTGCACTACAGCTCCAAATGGTCACAGGAGCTATTTGGGGCAAAATGGGTCGATTTAGGCACAAAAAACAATTCCTGAAATTTATGCGCAGAAAATTTCAGCGAGTGAATTTGTGCTCAAAAACAACAATTTTAGTTGTTTTTAGCCTCACAGAACATACATAAGGCTAATGCACAGTCTTGAGAAGCATGTATGAGCAAAATCCCCAATTTGTAGTATCAAATTGCACAAAATTGAGCCACAAATGGTCATACATAGCCTAAACTTGTCAAATGTGCGTAGATTGCATCAATTTTGCACTTTCCCCAATGTAGATGCATCAAAGATACACTTGCAAAAAACTGCATAAATCTGAAATTTTCTGAAAACACCTGTTTTGGGACCTGTTTTTTCGGCAATTTCTTTGTTTTCGGTTAGCAAGGACCTAGCAAAGATGTTCCCACACCTTAATACATGATTTGCAAAACCTATATTTTGTTGTCATAACCTGTAATTTGCTGATTTTGACCTAATTTCAGCCTGTTTTAGGTCAATTTGACTTGTCGGGAGCCCTCTAGTGTCTGGGGACGGGTCCTTTGGCGATGAAATTACAAAATCTCGCGTGAAAGTTGACCTCCTTGACTGAAAACCCTAATTTGGCTCTGATACCAGTTGATGAGCGAGCGGCGGTGTGTGCAAGTGATAGAGCACGAGAAGATGTGCAAGCCTTGAGGCTTGGAGCAGAGGCAATGTGTTGCAAAGGGAGAGCGCTAGAGAACGAAGTTGCAGAGAGAGAGAGGTAGCGCTACACGATATTGAGGGGAATGAATTAGTGAGTAAATTGACTCACATTCCCTTTATTAAAAGTATAGGACCAATTTAAAGTTAGTGGCCAAGTTTAATGTGAACTTGGCCAAAGGTTAATAACCTTTAAAAACTATACACAAAAGGGGGTCATTTGGGCCTTTAACCCAACAGGAGACTCTCCTAGTGAAAAGACAAGATATGTACAATGAGGGCTAAATCACGAGATTGAGGAGGAATCAACCACACTGGTGGCCGGTAATGCTATCTAGGCATGCCTTGAACCATGGTGAAAAAGAGCCCTAGGCGCTAAAGTCGCAAGAAAGCCTCGCGGTGCTCCCCCATGCGGTTGGAGCTGCCCTGAAGTCTCTCAAACCAGTCCTTGAGTGTATGGATCAGCTCCAACCAAATGTCACGAATAGTCTCTGCAGGTGGGATAGGACAAGCCTTGAAGATGCGAAAGCAATGGGCCAGTCACATGAACCAAGGGTGCCAAGCCACAGATGAGCTCCTAACATCGCTCTCTATCACTGCACTACTCCTGGGGGATGAGCCCTGTGGCAGGTTGGAGTATAGGCATACCCCCCTGAATCACTCTCATCCTGCTGATGGAAGCCATCTCAAATCGGAGCGTTGGGTCCATGAGTGTGGACCAGGCTGGAGCACCCTATGTGTATTGGCAGGCGCAACCGAAGAATCCGAAGCCAAACCTGCTGTGCCATGGGGCAATCCCATAGGCAATGATGTTGAGTATCCAATGGGTGTCCGTAGGCTGCACATGCTATCGAGAAGCCATTGTGTATCAACCAACTCCCAACTGCAGTAGCTCTATGCACAACTAGCCACTAAAATATGATAACTCTCCTCGGCTGTCTGCTGTTTCACAAATGCCCCAAGAACCCTGACAAGAACTCGACTGTGAGATTCTCCTCTTGGTGAGCCTCGCTCTGTGCTGCAAGTATGTGGCACCCCAAACGAGCTGCGTATTGGAAGAAAGGGTCCCTGGGTGATCGACTGAAGAGAAAGGATCTTGCCAAAATCACTCTCCTAGATCCCACTGCTATCACACCAAAGGGCGGCTCTCCCAAGCCCAAAGCTGCCAATGTCCTGACTCAAGATCTGTCGGGTCGGGATTTATGACACAAGTCCTCCCAGAGATGCCCACAACTCGGATATTTTTAAAATAGCACTCTGCAACCTGCGGTGCCTCTACCAGAACTCTCTCCCTTAACCTCAAAAAACATGCAGGCTGAGCAAGCCCTAACTCCAATGAGGACCTCCAATCGCGTGAAATCCCCCATCCAACTTGGAGCTTTTGTCTCAAGAGGGGTATGCCACTTAGCAAGTATAGCCCTTGTACTATCCTGACACATGCTCCGCACCCCCCTCGTGCCTTGTAGCTGGATTCTGTAAATCTCCTCGGGAAGGCTTGAAAACTGTAGCTAGTCTCCAAAAGTACAGGGTGGACCGTTTGCCATGGGACCTCAAGAAACATGAGGCCTATTACCAACCAAGTGGCCTCGTTTCCCAAGCCCAAAGCCGCCAGTGTCCTGACTAAAGATTTGTCGGGTCGAGATTTATGACACAAGTCCTCCCAGAGATGCCCACAACTTGGATCCTTTGAAAACAACACTCTGCAACCCGTGGTGCCTCTACCAAGACTCTCTCCCTGATCCTCGAAAAACATGCAAGGTCCTTACTCTGAGAAAGCCCTAACTCCAATGAGGACCTCCAATTGCGTGAAATCCCCCATCCAACTTTGAGCTTTTGTCTCAAGAGGGGTATGCCACTTAGTAGGTATAGCCCTTGTAATATCGTGACACATGCTTTGCACCTCCCTCATGCCTTGTAGCTGGATTCTCTAAATCTCCTCGGGAAGGCTTGAAATTTTTGTAGCTAGTCTCCAAAAGTACAAGGTGGACCGTCTGCCATGGAACCTCAAGAAAAATGAGGCCTGCTACCAAGTGGCCTCGTTGTGTGTTGACCATGGGGTTTCAAACAAGACGCTGTCTCAAGTGCTTCTCAATGCATGTGGGCTGGTGCTGCTCAAGGCCACTCCACAGTTGCTCCCAGCCTCCAGGACTTAAGGAGGCTCGCAGCAAAGCGGTCCTTCCAACTTTTGCTCAGGCCAATTTGGCGCATCTCTGTGAAAATCCACCTAATGGACAGGCTCCAAGGGCCACCCGTATGAGGGACTCGGGCACGAATCCAGTGTAGCAACAACTCCTTCCAGGGCTCCTCCCATGGAAGAAGTCCTCCGACCACAAGCTTCCCAAGGAGGGTTCTACTGTGGCGTGCTAGGTTAATAATCCACAACCCTCCTTGAGAAAATGGTAAAGTGAGAACTTTGGCCCGGGCCAACTGGGTGTCGCGCCCTGATCACAAAAAATTCGTGATCAGCCTCTCCAAGTAGCTAATGCAGGAGCTCGAGAAGATCCAGCAAGACGTGATGTACCACATAGTAGCCAAAAGCACCTGGTTGGCCACTACAACTCTACCAGCCAAAGAGAACCGTGTCGCGCTCCAATGTAGTAGTTTCCTCCTTGTGGAAAGGAGGAGAGGACTCTGGAGATAGATCCAAACAACCTGACAACCCAAGTAACCTACAGGAGTCCCTAGGAGGATCCACCTGAAGCCCTCTCCAGGCCACCAATCGGGCGTAGGAGCACTTCCAACCCAAAAAGCCACTGCCTTCTTCCAGGTGATTAGTGCTTCCGATGCACAACAAAACACTTAAAGAGCTTGCTCACACCTGTGCAGATTGGCCTCCTAGCCCTCCAAGTACGTGCTTGAGTCATCAACAAACTCAACGTCCAGCAGCTCGTGTCCCCTTATAGGAATCTCTAAACCACACAAACCAACCTCCTGTGAAGTCAAAAATCTGCTCATCGCCTCAGCATAGAAGAGAAAAAGGAAGGGGGCAAGAGGTCAACGCATGAGCATGAAGCGTTTCCCTGTTTCCCTTGCCAAAAGCACCTGACTGTGCGCACATCTGTAGATTGTTGACACTCCTCTAATCCAAGCATCTGAAAACCCCATCTTGCGCAGATTGCCCTTTAGGAAATCCCAATCAACTTTCTCGCATGTATGCCTTCTCAAAATCAAGGAGTATCACAAGATCCTCTCCTCGGAGACGTGCGAGGGCAAACGCTTCCCAAAAGGTGAAGATGTTATCAAGGATATTGCGCTCCTTGACAAAACTTGTTTGGGTCTCATGTATAATGCTCTCGAGTAGCAGTTGAATTCTTAAACTCAGAGCCTTTGCGTAGATTTTGTAGACTAAGTTGAGAATGGTGATGGGCCCCCACTGCCAAATCTCATCCAAGGAGCTTCCCTCCTTAGGGATAAGGTATATCAAACCCTCACTCATGCTGTCAGGCATCTCTTCAAAGTACAGTGTGTGCTTGTAAGCACTACAAAGATCGACCAAGAAGCTCCCAATACTCCAAGAAGAAGCTAGGAGTCAAACCATCGTCCCTTGGGTAGCTACCCCAGGTAAGTGCCCTGAGGGCGTTGTGGCGCTCCTCCAACTAGAGCGGCATCTCTAATCTCTGACGCATCTCCTAAGTAACAAGGCAAGGCGTCTGTGCCCAAATCTGCTCTCAGCATGCGTCATGGCGCTCTCAATGTGGCTCACTTGAAAGCAACTCACGATAAAAGTCAGTAGGAATTGCACACATATCTTCAGGCTTTGTAGCAACTGACCTATTAGGTCTCCTCAACTAACAAACACTGGTGCGCGCATGGCGAGGAGCCAAAATTTCAAAGAACTCACCTGTAACTCTGTCTCTCACTTGGGTACTCTGAGATGCCTGATGATGGACGGCAAACTCCTGATGCCGCTTCTCAATGGTGATCAGCTCCTGTCGAGACTGTTGCATCTGCTCCTCCAACCAAGAACTATCAGGGTGGCGCTCTTGCATCCTGTGTAGGGAAGCAATGCTCCGTCAGAGACGCTTCTCCTCAGGTGGGGGGGGGGGGGGGGGAGCAGTAGTGATGATGAGGGAGGGAAGTGAGGGAAAACGCAGCAGCAGCGAGCCCCAAATTTATAACAATCATCAAAAGATGATTGTTAATGATAGTTTTCTTCCAAAAGATGATTTGACGAGCTTCAAATGGAAGAGGTTTTGAAGGGCACCAGAGTAAGGGGTGTAAAGGGTAGATTTTCTGTGACGATGAGAGCAAGTACATGACTAAAGAATGCACAAAATGCAATAGAGAGCAGAATGCAGGAACAACTCGGAAATGGCACTGAGGATATGGATCGTAATTTTAACTGGCTATGGTGCTGGTGAGGACCGGGCTGAACCGTCTCAAGCATATAATGTCGATAAGGAGCAATTTCGTAGACCTAGTGCACCAACACAGAAATGTAATGTGAACAAGGAGGACTTCGTAGATCAGATAGTCTTGTGAAAGTAGCATTGACGAAATGATACCGATAATGTCGATGATGAGCCAGGCTTGCAACCAATTTAGTCAAGCTTTCAACCAGACACTGATGATGAAAGCAGCACTCGTTCGGCGGCATCTGTATAAAGTACCAGTAAAATTGTCCAAATTTGCTTGTATATTTACCACGGTTTGCAACTGGCTAATCTCGCTTTTCAATCGGCTCAAGGGTAAAGCTGAGGCAAACACTGGTGGGACTCAATAAGACTTGTCCTTGAACAGTACAACCTGAAAACTTCCAAGGGGTTGTTTAACACTAGTCTGTATCTAGCCACTGAAGTGGCTCAGTCAATATAAGCTCAAAAATAGAAAAATTCAATTTTCTGAAATATAAAAATTTGCAAAATAATGCAGTTTTATTTGTAGAGCTGCTGGAACTACATCTGTTTAGACAGCTTTGTGCCGAATAATAAATAATAAAATCAAACTATGTGTCATTCACACGATGTGTCGCTACACTTGTTCCATTCGAAACGGGTTAAAAAACAGACTACAAAAACTTCAAATTTAGATTCTGCTGAAAACCCAGAATTAAAAATGGTTTGAATACAAGACTGCTTGATAAATTCAAGGTTTCATCTGTATCTTTGAAATTTACATGCAAGAAGACAGAATTACAAGAACCTTCAAATTAGTCTGTTCTAAATTCCTCATTGGATGGAGGAGAGATTCCTTCGGAGAGTTATAAAGAGTAAAATCGTGGAGACCTAGAAATGTTCAATTCTTGTTTGATGCACAAGCTGATGTTGAAGTCATTCATAGCCAATCTTGACAAGGTTTTCTTCTTTTGCAGTTCTCTCTCTAAAGCTTCACCAGCAAGGCCATCAATTCACGGCCAATGGCAGCGTGACACGAGATGTTTGATGCTGGCTTTCTTGTGTTACTGTCTTGCAAGGTGCGGAGCTTTGAAGCTTATGGGAAACCAGCAGCGGAGCTTTGATGTTCATGGGAACTCGGCATAGAGACAAGAAGCTCAATGTAAAAAGCTGTTAGATTGTGAAATCCTTTGCACGATTGTTTATACGTAGCTCACTTGCTTTAAGATGCCATCCTCATTCCTCACGTGTTAACGGTGCATTCAAAGCAGGGTTCATTTTTGAGGTTGCTGAGCCCTCCAAGGCTACTTTTGACCTTCAAGGGAAGTGTCAAAATTTTGAGAATTTGCCTATGAAGGGCTATTTTTAAAAATTTCCCTTCTTGTGGAAGGGCAGACCAAAGACAATGTTGCACTTTCAGCTACCTGACTTTATACTTGAATTTGGCTTCAAAAATTAAGTGTAGATTTGGTGATTTTGTATTTCAAAGGGCATGCAAAAATGTATATCATTTGAAGGGCAAATTTTTAAAAGTGCCCTGCATGAAGGACGGGTTCTAAGCTAGACCTAGAATGGTGGTACCCTTTCAGGAAACTAAGTTGTTCTCACGATAAATTTATGATGATGCGATCGGCAAATGGATTCATTTGAGAGCTCTAGAACAACCCAATATAAGGCACCCCATCTTCTACACATTTTGTGCCTTGCAAATACTGCGTAGCAAAAGCTTTGGGGAACATTCTTGTGCATCTTGTATTATCTTATATACTTTAGCTAATGGATTTAATTGATGGAATACATCCAGCACATGCCACATTTTAAACAAATAGCTACTCCATGGCACCAAACACAAAATACCAACAAATGATCACACCGCATTATCATTAGACTATGAGAGCATTGCATGGAGAAAACTTTTGAAGACTTACCTAAAAAATCTGCCACATCTATGTGCAGGGCATAGAGCATATAGAGGTGCCTTGTGAACCAATACAGATGAACATTCTTACACCATTGCAAATATTTGAATTTCCCTCTCTTTCAAGAAACGCTTTTGGCACAAAAAAAGAACATTTATTCCTAGCCATTATCTACATGCTAGTGCCACATATCCAAGCTATGTATGAAAACAATTGTTTCTTGCTCCTTTCAAATGATGGCGGTTTTTTTTTGGTGTTGATTACCCCTTGGACCTATACTGGGAGAGTACCCAAAAAGAGAATAGGGGTCTCTCTCTCTCTCTCTCTCTCTCTCTCTCTCTCTCTCTCTCTCTCTCTCTCTCTCTCTCTCTCTCTCTCTCTCTCTCTCTCTCTCTCTCTCTCTCTCTCTCTCAACCTCTCTTCCCCTTGCTTATATCCCATGGGAAGCCTATGGGAAGACCTAGTCTATGGAGACTCTCTCTCCCTTGTTATCTTCACACCCACGAACAATGGGATGTTGTCCTCTCGTTCTCTTGGCACCATCGCTAGACAGCAAGCCCATTTACACACAACCTCTCTCTCTCTCTCTCTCTCTCTCTCTCTCTCTCTCTCTCTCTCTCTCTCTCTCTCTCTCTCTCTCTCTCTCTCTCTCTCTCTCTCTCTCTCTCTCTCTCTCTCTCTCAACGATTGCCTCAGTGAAATCTTGAACGATTGAAAAGGATCTGCATCATGCTGGTGAAACATGCGGAGACGTCTGACAATCTCATCAGCAGCAGTGGAGCAATCAACGCAACAAGAGGAGCTAATGCGACGCGCGGCAAGGAGTGTTCCAACTGAAAGAACTCCCAGCAAACAATGCCAAAGGAACAAACACTCCTTAAGAGGCAAGTGGGACTTCCAGATTGTAGTAAAAGTGTGCCTCCACCATTGATCAGATTTGTGTAAATCCTAGAGCGCATTACAATGATCAGCTAGCCAAGAGTCCCACATGAGAGAAGCATAGATATGGTGGGCAAAAATCGCATCCAAAGAAGTGTCCCATGAATTCCAATCTTGCATATGGCCTCCACTAGCTAGCGGCGGAATGGGGAGGAAAACATCTAGCATATGTTGAAACAAGCTCCAAATCTGACGACAATGCAGGCCCAACCCAAAGCGTGCTACTGCTTGAGAAAAAGTAAGCAAATTCCCAGATGAATCCACCACATCATACACGGTGCATATGCCATGACCAGAGAGGAAGTAGGCTTGACGGGGCGACTGATCAACCAGGGTAAAAGAGAACACCCTTCTCCATTGAATGCTTTCCAAACGCAACGAATTTCCATCCGCTTGCTGCCTTCCATGCCAAGAGAGATGATCCGTAACGACTTTCCAAGCGGACAGCAAGCCAGAGGTGATCAAGCAACTAGGAATATTATCGACCATCTTGCCAAACACAGTCTCCCAAAGGGAAGTCTGCCAATGATCAAAGGCAGGAGTGGTATTATGCTGACATAGATCAGCAACCATAAGTGTCCATGGCTGAGACTGCAATGCAAGAGTAGGCAATAACATAGCCTTCCTTGCCAATGCATGGCGACAAAGGTCCAAAACATTCAACCCGCCAAGATGCTTTGGAGTGCAAAGTTTCTCCATTGCTAACAAACGGAGACCTTTCTTATGAGAACTGGTGCACCACAAGTGAGATACAATAGTAGACATAAGCAATGAGAGGTGGGAGCGAGGCCAGTGCAACAACGGCAAGCAAAACTGAACATATGCCATCATGATACTTTGCACTATATGAAGTCGAACATGTAGCAGCCATGTAGATAGTTTTCAATAGTGCAATTTGACATTCAGTCGTTGCATGACCCAATCGATTTTGCTACGTATTAGTAACCTGCCAGCCGATAGGATATCCTAAGTGCCTGACCACCACATGCGGATCTAGAATCTTGCCAAGCCACAAAAGATAATGCCAGTCACAAACAGCAAGAGGCAAGAGTTTAGATTTCTAAAAGTTAACCTTAAGGCATGCTGCCAAACCAAATGTATCCAATGCCTGCATAATTTCACGCACATTATCCTGGTTATTACGAGGCATGAACAACAAATCATCAACATAGGCCTATCCTACAAGGTCCTTTCGATTGGGTAACTTCAGTCCATGAAGACGACCAAGCGAAGTCAAGTGATCCAAATACAATAACAAAGGGTGAGTGGTAATGGCATACAACAAGGCCCTGAGTGGGCAACCCTGTCTGACAGAGCATCCATCAAGGAGGCCTGAATATGTACTGCGAGCATACAAGAAGTAAATGACATTGACCATCTTTGGACCAAAGCCAAGGGGCATTGTAGCAGCAATGAAATCCCATTGAACCGTATCAAAAGCGTTTTCAATGTCTACCTACATTACTAGAATATCCCACTAGGTATATTTGACATATTCCATTCCATTTAATATGTTAGCAAGATTATCCAAAATCTGCCACGAGGAATAAATCCATATTGCACGAACTGGATACCAGCCATAAGAGGTTCCTTGATACGATTCACAATGATTTTAGCCAAGAGTTTATAGATCGCCGACATAAGGGAAATTGGTCCGCAATGCGAGAATTGCTCACAAAGCGCTTGTTTAGGCAGCAACTTCAACAAACCCTCTTTCCAAGACATCGGCAAATCATGTTTTGCCCACGCATCGTTCATCATATAAAGTAAAGGTTCTTTCAGAGGCTCCCAAAAAGAGATAAAAAATTCCACAGTGAGCCCATCCCAACCAGGGGAATGCCATCTTCCGAGAGCAAGCAATACTGAGTGCAATTCATTCTCTGTAAAGTCCGCCTCCATGGCCAAAGCATCCTGAGGCAAGACAATTGAATGCATTGTAGATAACAAAAGTTGGTTGCATGAATAGATGCCATGAGGGGAGCGGCAAAAACAATGCTAAAATGGGACACCATGGCATTTGCAAGCTCACACTTTGAGGCTGTCCAAGCTCCTGGACGAAACATAACCCACTTGATAGTTTGAGAGCCCCTTGAATGATGCAAGTGCTTAAAAAACTGGTTTGAGGCACATCCCTTTTCCACAAATGCTCGATGTTGGGCACAAGTTTGGCATTTATCCAATTTTCGTTTATCATTATGTTGCAGACACAACCAGGCCCACCCACAAAGAGCCGTGGATTGAGTTTCAGATAATAAATGTGTGTCAGCTAAGAGTTGGAGCTGTCGATAAACATGCTTCGCTTCCTCAACATCACCACATAATTTAAACGTATAATGATTTCCAGAGTCTTGAATTACACTCTACACACGCACAACAGAGCGAACCTAGGAAACATCAGGATCAAGATACATTTGGGCAACCAAAGGGGGAACAACATCATAGATTATCTCACAAAATTCATGGTGCGAAAGATATGCATTGTTGATGTGCAACAGAAGCTTCTTAGAAAGAGACTGATCATAATGTGGTTGCCCAAAGCGTAACAACATCACAACAGGAGCATGACTCTACACACACACACACACACACACACCCCTGTTCATGCACATCACTCGCTCTTCCTCGACACTAATTGACAACACCTTTTATAGAAAGAGTCCACGGTCCCAAATCATTGTTGATCATGGACTGTCCAATCCATTTAGAAGAAAAACATGGATTGGGTGGGGTTTGACCTCATGACATCCTCGTCATGGAGCAAATGTCTTTCCACTACACTAGCACACATGTTTTGTTATGTAAGAAAAAAGGTAGCATTTTAGGCTGGTTTCAAACGAGTGCGGAGGAAGAAAAGCTTGCTTCAGGTCTGGAGAGGCCCTCGTCTGAACGACTTTGGAGGAGGAAGAGTGAAAACGAGGGAGAGGTTGAGAGAGCGTGTCAACTCTTCTGGGGAGGGCAGGGGTCAAAAGAAGAATGGTGGGCTTAGAGGAAGAGAGAATGCAACTGCAACAAACCAGGAATAGGGTAACGGGGCCATATTAGGACTTCAAGGAGTTGTTGGGCACGATTTCTGTGTGATGTCTCATTTCAAGCATGGAGAGGCATATTCAATAGCAATTCTCAAGCAAAATGTAGCATAAATCTTAAAGAAATTAACCCTCCTCACGCCGAGATCGATCGTGTTTTCAAGATTCTGTGTATGAAAGGGAGGGTCCAATTGCATGAGTGGCACATGCTAGTTATGGAACGTTGCTGCCAACACGATTTGAGCCTACATCTGTGGACAACTACGATGTTGCCTCAGTTGTTCTAACCGCAAAAGAGCTCGTTGCTAGATGCCCGAATACTGGTGCCTTTTTGTTTTATTTTTGGGGTCGCCCTATCCACACGCTAGCCCCCATCCCATGACTGATCCCCTTACCCTAGCCACACATTTTGACGCCCTTGTGGGAAGATTTTCCACCGCCTCGTCTGAATCCATCCTTACACTAAGTATTTTTGGCATGTCTACTATCCTAGTTCACACAGTGTTCACTTCAAGTTTACAACAAGTTCACACCACCTAATTAGTGCACATACCTTGTAGGGTTCACGTATAGTTCAAACTTAGTTCATGTGCAAGTGCACAACGAGTTCACGTTTACCCGAGTTTACACTTAGTTTACATCAAGTTCACATTTGAGATCAACGATTATGATCTCCACCGACACACAACGCTTTTTTTTTGTTGAGAAAGGCTAAATTAGATTAAGCTATAAAGAGATAGAAAGTACATACCCATAGAAAGGGGGTGGGTAAGCCCCACAAAAAGAAGCTAGGTCAAAATGAGGTCTCTCATCCTGAACCTCGACACATAATAGTACTTGGGTAGTATGGATCTCCATCTTTGCCATCTTGTACCTTTTTGAAGTTTAATAAAAGTTACATCTTCGAGGGCTCTAGAAGTCACATCACACAAATTTTAGGCTGCTCAGGCTAAGTCCAGTTTGAGACTAGAGATCTGGGGGGTGGGGGGGGGTGTTAGAGCCACTGAAGAGAATACAATTCCTTTGGATCCATATATACCAAAGGATGATTCCCCTCCAAATATTCCATATGGGATATCCATACCTTTACATTTGACAAGCAACAAGTCCTATACTGTCATGCATGATGTAGAGACTTGGGTGTGAATCTTCCTCAGCAGCACCATAACTGGTTGGTTAGAATGGCAGGAGAAGAAGAGATGAGGACATTCATCTACATTAGATTTGCATCTCTGATAGATTCCATTGCTGACATTAATTTGTAAAGCTCTCCGACCACACCAAACCCCTTGGTGCATGATAAGCCAGAGAAGATAACTATGTTTACTAGCCAATGGATAAGCCCATATGCATTTAAACATGTACTCCCACTGCTTGCTGCTCTATTGGAATTTCCATTTTCTATTCAAATTTTTCTGTATATTATCCTCTAGACCACCCACCACCTCAGACTTAGTGAATATCTCAAAGGTAATGTATTGTAGAATGTTGTGCCTCAAGGTGGCCTTGTAAATTACTTTAACTTTGGAAATCATCTCCTTTTCTCTGTCCACACAACATCTAGCATTAGTCATACTGATGTTGAATTCCTCTAGCAGTTCATCTTCATTCTTCATCCTGTAGTTGAGAAATAGATCTCTCCAGCATTTGATGCTTGCTTTAAAACACGTGTCCAGGTGCAGCTAGAGATGTACATCAAAATAGGTCCAATGGAAATCAGACATGAGACAAAAATAGTTATTTTTGAAAAAATTAGAGGGATACCATGAGCCCTTGACATTGTTCCTGGCTATCCAAAACCTGCATATCACAAAGGATCCATAAGCTTTAATATGGAGGGGAGAGATAATAATATCCCTATAGTCCATACTGGTTCAAGCTTTATAGCTTTTCGATCTGAACTTCGTACATTCACAAGTGCCCAATAATAGGTAGACCTGGAAGCTCTCATAATTTATTTTGCTTCCATCCAAGTAGCTATAAGATCCACGTTAAGAATGCCAAGCCCTCCTTTAACTTTAGGCAGTTGATAGGTGGCCCATAAGACCTTGGGTGTTTTGTGATGACACTCATTCCATTTCTACACAAAATTGTTGGCTAGAGCATAAACTTTCAGAATTTGATATTTGGATGGGTCCCAACAAGAGAGGAAGAAGATCGTTCTTGGAAGGATAAAATGGTTCAACACAAAAGCTCTAGAGGCTAGAGAGGGATTGTGGCTTTGCCAGTATCACCTCCAATCTTTGATTAAGGGAGAATTTGAATCCCATTGGGATCCTCAGTGTGTTAAACACCTGTCCATCCATAATGGGAGTACAACCTACATCCATAATTATCTGAGGAACAACCCCAATTGAGCTTTTGTAACCATTTTTGGAGTGGTTAGGACTCCTTATTAAGTTCAAAAGGACACAACCTAAAAGATGAAGGTTATGTCCCCTCTATGCAAAAATAATGTAGCCGGCGGACCAATGTCCAACTACTCTATTTTTGCATAGACAAGACACTACCAAAAAATGTCAAACAAAAACACTCATGTTGTCTCTACACAAAAATAGTGTAGCCGGCCAACTACTCTATTTTCCCATAGAGAGGACACTACCAAAAAACGTTTTTAAAAAAAATTGTGTTGTCTCTATGCAAAATTAGTGTAGGCGGATGTATTTTCACATAAGCAAAATACAAAAAATCTCTTATGTCGTCCCTATGAAAAAACAGTGTAGTCATATGTTCGACTACACTGTTTTTGCATAGCGATGCACGGTGTGAGTTTACCAACATTTCTATAAAAAAAAAATTCATTAATATTACAATGGATTACTTTACAATGAGAATCCAACTATTTGAATTGAGAAACGAGGAGAAATTTGGAG
The DNA here is from genome assembly GCF_014529385.1 of Adiantum capillus-veneris. Lineage (NCBI taxonomy): Eukaryota > Viridiplantae > Streptophyta > Polypodiopsida > Polypodiales > Pteridaceae > Adiantum > Adiantum capillus-veneris. The sequence goes on from NC_140939.1 coordinate 47,614,886, forward strand.
AAAATTTGAAGGTTTGGTTGAAATCGAATATGTGAAGCAAGAGAAGAAGGCCCAATGTAAGTCAACCTTGAATCAACTTTGTGGAACAATCTGGAGAGAAGAATGGAGCTAATAGAAAAAAAATTGCAAAAATCTTGTTCGAGTGCGAGCGCCTAGTAGTGCACAATTACCAAGGTAAAACTTGAACGAACATGATATTACGATGCATGAATTTGATCGTTGGTCACGCGTCCCCGATTGCATGATTGACATGATGAAATTCTATTTATAGCTCTCCAAGGGGCTATATATAACATGTTAAGATCAATCCATCGTATGTTGTGCAAATCTTTTGTATAGATTCCAAAGCTAAAGAGCTCAAAATATTCCTAAGGAAACATAGAAGTAAGTATTTTAATTCGAATATCTTTTGTAACGTTTTTTTTGTGTGTTTATGGCATCTTTATGCTGAAACAGAACACCCGGATGGATATTTGGTGCTCTATTTGCGCATAGTGAAGACACAATTAAATGGATAAAAAGAACATTTGTGAAATTTTATGTGTCGATCGTATGCGAAAATAGAACACCCGGACACCCATCCAGGTGCTATATTTTTGCATAGCAAAGACACAATGAGCTACTATACCAAGTCAAGCAATTTTCTAAGTTTGCCTATGTGAAAGAAATCTTTGATGTTCCTTTTGATCTTGAGAGTTTTTTGGAAGGCTTCAGCAATTAAACTCTTGACCATCAAAAGGTTTTTGTGTACCTTACCACGGAGCACAAGACTGACAACTTTGTACACTTTAATGATGTTAAAGTAGGCAATTTAACACCAAACACAGAATCCAAGAAGTTGGCATTACTCTAAGATGATTGGAAGAAGTCCATAACCCCTGTCAGTGGCATGGAAGGCATGGTTGTAAGCTTATGATTGAACATATTGTATTTTTCCTCTTTTTGACTCTCGTTCTAGTAAAGGAAGGAGAGTCCAAATCTCTCCAAAATACAACGATTGTCCAAGATGTGGAGGAAACGCTTGAAGATTTCAGAGAGGAAATGGAGAAGCTTGAAAGTAAAAAGATCTTGGATGTTGTAGAGTTCAAGGCAAGGAACATCACCAAAGTGGAGGAGCCCATCCATATTCCAAAGGAAGAGCTTGATCCCTTGTTGTGCACAACAACCATGTCCACCTACAAGATAAACAATAAGGAGTATTTGCTACTACATGATATACAAAACCTCTTTGGTCTAAGAGAGGACTACTGCCTTTCTATTTTGGTAGAGCATGATAAAGGCTTTGTGGACTACATTACACCAAGCCCATTATCATTACTTGATACAGAATCTGAGAAGTTTATTGATTAGTCCCATGGTGGAGAGCATGTGCTAAATGTTTTTCAAAGCTATGAAGAGCAAGGGCTTCCCACAGATGAGGAGTTTCAACAAATTTCCAAGAGAGAGAAAAGGGAATAAACCAAGCTTTTCCATTGACCCATGGAAAGAGGACATATTTGAAGAGATGAAAACCCTAAGGTAAAATGGTAAAAGTATATATAATTTTTGCAAGCACATGATTTAGACCATTGAAATTTCAGTGAAACTTCATTTCTATTAACTGATTTGAGGGATTTCTTTGCACACAATATAAGGTCTTTGGTTAGGATCATGTCATTGTGATAAACAATCATGGAAGTACCCGCTTATAGTGCCATCTCTACGGGGGATTTGTCATGCGGCATGAGCTTGCAGATCTTGGTTGTGTATATTGCATCCATGCATTCTAGATATGTCCCTCTAACCTGCTTCACAACAACAAAGAGACCTTCACCAAGTTCGATCAAAAATCCGTAGGTGAAAATTGAAATTTCACCAAGCAATTGAAGGACTAGGCGAGGTTAGGCTTTCATCCAAAGCAATTGCCTCTATGATTAAGGTACATGTAAATGATGTGACTCTTGCTAGAATTTGGACTACAAATTGAATAATTACTTCATGAGCAGTTGTTCCTTCCTCTTTAGTCCTTGGATGTTTGAAGGAGTCTTCTAGTCTATTTTTCCCCTTGATCTCAGAATGTATCTGTGAAATAAGTTGCATTCAGTTTAGGATCCCTCAAATAATTTTGATCTCACGACATTGAATGCTTTTGGACATCCTAACAATATGCCCTAAAAGCTACTTGAGCACTACATGCATATTCCATTTTTTAGCATGATTGGGTCAAATTGTGGCAAAGAAAATGAGGCTTCTAGCTTGCTAAAATAGTGTCTCACAAGCTCTGTAATGAATTCCTCAAACTTTGATGCAAGTAGAATAAATGTTCAACGTAAAAGATCCTCTGTACCATGATATAGGTAGAGTACAAGAGAATCAGTGATTACTTTATGATGAGTACACGACAACTTTGTCTCTACCATGGCTGGAGTTCTATGAAGCAACTTAGAGAAGGAAATTTGAACGTTAATGCATGAAAATGTCAAAATAACAACTAGTGAATGGAATTGATGAAATCAAACATAAACATAAAAATATATAAATTTATGCAAGTAGTTACAAATGAAAAACTTAAAGGCATGACAACCCTCCCTACAATGCAATGTGGAGGTCTGCACCGTCGAGTCAAGGTGTTTATTGAAACCATACATAGTACTCCTTACATTCAGCTTGCAGTTCCACAAGGTGGTCTACATAGTGAAGGATAAGATGAACATATACACTTATTTGGACTTTGAAGTAAAGTAAGTGACCTTGTACAAAATGATTGATTACAAATTTAGTCAAAAATAGAAGATGTGCACAATTGGTATAATTGTCAATTATGCACACTTGTCATAGTTGAAAATGCATAAAAACCTTCTTAAAGTGATGCACAAGTGGTTATGAAACCCTTTAGGGAAGCTTGTATGTGTATCTAAATATGATAGATATGCACATTGTACACAAATTTTATTTCTCATTGATTTTGTAATGAATTGTTTTGGACACGTAATCAGTTACTTCCCTCTTTATAGTGCAATACAGTGGTCTGTAAAGTCAAATACATAGCATTTTTTTAAAATTTAAACCCTTCCTACAACACAACATGTTGGTATGCATAGTTAGGGACAAGGCATTTTCTAATATGAACTCTAGAGGAGCTTTGGAGTAAAGACACTTGTTCAAAGCAAATGATTTTGAATTCAATGAAACGTGCACGATTGGCACATGTTACATTTTGCATATTTGATCACACACACAAACATGCTGAAAGGGTTACACAACTTGATATGCAGGCATTTAAGCAGATGTGTGTAAAAAACATGGTAGATCTGATGATAGTGCAACTCTTCTATTTCTTATTGAGTTTCTAATGAGCTGTATTGAACAAGTGATCAATTACTTCACTCTAGATAAGTGTATCATTCCTAGCTCTCTCTACAGTGTGATATGCTCATTCTCATAGCCAGAGACATAGCAAATATTTAAACTTAAACCCTCCCTGTAGTGCGACATGATGGTCTGCATAGTTAGAGACAAGGAATCTAGCATTCTCTATACTATCCTTGTAGTGTGATACCATGGTCTCCATAGCTAGGGACAAAGTGTGTAGTTTTCTAACCCCCTGTAGCGTGATGCAAAGGTCTACAAAACTAGGAAAGGGTACCTAAGCTAAACCCTCCCTGCAATGTGATACTTTGGTCTATATAGCCAGAGATAGGATAATAACATGCAGTCTAACCCCAAAGATGGACATCCTCCCTTATTTGGAGTTTGAAGTAAGTATGTGACCTTGTCCAAAACGATCGATTATGAACTTAGTCAAAAAAATAAGATTGGTGTATTTGTCAATTTTTCACACCTCTCATAATTGAAAATGCATATAGATATTCTTAAAGTGATGCATAAGTGGTAATGCAGCCCTTTAATGAAGCTTGTATGTGGATCTAAATATGACAGATGTGTACAACTTTTATTTCTCATCGATTTGTAATGAATTGATTGGACGAGTAATCAATTACTTCACTGTAGGTAAGTAATTTTATATTACTCATTAAGCCCTCTTTGTAGTGATATATGGTGGTCTGTACAATCAGAGATATAGAGTTTATTTATATTTCCTTCCTACAATATGACACGATGGTCTACACAGTCAGGGACAATATGTTTACTTATCTTGACTCTGGAGGAGCTTTGGAGCAAAGCCACTTGTTCAAAAGGAACAATTATGAATTTAATGAGAAAAAGAAAACGTGCACAATGGGCATATGTGACATCTGTCCCCGGGGGATTCACTCTATATACAAAACAAGATGCCACCCGCAAGCAAACAACTTTGATAAAACCCCTATATACAACTCTTATTAGGGAATATGACCCCCCTTTCTACGCTTATACGATAATCAATGAAGAAAACTATCATACCCCTATCTTACATATAAAATTTAGGTCTCACATGATCTAAGTAAGTAAAACTAGTCAAAGAGTGTGTAGCATAGTTCTGACAATGTACTAAGGAACCACTTCTGTTGATAACTAGATGCACCCTCAATGTGTTTTATTTTGACTTTCAAACTATGTGCCCGATCAGCCTACACTCTCGCTACTCGTCTAATTCTGACGCATCCAAAGGTGGTGTAAATCAACCCTTAACCTGTTCCAAATCAGCCCTTATCTTTGACCATCTTGATGCAAAATTTGATGTGTGACTTGATAAAAAACTTCTCCTAAATTCACTCAAGTTCTAGTTTACATTGATGACTAATCGTTACAAGTAATCAACCCGGGTCAAGTCCCCCCCCCCCCCCCCCCCCCCCCCCCCACATATGATACCCCCTCCCTTATTCTGAATCTTGGGAGATACATTATTGGGGTTCTTCCCCTAACTCATACACTAATGTAACTTGTAAAAAAACCCCTCCCCTGCACTTACGTGGTGTGGTAAGTTTTCCTTAATGAATCCTCTTGGAATCTGTCATATTTGAACACACACACACACACACACACACACACACACACACACACACACACACACACACACACACACACACACACACACATGATTAAAGGGTTTCACAACTTGCTGTGCAAGTATTTAAGTAGACCTATGTACATAAACATGCTAGATGCGATGATAGTGAATATCTTCTATTTCTTATTGAGTTTCTAATGAGTTGTATTGAACAAGTGATCAATTAATTCACTACAGAGAAGTGCATCATTCCTAGCTCTCTCTATAGTGTGATGAGATCATGTGCACATCCATAGACATAGCAATGATTTAAACCTAAACCCTCCTTGCAGTGTGACACGATGGTCTCCATATCTAGAGAAAAAGAATCTAGCATTCTCTATACTATCCTTGTAGTGCGATACCATGGTCTCCATAGCTAGGGACAAAGTGTGTAGTTTTCTAGCCCCCCCATGTAGTTTGATGCAAAGCTACTCTATCGAGGAAGAATTGATGCTCGTAGATGGGATTCCGCTCATTGTATATTTATACAATCGTGAGCACTTTACATCATTATCTCTATGCACAAGGTGCAACCAATCCCAATGATAGCTTCTGTGGGTAGCAAGTATGCATGGCCTAGCTATCAAGCAAATGATTCATGGGAATACATGAATAAATTAAGAGAGCCTCCATGCAAATAAGCTACTGTGTAAATACTTGATAAAATGTAGTATGACTATTTTCTTGGGGGTATTTGACGTCTTTCTCCTCGGTTCATGGAGGAAGAAGTTTTCTCTCATGACTTAGTTGTGAATAAGATTCCAATTGCATAAGATTTTTTGCTTAGTTGCAGCATTGATTATGTTTCTAGAAGTGGTGTTTTAGGGGTTTGAACTAACTAATACACAATCATTGAATGTAATGATTTGAGCTTAGCACATTTGTACTATCAAGGAACAAAGTCCGCAATCTGCCAAGGGGTAGTGGACAAATTCAACTTTCTCAATTGATTCCAAACACTTTTGACCATTGTAGACTGTGTTCATCACCGTTGGCTGCTAGTTTGAGCTATTTTCATGCAAATTCTAACCAAGCTATTTGACATTGCAATAGCTAACCAAGGGGTCTGGATTGCAAAGAAAACACCCAGGGTTACCAGTTTCTATTACTTGTTTTTCACTAATCTTGCATTTAGTGCTCAATAGGTCACAAACATATAGCCTCTTTAAGGATGGTTTTATGGTAAGGCATCTTTCCAATCTCTTTCAAGTTGTATCTTTCAGGTTTGCAAAGTGCACATGACTATAGGTAAGTGAACATCACGGACAATGCATCCATCTACAAAGGTGCATGGCATGCAATAAAAAAGAAGCACCTTAGCTTACATGGGTTCTATGTGTTTCCCACACTTTGAATATGCTTCTTAAAGACTTTGGGAAAGTGACATCACTAAGACATACTTTAATAGACACTAATCATGTTGTCAAGTTCCTGAGAGAGCATGCTTTTACTTACGCTCTATTTAAAACTAGATCACCCTGCAAGAATTTGCAGATCTTTTGTGAGACATAGTTTGTGACTCCGTACTACGTTCTTGAAATGTTGCAACAGGTTAAGCCAGCCTTTTATGAAACAGTTGTAGACAGAAGATGGGATATTTAGATTGATAAGTATCCCTATTATGAGACCGCAGAGTGCTATCACTTGTGAACTCTCTAGTGTTCTAAAGAAATGTGAAACAATTATCAGTGTTATAGAGCCTTTCACAAATCTAGTGCGCTTGGTTGGTAAAAATACATTCATATTTGGCCGGGTCTATTGGTATATGCACGAGGCTATTTGCAAGATAAAGGAGAGTACATCCTTTGTAGCACAAGAGAAAAATATGATGGAGTCTGCTAGGCCTAGGGTAAGACCGGGCAGGCCAAGGTCTAGGACAGACATGCGTTACAGAGGGTCCCTATTATTAGCAAGGCAAGGTCTATATAGGGCACGTTTTGATGGAGAGATGCATGCTCTAATCTCTAATCTTCACTGGTAGTAGATCTCAAGGGAGGGAGGAGCTATGGAGGAGGGAGGAAAGATTCGCATGGCTCTTGCGTGGTTGAATGTTCTCTCTCTCTCTCTCTCTCTCTCTCTCACACACACACACACACACACACACACACACACACACACACACACACACACAATGGGCTTGGTCCATGGACATGTCTCTTTAGTTGCACAAAGGATGAGAAGGAAATTCGGGAGTCACAAGTGCAGGCACCCTTAGTAAGAACAGTGTCGATGATTGACTTGCACCAAATGGAGAGAGATTACTCTCAACAGGTATGCACAACAGTGGGGATGAACTTTTGCTTCTTTGGGGTAATCAAGAACCACACAGCTTAGTATCTCTCCCTCTCTCTATGATGTTGTTTCCTGACTCCATTGCAACAACCTTAACTTCATAGGATGGGTGTCCAACTTTTCAAGGTTAAGGAAAAACTAAACCTAAAGTTTTTTAGGGGTGCATGCACACCCCTTGCACCTCACATACATTATGATCTTAGATATTCCTGATTGCGACTGTCACCAAGGAGGCAAGGCAACATACATAATCCCCTAGAGGTGGAAATACCATCGCAATTGCAACACAAGTTGGGAGTCCAAAATTTCCATTAAAGCCATTGGATGGACACACCAAGAGGTATCTAGCCCACTAGCGTTAAGTAAAGGCATGCAATGGATTTAATACACATAAGTCAAAAGCTAAAGCACAAAGATGGTAAATCTTGTCAAATCTCGTAGTTAGATTAGATAAGCACAGGTTCAACTCGCAAAGACAAGTGCATGGAAAACGGGTTCAAGCGAGGCAACATAAACTGGCATGCACGCAACAAATTTGTTTGGTTATCAAAATTGCAAGGCCGTACGTCAGGAGGAGTACTTCATGAGGTAAGCACTGAGTTTTACTTTTGTTGTAAGTGTGGCTATTGTAGGCAATAAATATGTGTGTTACCATGAATATTTTCCATAATTTTGTAATTTAAGCATTCACAACACAAGCACTACTAGTGAAAACTATCATAAGCACTACAAATTTGCTAAGTACATTTTTAGCAAAGACAAAAGATAGGTTTGCATACCACAGTCAACCAAGGCTTGAGTGAGAAACAAACTCAATAAGATGCACAAATTCTCCTCAAGCGACGTATCGGCCAGAGAACCTCGATTGAATACGATTGTCAGGCTTGAGATTTCCTATTTTCATCATTTTTTCAAAGATTTATGAATGATTTCAAATTGCAGAAGATTTTCCAAGAGATTAACTTTTGATGCAAAATCAAGGACACTCAATAACACTTCAATATCTCAAGGAGATAGATCTCAAAGGTGTTTGGCATGGCTAGCTCTTTGCACTTCAAGTAGCTAACACACATCAATTGTGGCTCCTAGGAAAAACAATTATGGACTTAATTTGATCGAGACAATAATCTAGGGTATCAATTCAAGTAAGTCGGTAAGCATGTTCTAGTTCACAACTTTGAATTAATCTTGTAGAAGCTTTTACTATGCCAATTTCACATGCAAAGGTTGCTTTGATCAAATCAAGTATGGCAGTTAGATAGTTGCAGTTTCAGAGCTATCTACTCACATTATTTGGCCGGGGCTATTGGTATATGCACGAGGATATTTGCAAGATAAAGGAGAGTACATCCTTTGTAGCACAAGAAAAAAATATTATGGAGTCTGTCATGCCTAGGGTAAGATCGGGCACAGGCCAAGGTCTAGGATAGACATGCATTAGCAAGGCATGGCCTATATAGGGCACAAATGGATGGAAAGATGCATGCTCTAGTCCCTAATCTTCACCGATATTAGATCTCAAGGGAGGGAGGAGCTATGAAGGAGGGAGGAAAGATTCGCATGGCTCCTGGGTGTTGAATGTTCTCTCTCTCTCTCTCTCTCTCTCTCTCTCTCTCTCTCTCTCTCTCTCTCTCTCTCTCTCTCTCTCACACACACACACACACACACACACACACACACACACACACACACACACACACACAATGGGATTGGGACATGGGCATGTCTCTTTAGTTACACAAAGGATGCGAAGGAAATTTGGGAGCCACAAGTGCAGGCACCCTTAGCAAGAACAGAGTCGGTGATCGACATGCACCAAATAAAGGGAAATTACTCTCAAACAACAGGTATGCACAACAGTGGGGATGAACTTTTGCTTCTTTAAGGTAATCAAGAACCACACAGCTTAGTATCTCTCCCTCTCTCTACAATGTTGTTTCCCGATGCCATTGCAACAACCTTAGCTTCATAGGACAGGTGTCCAACTTTTCAAGGTTAAAGAAAAACTAAACCTAAAGTTTTTTAGGGGTGCATGCACACCCCTTGCACCTCACATACATTATGATCATAGATCTTCCTGATTGCAACCGTCACCAAGGAGGCAAGGCAACAAACATAATTCCCTAGAGGTGGAAATATCATCAGAATTGCAACACAAGCTGGGATGCCAAAATTTCCATCAAAGCCATTCGATGGACACACAAAGAGGTATCTAGCCCACTAGCGTTAAGTAAAGGCATCCAATGGATTTTATGCACATAAGTAAAGAGCTAAAGCACGAAGATGTTAAATCTTGTCAATTCTCGTAGTTGGATTAGATAAGCACATGTTCAACTTGCAAAGACCAGTGCATGGAAAATGGGTTCAAGCGAGGCAACATAAAGTGGCATGCAAGCAACAAATTTGTTTGGCTATTAAAACTGCAAGGCCGTGTCAGGAGGAGTACTTCATGAGGTAAGCACTGATTTTTACTTTTGTTGTACGTGTGCTCAGTATCTGTCAGGCAATGAACATGTGTGTTACAATGAGTATTTTCCATAATTTTGTAATTTAAGCATTCACAACACAAGCACTACTAATGAAAACTATCATAAGCACTACAATTTTGCTAAGTACATTGTTAGCAAAGTCAAAAGATAGGTTTTCATACCACAGTCAAGCAAGGCTTGAGTGAGAAACAAACTCAATAAGAAGCACGGTTTCTCCTCAAGCGACGTATCAGCCAGAGAACCTCGATTGAGTACGATCGTCAGGCTTGAGATTTCCTTTTTTCATCATTTTTTCAAAGATTTATGAATGATTTCAAATTGCAGAAGATTTTCCAAGAGATTAACTTTTGATGCAAAAGCAAGGCCACTCGATAACACTTCAATATCTCAAGGAGATAGCTCTCAAAGGTGTTTGTCATGGCCAGCTCTTTGCACTTCAAGTAGCTAACACACATCAATTGTGGCTCCTAGGAAAAACAATTATGCACTTAATTTGATCGAGACAATAATCTAGGGTATCAATTCAAGTAAGTCGGTAAGCATGTTCTAGTTTACAACTTTGAATTAACCTTGTAGAAGCTTTTATTATGCCAATTTGACATGCAAAGGTTGCTTTGATCAAATCAAGTATGGTAGTTAGAATATAGTTGTAGTTTCAAAGCTATCTACTCGCAATATTGTAATCAAAGGATTTTTAATCAGATGTATGATTTGGCAAGGCTGATTCTCAATGAAAACTTGACACGGTTGACTTTCTCTTGCCTTGACATCTATTTGTCAACACGCAAAGCTGCTGGATAGGAGCACGGGCTCCATCCTACCTTATCTTTTTCATGTATTTTTGTGAAGCAAGGCTTCAATCTTGGGCATATTGCATAGAAGTTTCCCAAGTTTGGCATATGCTATTAGCATACAGACTTTGGGAAACTTGGTACCATGTCGATTTGATTTTCTCTTAGAGGTGGGTATGGCCAAAGCCACGATGGCATGTAGGGTACATCCGATAGCTCTAAATTTGTCATCATACAAGACTACGAGCCAATTACAAGCAAAGACAACTGATCTCAAAGAGGCAAAAAGGTTAGTACATTTCAAGTTATGCTTGTTTTTTTTGTAATTTCAAGTTTTATTTACTAAAGATTTCTCTACTGTGCAAGCAAGGTGCTTTGCCAGTCGTCATGCAAAGAAAGGATTCTATTATGTACCAAGGTCCTATCCATTGACTTCAGATCATGAATAATGGCAAACATATTTGGCACTAAGTAGAAATAAGGTCACATTTTAAGTTTGGCAATGACACATTGTGATGTATCCATGCTGTGTCATCGTGCAAGGCATGTATATTAGTAGCTCACAAGGTTGATATTGTCATTGAATGCAAGGGCTTATCAATCTATTTTTCTCACATGCATGCAGGGCATGCGAATAAGATGGCACAACTACATACACTCCATCATTTTTTATGCTTTTGCAATAACATCAGCTTCTTTGGCCAAGAATAATTGAGGCTGATAGATGGGATTCCACTCATTGTATATGTATACAATGGTGAGCACTTTACATTGTCTCTATGCACAAGATGCAACCAATCCCAATGACGATTTCTACGAGTAGCTAGTATGCATGGCCTAGCTATCAACAAGCAACTGATTCATGGGAAGACATGAATAAATTAAGAGAGCCTCCATCAAAATAATATCTTGCGTAAACACTTGAGAAAATGTAGTACAACTATTTTCTTGGAGGTATTTGACATCTTTCTCCTATGGGGGAATGTGTGCAGATGCGTGCGTGCGTGCGCGATGCAATGCAGTGCGGTGCGATGTGTGTGAGGAAGGGGAGGAGCACGACAGTGTGGGTGGAGAAATCTCTAGAAGTGTATAAGTGAGAAGCTCCTTATTCATATGTATATAATGAATAAGGGTACGTACACACGGTGGGCGCGGAGCCGGACACCGAACATCTGGCCCCGAACAAAGGCCCCACAAAGGCGCAACACCTTTATCCTAAAAAATCCCACTGAAAGGTGATGTGCTGATAAGTGAGACCTACTAGCTAAACTACTAGTATGTACAAGAAACTAGGTGAGTGACTCTCTCAAACTATGTCGACTGGCTCACTCGGTCGATTTACACAAAGCCATATCAGCTCTAGTGGTATGGGAGCGTGTGTATCCACACTAGAGCCTGCATGTAAATCCTGTAGACAACTCTATATGGTCTGCAAAGCTCCATGAAGCATCATGCTAGTGTCATCCGATCTACGATAGTGAATCTCTGCAGCAAATGCTCCCGCTACAGCTAGGTCAGGCCTCAACACAAGTAGGTCGTACATGAGACTCTCAAACACGAAGAAATCTGTGCAAACCTAGTTGTACTACATCATCAAGAGTACCTATTGTGTATGGCTATGTCACTATCGACACTAGGATGACTACGTCTCTCTCACCCATAGGCAGAATCGTGTATCCTAGTATCAATTCATCATCCTCTAGCATCAGCATATCAAAGAGCTCCATGTCTCTCATCTTTTTTTGTGTCTCTAGGGGACAAACCTGCTCTACATCTGCCTGCACAAACTCTGACAACATTTGATGTGTCTCACTAGAGCACTGCCGCTCTATCTCTATCTCTACAGAGTCCAATGACACATTCTTCACAATCAAATCCTATGACGTGTGAGTGTGGTGGAGCTTACCCGCAAAGGCGACATGTCTCATCTCTCGCTCGAAGCATGCCAACAATAAAAGTGAGACTATGTCATCTCCTACCTTAGATACATGCATAGAGTAAACCAAGCCACTACGGGCTCCCCTGGAAATGACTATTGTTCCGCAATGCATTTGGAAAGACTCCTTTCAAAGAAGTGTCTAAGAACCAAAATCTACTAACTGTCTCACTGAGATCAAACACTCTCTTAGTAGTTGAGGAACATAGCATACATGTTGTAGCGTGTATGATGCACCACTGGGCAAAGACAAACAAACATCTCCTGTACCCTCTATGTCACATGTTGAACCATCAGATAGCAAGTCGGATGCAACCAAGTCTTCCACCAAAAAATGTGTTGAACCACTCATGACATGGTGTGATGTGGAAAGAAGCATTGCTATCTAGTAACCACAATGTGGAGAAAGTGTGCTATCCATAGACATATCTGCAAGGTACACTCAAGGCAAGCGTGACATCTTCGTCACTCACATAGATTGCCAATGTAACTTCCTCTCCAACATGTGTCAAAGTTGTTTTTGCATCACACATACATCTCCACTGTTGTCTCATACGTCTGAAACAATGGCGTCTAATGTGTCGCGTGTGACCACAATGCCAACATCCTACATATTGGCAAGAACGAGACCACCATCTTTCACTGTCACACTTGTCTGTCGCGTGTGACCACAATACCAACATCCTACATATTGGCAAGAACGAGACCACCATCTCTCACTGTCACACGTGTCTGTTGCCATAGCTGAATGCCAAAATGGCAACAAAGTGGGTAATCACTTGACCACTATACAATCATCAAAATAATGATCAAAGGCATTAAGACAGATGCTTGCATATGCATAAAACAGCTCCACAATCTGCTATCTAAAAGCATAAACTAGGACAAACAGCTCAGTTGAGTGTAAAGCGCATAACCATATAGCAAGTAGAGAGCAAACTAGCTCAAAACACATCCCACAAGAGAAATTTTCTTCAAAAATTTGCAAAAAACCTATGAAATGTGTGACTGTCTATCTATAGCCACATAAGCATACACAATCCTCACTCCTGCGAGAGTGGGTACAAGAACACCAAATTGTGTCCAAGTTGACAAAACTTGTCAAAGTACATTACAAAGAGGATGGGGTATAGGAGGGCCTCTTTATTTTCCATGAGCTTATGGAGGTGATTAGCATTTTGACAATTAGGTATAAGCCATGTGTGCAAGAATGGTGGGTGTGTAAGAGATGTGTAAGAGTGGTCAAAGGATGCACTTTTCTCCCCAAAAAGGAGGTGGATAATCTTATGATTTTCGGACTTCTATAAATCCCACATCTATGATCTTTGATTTGAGTGGAAATCATAGATCTACAATCTATGCTTTGATCGTAGACTGTGTTCGTCACCGGTGGCTACTAGGTTGAGTAGTTTTCATGCAAATTCTAACTGAGCGGGTTGACATTGCAACAGTTAACAAAGGGGTTTGGATTGCAATGGCAACATCGAGGGTAACCATTTTCTAATGCTTGTTTTTCACCACTCTTACCAATATTTCATTTAGTGTTCCACATATTACAAATATATAACCTCTTTAAGGCTGGTTTTATGGTAAGGCATCTTTCCAATCTCTTTCCAGTTGTATCTTTCAGGTTTGGAAAGTGCACATGACTATAGGTAAGTGAACGTTATGTTCAACCTTCAGGTATGCATATGATTTGGTTTTATTCTCTTTTTTAATATTCTTTGCTTGATTTATTTAAGTTGGATGAATAATCTTAAATGCTTTCATCCATTTTTCTCTTCAAAAAAATCACAAGGTAATGTACGAGCAAAGAATTTTGGATCGTAGTGTCCCAAATAAATTTTTGCATTATGCAATTATGGACCTATAAGTAGGGTTTTCTTTATAGATATTGTCACATGGGATACAACATGGTCTAGGAACTCAAGGAGTTTGATTTAGCCAATGTGGAGCAAGGTTAATAAGGGTCCCTCACCCTCATGTCACCGAGTGTTTACAATTACCTCCACACACAAGTACATCTCATACTTGAAGGATTTTCTTTTTTTAGACATCCTTTTTTGAGACATATTCAACATGTGGAGAATATGAGTGTATGAGACTGACACAGGTCCCCGTTATATCAATTATTTGTTGTGACAAAGTCCCGAGGTGCTGGTCATATCCGTTTACTAGACCATTTTGAGCACACTATATCATGAACAAATTTACTGTCAAAAATTTGCTGGATTCACATTTTGTTATGGTTCAGAAGCTTGCAAATGATTGCAGTAGAAAGTATTTAGTTTCTTTTAAGAACTATTTACACTCTTATTTCATGTGTGCTATGAGCACTTTATTTGCCATAAGTATTGGCAAGTATGGTCATGTACATGGAGATTTGGGTCTATTTTTTCTAAATACATGCACAGTAGTTGTTATGGGCCCTAGTGTTTAACAAAGGCTGATTTGGAGTGGCATGCACATTCATGACATAGATCTAAAAATAATCATTAGATTTCATGGCTTGGTTGGGGTGCTTGTGGATCTTTCAAGTTAACCAAGATGGTTATCTATAATATTGTTGATTCCGTAGCAATGTTGTAAGGAACTGTGATCCCTGTTCACTAGTCATTTTGAAAGACTGTCTGTAAAAGTTGGAAAGACACACCTCAATACTATCATTTATCCAAAGAGGATAGGCAGAATACAAGTATAAACTTGTGCTAAAGGATATGCAGAGCACATACGTTAGCACCAAGAAATCCAATTAGAAAGCATGTATTGCTCTAATTGGAGTTTTCTTACCATAAGGTAAAGCATGTTTGCAAGACTAGGTTTAGTCTATTCTTGTTTAAGTCAAGTTTTGAACCTTGCACACTAGTTATGGTGGGGTTTTTTAATGATATGATAAGATAACAAGTCAAGGACTTCTTTGCCAATGAGTTATGTCAGTAGCTACTTTCATGGAAAGTGAGAAGAGGTATTCTTTTTCACACCTCGTAGTAGCTTAACATATAAGGTCTTTGGTAAGGATCATGCCACTATGCTGAATAGTCACGGCAGTACCTTCTTATAGTGCCATCTCTATGGGGGATTGGTCATGCGGCATGAGCTTGTAGACATTAGGGAAAATTTGGACTCACAAAGGGGCATTATATGTCCAAAATGGGCATGCAGTAAATTTTTTGTAAATCAACTCTAAACTTGGTGGAGATTTGACAATTAGAATCTACACTTCAAGCTCTTTCTATTGATATATAGCACGCTATGAGATTCCTCATATTTTAAAAGATTCTAATTTTTATTCTCTTGTGATGTGACAACTCCGTCTAGAATCCTTCAAAGTATGAGGAATCTCGTGGCGTGCTATATATCATGAGAAAGAGCTTGAAGAGGAGATTCTAATTGTCAAATCTCTGTCAAGTTTAGAGTTGATTTTGCAAAAAAATTACTGCACACCCGTTTTGGACATGAGAGAGGAAGTCAAACTCCTTATAAGTGTTGGAATTAGGGTTGCAGAGAAATGCACACAGCTTGGAGAAGACGAAGGAAGATCAAGGCACACAATAGAGAGTGTGCTACTTAGTATGCAATGGAAAGATAGATAACCCTAGAGTGATGGGTGTATATACAATGCACGGGGGAAAAAACCTCCTAAAGAGGGAAAAAATGCCCCGGCGGTCCTAGTGTGTTCACACACATCACTACCACATGTATAAGGTAACAAATCCCCCCTGGAGTGATGCGGTGAACGAGAGCTGGCACATGAGTAGAGGAAAGTGCCATGCCCTGAGGACAGGATCAGTCCACAAAGGGGAGTAAGCCCAAAGCTTTGCGGAAAGCTTCAAGCTTCTCACAAGACAATGCCTTTGTGATAAGATCTGCAAGGTTGTCCTGTGTTGGCACATAAGCCAAGTTGACCTCTCTTGCTGAGAGCCTCTCCCTGACATAGTGGTAATGCACCTCAATGTGCTTTGTGCGAGCATGAAAAACTGGGTTTCTCGCAACTGCCAATGCGCTCTGACTGTCAGTGTAGATAGTGTTGGCAGTGTCCTGTCCAACACCCAAATCAGCCATAAGGCGTCTGAGCCATACACACTCAACCGTAGCTGTGAAGACTGCCCTGTACTCAGCCTCATAACTCGAAGTGGCCACAGTAGGTTTCTTCTTGGTCAACCATGATATACATGAACTGCCAAGCATGAAACAAAAACCACTTGTGGACACTCGTGTGTCAAAACAACCAGCCCAATCTGAGTCCGAAAAAGCATGTAAGTTTGGCGGCAAGGATCCCCCCTTGGGATAAAACAAGCCAAGATGTAAAGTGCCACTAAGGTAGCGGAAAATCCTCTTGACAGCCTGCCAATGCTTAGACCTTGGGCTATGCATAAATCTGCTGACCTGTGAGATTGCAAACTGAATATGCGGCCTCGTGTTGCATACATAAATGAGGAAGCCAACAGCTGTTTGGTAAAGAGTGACATCAGCAGGATTTCCAGCATCATGTAGACTCAACTTCAAACCTGTTTCCATGGGAGTGGCAATAGGTTTGCAATCCTCAAGTCCAAACTTACATAGCAATGTCTCTATGTAACTTTTCCAACACAAGGAAATACCACCATCACACTGCTTAAACTGTATACCCAAGTAATGATGCAACAACTCCAAATATTTCATCTTGAAAGTAGCATTCAAATCAGCCTTAAATTCAGCAATATGTCTCTCATTTGGCCCAGTGATCAGCAAATCATCAACATAAAGAACCACAATGAGAAGTACATCACCCTCACGCTTTTACATACAATGTGCTTTCTGTTGGACTATTACGAAAGCCTCGTTTAACCAAATGAGTATCAGCTTTCTCATACCAAGCACAAGGTGATTGATTCAACCCATACAAAGCCTTCTTACATTTGCACACTTTGTCCTCTTGTCCTTTTATGACAAAATCGCGAGGCTGCGTTACATAAACTTCCTCAAATATGTCACCATTCAAGAAATCAATAACAATGTCTGATTGATGTACATCCCAACCAAAATGAGCTGCCAATGCACATAGAAAACGTACAATAGCCATACGACAAGTGGGAGCAAAAGTCTCTTCATAATCTATGCCTTTTTGCTGTTCATAACCTTTTGCAACAAGTCGAGCCTTATGGCGATCGATCTCACCATCCGGCTTGCGTTTCAAATTGTAAACCCACTTCGTACCAATGGCCTTTTTGCCAGGAGGAAAATCACATAAAGTCCATGTGTCATTTTCTATAAGTGCATCATATTTTGATTGCATGGCAGCCATCCAATTTTCTGAATTCTGTGCTTCATCAAAAGACAGAAGCTCCTCAACATCATGTAAGCTAGACACAGCCAAAGCATAACCATCTGATGCATAAGATGCATGGCGAGAGCCTGAACGAGTACGACTAGACAAAGGTGCATCCAATTTACTGTCATGCAAAGTGTGCACCAGCCATTTTGGCATACCTCTAGCCTGCTCATTTTCAGCCCTTTCCTCATCAAGTACATCATGTACATCTGCATCAGTAATAGGCTCATCTAAAACATTTTCAGAAACCCCCATAGGCTGTACATTTGCCTCATTGGAACTTACATTCATATTTCCACCACTGAAAAGAGGCAACAAAGTGTCATAAATGTCCTGTGAGCTTACATTATTGTCTCTAGTACATGACAGCAAGGGCTGATCAGAATCTTCCACAAACACTACATCCCGTGAAACCAAAATACGTTTTGTTTGCGGATGATACAACATGTAACCTTTGCTTTCATCACTATAACCAACAAAAATACATTTGACAGCCTTACGATCCAATTTTTTGCGTTGCACTTGTGGCACCAAAGCATATGCCAAACAGCCAAAAACACGCATGTGCTCAATAGAAGGCTTTCTATCATTCCATGCTTCATATGGAGTAATAGACTGCAAAGCTTTTGTAGGACACTTGTTAAGTACATAAGTGGCACACATGATGGCCTCAAGCCAAAAAGAATGCGGCAAAGCTTGACTTTTGACCATACATCGTGCCATTTCCGTCAGTGACCTGTTTTTCCTCTTAGCAACACCATTTTGCTGAGGTGTATAAGGCATTGTACATTGGTGTTTTATCCCATGACTAGCCAGAAATGCATTAAATTCATGAGACATATACTCCCCCCCTTGATCGGAACGGAGGGTGCCCATAGTACATTTCGAGACGTTGGTGCAACCAAAGTTGGTCCGTGCTGGGAAGTGTGCAGTGCAGTGCTATGTATGCTCACAGGTGCATGGTAAAGGGCTAAAGCAGGTATGAAGGCCCTGGGCAAGAGAGTGGCAACATAAATGCATGCTTAAAGTGTTTTTTTAGGCCAGGGGGCCTTTGAAGTGGGATGATTGGGACTGCAAGTCAAAGTGTTCGAGATGCGTGGAATGTGCCCCGAAATGTGGTGTTCAAGATGCTCTAGAAGCTCGTCCAGACGGCTCGTCAAGCGGGGCTTCGTTGTGAAAGATATGCCAGTCCGAAGATGGAAGGCTTCGTAGGTCCCGACGGGCAGAGTAGGTACAGACAGGTGGCCAAAATTGGGATAAGTGGATACACATGTAAAGCTCAAGTTGTGGAGCATTCCGGTCTTTTCGGTTTGCCATTCGGAGCTCAAACGGGCAAGTTATGGCCTGATGCCGGGGGTTGGATACGTGCTCACTGGGCCGCATTGGGAAACGCACTATTTGGTGTTTTCTCGAGCTCGCCAGGTGTCTGGTGGGTAGCATGCATCATGTGATGCTAGTCAAAGCCGACGGCACCTGAATTGGAGTCCGGAGCATGGAGATATGCTTGGCCGAGGTCGACAGTTCATAGGGAACGTGGATGATCGGATGCTTTTCCCAATGTTTGGGACACGCTGTTAGAAGCTGTCGAGGCATCATGATGCGGAACCGACAGGTGGATCTCCCATGTGGCATGCTCGAAAAACTTATTGGGCGATCTCGAGCACACAAAGCACCGACAGCATGGAAAGCTTGCATAAAAATCTTTCCTTGGTTATAAAGGGAAAATGCCATGGGGAATGGTGATTTGAAGTTGAAACTGGAAAGCTGAGGTGAGTTCCACAAGCAAAAAGGCAAAAGGGGTATTTTGGAATAACTTATGAGCTTATGGGGAGCAATAGCGCCCGGCGCTATTGCTCAAGAGGACCTTTTTTAGAAAGTAAGAAAAGAGAGGGAGAAGGAAAAAAGAAGAGGAGAACTTCCTCGACGGGTCTTTGGGGGAGCTTGGGTTGCTTGTTCATTTGGAGCCACAAGGAGCTCACGAGGAGTACAAGCCATGGAGTCCTTGAAGCCGGGTTTGAGAGGGGCTCGCCCTTGTGTACTTTTTGATGCGCGCCGGTTGCGGCGTTGATCTTGTACTTGTGATTGATGCTAGTAAAGCAGAGTTTACCCCATTGCATTCTGTCTCTTGCGTAGTCTCGTCCCCCCTTTCCCCCTTCTCTTCTGCTCTCGTGTGTGTGCGTGCGGGCGTGTCGGCAAGTGTGCGCGGCCCCGACAAAGTGTTATAGAGACAGAGAGAGAGTGCGTGTGGCATTTTGAGCGTGTGGGAGAGCGTAAAAGATACTGCATTGAGGTGCACGGGTTGTGTGAGTTAGGGTGTGTCTATGTGAGCACGTGTGCGCACGTGATTTGGTGAAAAGAGCGAGTCGAAGGTGCTCGCAAAGTGGATTGGGGTGCAGCGTGTGCCCTGGGCTATAGGAAGCAGCCGTGTTAGCGCGCTGGACGTGCTCCCCATTCCCCCTCTCCAACGTTTTCAGCCATAGCCAGAAATTGTTTGAAGTACATAAAAACTTCGGACTTTGCTTTAAGCGGAAATACCCATGCATGCCTGGAGTAATCATCAATGAAAGTCACGAAGTACAGGTAATTGCCCAAGGACGGAGTTTGCATGGGCCCACAAACATCACTGTGCACAAGCTGCAACCTGCATGTGGTCCGAATTGAACCATCCTTTGGAAATTTAGAACGCTGCATCTTAACCAAAATACAGCCTTCACAAACATGTTTGACAGGTACTTCAAGAGGCGGCAAAGAAGCAACCATATCAGATTTTAGCAAACGCAGCAAACTGACAAAATTCAGATGACCAAAACGTGCATGCCAAAGTTTTGCATCTGAAATAGCCCTTGAATCCGCAACAGCATTTGCAAAATTTTTTCCACACTCGTCATACAAAGTGAGCTTATACAGTCCACGGCACAAAAGCCCAGATGCAACAATTTCATCACCAAAACTCAGATCATGAACCGTACATCTGTCATCCACAAATTTGACTACAAGTCCAAGTCTAGCAAGTGCTGATACAGACAAGAGATTCTTCTTGATCCCAGGTACATAAAGTGCATCAACAAGTGTGAAGGAATTGCCATTAGCAGCAGTGAGCACAATCTTTCTAACTCCCTGAACTGGATAAGAGGCGTTGTTGGCACAAGTGACTGAATTCCTATGAGGGACAAACTCGAGAGAGGTAAACAATTCACGATGTGAGGTAATGTGCTTTGTAGCACCACTGTCGAAATACCACACATGTGAATCTGTAGCAACTCATAAGCATGCATCATGGACAGTAGGATTGTAAGTGCACTCTGCGCTAAAAGCCCATTATGCATCAACATCAGCAACACAGTCTCCTTTCACAGAAGACTCAACAATGGCTGCATTTGTAGTGGAACCAGCATTTGCAGTGGAACCACCCTCTTTCTTCTTAGCCTCTTTGGCCTTCAACTTAGGACACGACTTGATCAAGTGATCATTGGCTTTACAATAATGGCAACGCATCTTCTTTTTGCCCTTATCACCATAATTTCCAGATGAATTGCTGCCAGCAAAAGCATTAGGAATAGAATTTTTGCCACTCGCAGCAGAACCATAAGAAGTGGCTGCATTGCTGTTACCACCCTTTCTTTGAGAAGCAATAAAACCCTGTTGAACTGCACGCTGTCTAGTCCTATTTTTTTTGGAAAGTGACTCTTGCAACATCAATGTGCATAATGCATCAAACTTGACAACTTATGGATTTCCTTGGGTCATAAGTCTCCAAGTACTAGCAAAAGTCTGGTAAGAATCTGGTAAGGCATCAAGAACAGTCTGCACAAGGGAACTGTCTGAAATAACTTCACGTGCAGAAATAAGTTGCTCATTGTTATCCTTGACACTAGCAAGGAAAGTGTCCATATCATCTTCCTCATGCATAATCTTCGACTTCAGCTCTTTACGCAGTGACGAAAGAAATTTGGAATGGCGGCCTCTACACCAAAACAAACTCCATTGCGCCACAAGGGAAATGAGATGAGGGCACCACCTAGTCTTGGAAGCGTGGACTAGGACCGCTACACAAAGAGAGAGAGAGAGAGAGAGAGAGAGAGAGAGAGAGAGAGAGAGAGATCACTATGAATGAAGCATTAACCGTGGTGTGTGTACAATGAATGGATGACTTCAAACACTCCCAACACAAATAGAATATAGATTACCAAACAGTCACTCAAGGATTAGCCAAGATCACATCAAGCACTCTCACACGTATATAAAACATTTCTCTTAATTAACATAAGTAAGAGGAGGAGAGGTTACTAGCATGAAACAATTTGCACTCTAGGATGTGCAAGAATAGAGTGAATGAATGAGCTTATGGGCTCATGGTGAGTGATACAAAGGCTCAATGGGTTGAGGGAGGCTTGAAATTACAAAGGGGAAGGCCTCTTTATATAGGAAAGAGAGTGATTAGGAGTGAGGTTAAGATACAAGTGTAATTTGTACAAATGAAGCTTGATTAGGGACATTCAACCAATGAAGAAACTCCTTCCAAGTGATTTGTTGACCAATTAGCTCCATCATCACTTGTGTTGTCTTCACTCCTTCCTCCATAGCTTGAGTCCAAGAGCTTCCTTATTTTAAAATGTAAAGAATCTACATAAAATCAATACATATCTAGTAATAATAGAAAGGGGTTGAATGAGAACTTATGAATTACAACAAGATTAAGCATGACTTGAGAGGAGATTAGAAGAGGAACTTTGATGGGTTTTTGAGCTTGAGAGAGAGGAGGAAGGAGAGGAGGGTGAGAAGACTAATAGCTGATTTTAAAGAAGGTCTCAATGTGGAAAAGGAAGGGTGTGTGTGTGTAAAGGTAGGGGGGTGGTCTCCACCACAGTTGAAAAAACTGGCGTCCACCATTTTGGCCATATCTCCTAGACCGTAGATGCAAAAATTATAAAAAAAATATGGCCAGAATCTTCAGCTTGTCAGTTACAACTTTGATGAAGACAACTTTTCTTGGATCGGAGTGGAAGTATTTTTTAAAAATTCAACAAAATCGTGTGCCTAGTTTCTTCCTTTACCAAGTCTTCCACTTGGGTCCCATTTGTTTGAATCATCATATGGCTCCAAAGCCATGATGATATGAGCCACTCATGACCCTTGTATCATGGGTGCATGGCTCCACAACCACATCATATCTTTTCTTTTCACATTTACATATTTTCCCTTCCCTTTACCACTAGGTTCTCCCTCTACCTTTCACCTCCGGTGAACTAGTCAAGAAAAAATCATTTTTTTTTAAATTTTTCCAAGAGGTTGTTCTCACTCTTTCTTTTATTGTAAACCTCTAGAAGCAAGGAAAACCAACAAAATATGATAAACAAAAATTTGTGATAGGCTCGGATCATAGCCCCCCCAAACCTGGCTAGGGGTATTTATGCCTCTAGCCTACTTTCTTTGATCTTGAGCTGACCTTATCCTGATGTGATAAGGCTTTAGACGCCATCCATTTGTCCTGGTCTTGTGCACTTTACCATCAATGTCTTGAAGTCTGTAAGAGCCATTTTTGAACTTTTTGGTGACCAAGAACGGGCCTTCCCATCGGAAAAGAAACTTTCCATCCTTACGAGTGTCGAAGCGATTGTCATATCGAAGCACCAGAGATCCCTTTTTGATGTCTTTGGATGCTAGCTTTTTGTTGAACTTTTCTCTGCGCTTCTCTGCTTCTTGAGAATAGTGGTTGATGGCTTCTTCACGATCCAATTGTAGCCTCTCTAGATCCATGATCCTTTGATGTACTTTCTCCTTTTGAGAGCCTGCCTGGCTACCCAATATTCGAAGACTTGTTAACTTCACTTCAATGGGCAAAAGCGCCTCCTTTCCATAAACCAAATGAAAGGGTGTGTACCCTAATGTGGTTTTGAAGGAGGTTCTATAGGCCCATAGAGCTCCATTCAGGTGTTTGTCCCAATCTTGGTGCCTGGCATGTACCTGTTTGGTGAGAATTTTGCAAATGATTCCATTTACCTTTTCCACCAAACCATTGCACTGAGGGTAGTAAGGAGTAGAGTGTTGATGATGAATATTTAGCTTCTTCATGAGTTCTCCTACCAAGTCTGCTCTAAACCCTGGTCCTCTATCAGATAGTATTTCAAGAGGGGTGACAAACCGGCAACAAATGTGGTCAAAGATGAACTGACTCACATCCTTAGCAGTAATTCTATTGGTCGGCATAGCCTCAGCCCATCTAGTCATGTAGTCTACTCCCATGATGATGTACTCTTTACCTGACTGAGTGCGTGGTAGAGGCCCAATGGCATCAATTCCCCACTTCTCAAAGGGCCCATATACCTTTATTGGGTTCTGAGGTTCAGCTATGAGCCATAGTGGTCCTGCTTTCTGACATTCATCACATGTTTGACACCAATATTTGACATCACGATGAAGACTTGGCCAAGTAAACCCAGCTTGTAGAACCTTTCTACTAGTGACGTCGTGTGCAAAGTGTCCTCCGCACATATCATCGTGACAATCTTTTAAAATCTCTTCAATTTCACTCTTCAAAGGAACTCTCCTAAGCACACTATCCTTACCAAGACAATACAAGTCATCATTTACTATGCGATACCTGGTAGCCTTCCTAGCTAACCATCGCCTTTCCCCTGCATTCAAGTGTTTAGGAGCCTCTCCTTGCTCCAGAATGTGCATAATATCTTCCAAGTCCTCCTTGCCTTGCTAAAGTGGAAGTTTGATGGCCACTGCTCCCACTATTGACTCATTTAACTTTGATGATGCTAGGTGGTCTGCATCCTTGTTCTGGTCTCTTGGTACATGATGTACTTGTGCCTCCCTAAATCTCCTCATAAGAGCTTTTGCTTCTCTCATTTTAGTAGAGAGACGGGCATTTTTGCAAGCCCATGTACCTTGCATTTGCCTTACCAAAAGCATGGAGTCACCAAAAGCGTTTAATCTCTTAATTGAATTATCGAGGCACCAACAAAGGCCATGAATTAGAGCATGATATTCTGCTTCATTGTTGGAGTGGACATCTTCTAGAGTGATCCCTTCACCATGGGTCCTCTCTCCCAATGGGGATAAGACCACGATGCCAGCAGCTGCCTTATCCTTGGTTCTCTTGTATGCTCCATCAAAGTAGAGGCTATAAGCATTGACCAAAGCCTCTACAGCTGGAGGTGGTGGAAGTTCCTTTCTCTTCAAATGGCAAACTTTTTCATAGCACTTGTTTGTTAAAATGTCGGCTAAGCATGCTCGAGTTGTTCTTTCAACCTGTATTGTATAATCAAACTCTTGAAGTCGCACCACCCACTTTGCTATTTTGTCAGAGATTTCCATATGTTGTAGTGCATAGGGAAACATATCCTCCACAGTGATAATTACAAACCTCTTCGGCAGCAAGTATGGCCGAAATTTGGTTACCGCAAACATGAGAGCTAACACTAGCTGTTCCATTAGGATGTAGGCCTTCTCTGTGTTTTCCATGAGGCGGCTAGCAAAATACACAGGCCTCATAAAGGAGGTTTTTGGATCTTTTTGTAGGAGGGCAGCACCAATGGCTTCTTCTCCCACACTAGGGTTTACAAAGAATGTTTCTTCCCAACAAGGTTGGAGGAATACAGGGAGTGACCCTAACATTTTTTTAATCTCTCTAAAATGCCCTTCACTTTCTTCACTCCAAATAAGCGTCTCTTGACGAGTCAGCTGTTGTAGAGGAAATATCACTTGGGAGAGTAAGTGTATGAATCTACTCAAATATCTTAGCTTTTGCAAGAAGGAGATTAATTGTTTGATGGAAGTTGGGGAAGGTAGATTTAGCAATGTTTCTATCTTTTCAGGATCTACCTCGATTCTATCAATGGACACTACATGCCCTAATAGTGTAACCTTGCTTTCCCCAATGTGACATTTGTCCTTGTTTAGTTGTCCACCCAGCTTAGCTAAACGAGTAAATCCTTCATCAATCTTGCCGAGATGCATACTTTTGGAGCTGTAAATACAAAAGTCATCTATGAAAACCCTTATGGACTTACCAAAGTAAGGTTGGAAGACCATGTTCATGAATCGTTGAAAGGTGGCTGGAGCGTTGGTGAGACCAAAAGGCATGACTCGAAATGCAAAACATCCCCATGGTGTGATGAAAGTAGTCTTCTTCTGGTCCTCCTCTGCAATGCGTATTTGAAAGTAGCCAGAGTAGCCATCACACACTGTGTATCTCTCATGGCCTGCTACTTCATTTAGAATCTCATCTTGAAATGGGAGAGGGAAGTGGTCCCTCTTTGTTGCAGCATTTAGTGGCTTGTAATCCACGCACACTCGCCATTTACCATTCTTCTTTGGCCTCACCACTACTGGGGAGATCCATTCTGAATCTTCTACTGGGTATATGAATCCTGCTTCTAAGAGTCTCTTCACCTCAGACAATAGTGCATTTTGTTGCACAACTCCTAATCTTCTTAGTTTTTGTACTACTGGCTTGCTCCCTTCTTTTAGATGGATATGATGCTTCACTGCAGTGACACCTGTAATGTGAGTGTAATCAGAAATAAACAATGATGCATGCTTCTTGAGAACATTTACATAACCCTCCTTTTCTTCTTCCTTTATATCCTTGGATAACATCTCCTCTAGGCTGGCATCCCACACATTCTTCATTTGGATCCTTGGGTTGTCTTCTGATGAGGTAGTTTCCTTTATGGTGACGCCCATGACTTCGAGAGTGCTATCACTCTCTTCACTTGAACTCTCTTCCTCGTCCATGGATGAGGAGCATCCACTTGAGCTCCACTCATCAGCTGACGTCTCTAGTTCAAGGTTCTCTTGTCGCCCATTCTTTAGGTTATAAACCACCTTCCGACTATGGCCACCCATGCGAGGCCTCAACTCCAAGTCTCCTGTTGCCCAATCTTGCCTAGCTCCTATACCCATGAGCCAAGGTCGTCCTAAAATAAGGGGGTATCCTTCTCCATTTACTGGCATCACATAAGCATCAACCTCTGTAGTGATTCCAAAAACAGAAACTCTCAAAGCTTTCACTACACCCACACAAGTGACAGAGACATTATTGGCCATTTTTGCCCTAAAGTTTGATGATTCCATTACCTCTAAACCCAATTGATGCATTAGCTTTTCTGTCATGACACAAACCTCTGCTCCATTGTCAATGTAAGTTTTTGGAATCCGTTGTCCCTTGATTTGAGCCTCCACCAAAGGCACTATATCCTTGAGACAATATGCTTTGATTACACTTACTAGCTTACTTCGCTTTGCCCTCGTGCTCACCATTTTTGACCATTGTCGTCGAAGCTTTGGTGAGATATGAAGTAGTTGTGGCCAAGTAATCTTTGGTCCTTGAGAACTCACATCAGCTGTCAAGTCATAAGGTTGTGTCCGAGATCCCATAGGGAAATCAGAGATGTCAATTTGAGACCTAGTACGGGTCTTTCTCTTCTTGGCTTCATCTTTAGTTGCCCGAGATGTACTTGCTTCATTGCTTGCATCCTTGCTTGTTTCTTTACCTACTTCATCTTGGACACGCACACGTTTGATAGGCATTGTAGCCACTTCATCTATCTTCATCTTCCCTTTAGCTATTTCTTCCTGGTTGCTTCTGCCCTTGAGGATCTCCTCCATCCTTATGATGCTCACATTTGGTTGAGTAGCAGGGGCTTGAGCTTGAGCACGAGGTGGCTGCAAAATTTGAGGTTGCGGTTGCTCTTGTGCTTGAGCTCTAGCACGGGGTGGACTTACTTGTTGTCGAGGACCTCTGATAGGGTAGTCATATCTTCTGGGATGAGGGCAATTATACATGCCGTGGCCAATTTCCCCACAATTGTAACACAACATTTCCCTTGCTTGACGTCGCATTGGTGGTCGATTCCCACCATTTCCCTCAATAGGCCTTCTTGCACCCTGCACAAGATTTACTCTCAACCCCTCTAGCTGGTTTGTGAGATTGTTTATTTGTTGGAGCATATCTTCTTGTTGACCTCTATTGAGGTCTGGTGCATTAGGCACATTTGGAGGTATGTGAGAAGCTTCCATAGTTGTGATATTGCCTCCCAAAGCTAGCTGGCCAGCTTGGGCTTGATAGAGAATCTTTCTATTCTTTTCCCTAGCAATTCTTAAGGCATCTTCAAAAGCATTTGGAAATTTGCCCTTTACCTTCTCCCTTAGCAAGGGGTACAAACCTGAGATAAATCGATCCTTTTGGAGGCAATTGGGAGCTCGCTCACCAGGGTTTAGTGAGTCTGACCATTGCCCCCAAAGTTTCAGAAAACCTTCCTCATAGGTTGCATAACCATGAGGGTCAACTTGATGAAGGGACAGAAGCCGTTGCCATAGTTCTTCTGCCGAGTTGGCTCGTTGAAATCTTCGTAGGAAAGCCACCTTCAATCCCTCCCAATCAATTCTTTGGGTTGGATCTAGAGCCTGGAACCATCCCCTAGCTTCTTCTTTGAGCACCAAAGGAAAAGCTCTCAATTTCAATGCTTCGTCATCCCTCCCGGAGACAAGGAAAGCCATCTCCAAGTTATCCAAAAAATCCCCAGCATTTTCCCCACTACGCCCAAAAAAATTTGGGAAAGCCATCATAAAAGTGGGTTGCCTTCCTCTCAATACAACACAAAGATGAAAACGTCTAGGCCCAAATCATATCTTATTAAGGGTAGAATAAATGGATTGATAGATGCATTAATCTCAGCTAGACGACGAGGGCCTAGTAAGTCCCTTATGATGTTTTGGAACCTAAGCTTTGTGCTAGCTATTATATGCACAGTTTGTCTAGCAAGAGGTTGGAAAGGTCCATATAAATCCCTATGATTCATGGAGTATGCTTAAAGCAAGATGAAGATGTGAACATCAAAAGATACATTATACTCCAAAATGGGAAATATTATAGGGTCAGGGGACAACAATATCTCTCTCAACCTCTCAGCTCCAAAATAGAAGACCAATCTTTGTTGGAAAAAAATCTTTCTATCAATGCGCACATTCACCCTAATATTCTGAACTGATTGAAAGTTGTAGAAAATGGGATTACTCATTGGTGCATTAATTACAAACTTCCATGAAGCACTTCATTGAAGTTGAGCTCTCTTGGATCCCACCATTTGAGAGATGCGAAGAATTTGCTCACCAGTGATTAGCCTAGCTTTGGTGTGACCATCTTCAGCTTTGTAGAGTTCATAGGGTTCGATGGCTACCCTCTCAACCACCTTGAGCCTTCTTGCTAGTAGTAGTTGGAGTGCATCACCATATGTAGCCTCTTGCCAATACCGCACCCCATTGATGTGTAGCTCCCCTTCCAAAAACTTGTTAATACCCGAGTTTGAGAGTGCTTTCACCACCTGAAGTCGAGGATTCAAAGGGAGTGTCTTCACACTAGCCACAAAGCACTCAACACAATTTTTTGACCTAGGGACTTGATGACTACAAGATTTTCCTTGAAGCAAAGAAGGGTGTGTGTAGTTAACTCTCTTTACCCGCATACGTGCCGTTTGTCGATAAAGACGTTTCTTTTCTCGAGCTTCTTGGGCAGACCATAGTGGAAGTCTCGGAGAATTTGATGGATCTTCCTTCATAGGATTGATAGAGCGCTGCTTGAGAACTCCTCCGTGGGGGCACCAATTTATGACGAAAGAAATTTGGAATGGCGGCCTCTACACCAAAACAAACTCCATTGCGCCACAAGGGAAATGAGATGAGGGCACCACCTAGTCTTGGAAGCGTGGACTAGGACCGCTACACAAAGAGAGAGAGAGAGAGAGAGAGAGAGAGAGAGAGAGAGAGAGAGAGAGAGAGAGAGAGAGAGAGAGAGAGAGAGAGAGAGAGAGATCACTATGAATGAAGCATTAACCGTGGTGTGTGTACAATGAATGGATGACTTCAAACACTCCCAACACAAATAGCATATAGATTACCAAACAGTCACTCAAGGATTAGCCAAGATCACATCAAGCACTCTCACACGTATATAAAACATTTCTCTTAATTAACATAAGTAAGAGGAGGAGAGGTTACTAGCATGAAACAATTTGCACTCTAGGATGTGCAAGAATAGAGTGAATGAATGAGCTTATGGGCTCATGGTGAGTGATACAAAGGCTCAATGGGTTGAGGGAGGCTTGAAATTACAAAGGGGAAGGCCTCTTTATATAGGAAAGAGAGTGATTAGGAGTGAGGTTAAGATACAAGTGTAATTTGTACAAATGAAGCTTGATTAGGGACATTCAACCAATGAAGAAACTCCTTCCAAGTGATTTGTTGACCAATTAGCTCCATCATCACTTGTGTTGTCTTCACTCCTTCCTCCATAGCTTGAGTCCAAGAGCTTCCTTATTTTAAAATGTAAAGAATCTACATAAAATCAATACATATCTAGTAATAATAGAAAGGGGTTGAATGAGAACTTATGAATTACAACAAGATTAAGCATGACTTGAGAGGTGATTAGAAGAGGAACTTTGATGGGTTTTTGAGCTTGAGAGAGAGGAGGAAGGAGAGGAGGGTGAGAAGACTAATAGCTGATTTTAAAGAAGGTCTCAATGTGGAAAAGGAAGGGTGTGTGTGTGTAAAGGTAGGGGGGTGGTCTCCACCACAGTTGAAAAAACTGGCGTCCACCATTTTGGCCATATCTCCTAGACCGTAGATGCAAAAATTATAAAAAAAATATGGCCAGAATCTTCAGCTTGTCAGTTACAACTTTGATGAAGACAACTTTTCTTGGATCGGAGTGGAAGTATTTTTTAAAAATTCAACAAAATCGTGTGCCTGGTTTCTTCCTTTACCAAGTCTTCCACTTGGGTCCCATTTGTTTGAATCATCATATGGCTCCAAAGCCATGATGATATGAGCCACTCATGACCCTTGTATCATGGGTGCATGGCTCCACAACCACATCATATCTTTTCTTTTCACATTTACATATTTTCCCTTTCCTTTACCACTAGGTTCTCCCTCTACCTTTCACCTCCGGTGAACTAGTCAAGAAAAAATCATTTTTTTTTAAATTTTTCCAAGAGGTTGTTCTCACTCTTTCTTTTATTGTAAACCTCTAGAAGCAAGGAAAACCAACAAAATATGATAAACAAAAATTTGTGATAGGCTCGGATCAGCAGCAAAGCAATTTCAGCCTCATTGCGGCTTGCATAAAGACCTGCTAGAATATCCCAAGCTTGTTTTGCAGATTTTGCTGAACGGATGTGAGGAACAATGGTGCGCTTCACAGACAACGCAATCAATGCATGAGCCTGCGCATCCTTCACATCCCAACGAGCTTGTTCTGCTGTAGGAAAAACAACTCTAATAGCTGCAATCCTTGCAGCAAGACCTGCAACATCCTCAACATGGCCTACATCCTCAGAACCAGGACGCACATCAATGCCCTGCATAATGTTCCAGACACCCTTTGACACAAGAACATGTTGCATCATATAAGCCCACATAGGGTAGTTGTCCCCATCCAACCTGTCCTTAGCAGCAAACATCTTGAACACATCTGTGTTGTTGTTGTCAGCCATGGTAAATGCTGCACCTGATGTGAAAACTGCCCGAAAATAAGAGAAACGGAGTGGGAACAACTTGAGCTATATAGCACAAACTGTAGAAGACTATAAGGCACCTGTTATACAGAAAATGGCACTGACAAAAATTTTGCACAAAATGAGGAAATAGCCTGTGCAGTACTGCCTGTAGTGGAAACGGAGGTCGAAATGAGCCCAAATCAAAATTCTGAGCCTAAAATATTTGTCGACCTACGAACGCTTGCCAAAGCTCGCTGAAATCAGAGAAAGTGAGCAGCCGTGTGCTGGAGAAGGAGGCGACTAAGCCCGGAAGGACGTGACCTGCTTTGATACCAATTGTTGGAATTAGGGTTGCAGAGAAACGCACACAGCTTGGAGAAGATGAAGGAAGCTCAAGGCACACAATAGAGAGTGTGTTACTTAGTATGCAATGGAAAGATAGATAGCCCTAGAGTGATGAGCGTATATACAATGCACGGGGGAAAAAACCTCCTAAAGAGGGAAAAAATGCCCTTGCGGTCCTAGTGTGTTCACACACATCACTACCACATGTATATGGTAACAATAGGGCCCCTTTGTGAGTCCAAAATTTCCCTAAAGTCTTGGTTGTGTATATTGTATCAATGCATTTTGGATATGTCACTCTGCACTACTTTACAACAACAAAGAGATCTTCACCAAGTTCTATTGACCGTAGGTGAAATATTGAAATTTCACCAAGCAATTGAAGGACTGGGGGGGTTTAGGATTTCATCCAAAGAAATTGCCTCTATAACTAAGGGACATGTAAATGATGTGACTTCTCTTAGAACTTGGGCTATAGATTGAACAATTTCTTAATGAGAAGTTGGTCCTTCCTCATCAGTCCTTGGATGTTTGAAGGAGTCTTCTTGTCTATTTTTGCCCTTGAGCTTTGAATGTATCTATGAAATAAGCTGCATCCGATTTAGAATCCCTCGAGCAATTTTGATCTCACAACATTGGATGCTCTTGAATATCCTGACAATCTGTTGGAGGAGCTACTTGAGCACTGTATGCATGAATCCATTTGTTAGTATGATTGGGTCAAATTGTGTCAAAGAAAATGAGGCTTCTAGCTTGCTAAAATAGTGTCTCAGAAGATCTATAATAAAGTCCTCAAACTTCGATGTAAGCAGATTAAATGATCAACGTAAATGATCCTTTGTAACATGATATAGCACTATGAAACTTTCAAAATGTTTACCGCGGCCCTTTACTGCAGTTTGTAGAGAGAGAGAGAACAATGGAGTGGCAAGGGAAGAGAGGGAGTGGGAAGGACTTTTTTTATAAATTAAATATTACCCCGTATATTACCGTGCATATTACCTTGGAAATTTCAAAAAGGAAGAGAGCACAGTATACCGTATTTTTTGCAGCATACCTTGCTCTTCTAATCTTACCGCCATCGCAACTGTAGTTGTATTTTCTCTTTCTCTCCCTCTCAAAGCTCACCTCTCTCTCTCTCTCTCTCTCTCTCTCTCTCTCTCTCTCTCTCTCCTTCACACACACACACACACACACACAATAAATCTTTGGTGGATCGCTCCGCCACTCAATTGTTGGAGAGGAGAAGGTGGACCGCAAGAAGAATTGAATGCTAGAGTAACACAAGAGGTAAGCTTCTACCCCCCCCCATTGTCTTAAATACACACACACATTAGAAAATTTAGATTCAAAGATTTTGTACCTCTTTCATGTTTGGTGTAGGTGCTTGTTGCTTGCTTGGTTGACCTCACTTTGCTTGTTTGATTGTTTGTTGTAGGTGTGTAATTAGTTCGTAGATACTTGCTTGCTTGCTTAAATAGGGAGAGAGAAAAAGGAGACAGGAAAAGAGTGGGAAAAAGAGAGATTAGAGTAGATCTAATGGCTAATGTTGAATAAATATTAACTTAGAAATTAGCGTAGATTTCATGATTTATGTTAAATAGATATTTAACTAGAGAGAGAAAAAGTCAAATTAAAATCACACCTACACATTAAACTTCTTGCATATTTAATGTTAAATTAGTATGTACTTAGAGTAAATTGATGTGTGAAAGATGTGTATGTTAAATTAAAATTAAACATGGTAATTAAACATTAGAAAAAGAAAAAAAGAAAAAGTGATGGAGTATGAGAGGGTGTAGATAGAGAGATGCAGGATACATAGAGTGTAGACATAGATAGAGGGACTAGAGAGAGTGTAGAGATTTACCTCTACTTAGTGCTCTCTCTATGTTTAGAGGGTAGACAAAGGATAGACATAGATATTAGGTAGAGAGTAGATAGATAAGATTAGGATTTAGAAAAAAATTAGGGTGTAGAGAGAGGTGTGAATAGAGTAGATAGAGAGGGTGTAGAGTCTAGGTAGAGAGGGAGGATACGTAGAGAGTGTAGATAGAGTTTAAGTAAAGAGTAGAAAAAAGGCTAGGATTTAGGAAGAGATTAGGGTCTAGAGAGAGGTGTGAATAGAGTAGATAGAGGGAGCAAATAGAGAGACAAAGGATATATAGAGTGTAGAGATAAATAGAGTGACTAGAGAGAGTGTAGAGATTTACCTCTATTTAGTGCTCTATCTATGTTTAGAGGGTAGAGAGAGGATAGATATAGAGATTAGGTAGAGAGTAGATAGGTAAGATTAGGATTTAGGAAGAGATTAATGTGTAGAGAGAGGTGTGGATAAAGTATATAGAGATTAGGGTGTAGAGAGGATAGAGTATATAGAGAGGGTGTAGAGTTTAGGTAGATCTGGTAGAGAGGGAGGATACGTAGATAGTGTAGATAGAGATTAAGTAGAGAGTAGACAGATAAGGTTAAGATTTAGGAAGAGATTATGATTTATTGAGAGGTGCAGATAGAGTAGATAGAGTGGATGTCGAGAGGGAGGATACATAGAGAGTAAAAGTAGAGATATTAGATGAAGAGAGAGAAATTATGATATAGATAAGAGGACTAGAGATAGATAGAGAGAGATGTGCATAGAGGTTAGGGTATAGAGGAAGAGTAGAGAGAGGTTAGGATGTAGATAGGAGTAGAGAGGGTGTAGACAGAGAGAAGGAGGACACATAGAGTGTAGAGATAGATAAAGGGAGTAGAGAGAGTGTAGATATTTACCTCTCTCTATGTTTAGAGGGTAGTGATATGATAGATATTAGATAGAGAGTAGACATATAAGGTTACAGTTTAGGAAGTGATAAGGTTGTAGAGAGTGTTAGCAGGTCATCGTGACAAACGTCTGCAACATAGATTTGTTTACTAACATAATGTCAATATGCAAGGAAGCGACTCGAGATGGGGCACGGAGACCTCATACTATGACAAAAGAAAATCAACCACTCCCTAGTCAGAGAATTAGTATGCGTCCATTCTCACCACTCTAGGTCATCACGCCTTTTTGGCATCCAAACAAATTTGGAATGCAATGAAACTTAAGGAGAGGTACTACAACACTTAGGGGCACAATTCTACCAAGTTCTGCAACCATCTGGGAAGGTACATAAATCACGATTCATCACAAAAAATGTGTAGAAAACTGAAACAGAACTATACGGAAAGGTCCCCCTTAAGCATAGAAACACTTATCCATGGTCAAAACATCAAAAAATAACCATTTTAACCTTCAAATCAATGCATTTATCTCACAAGCAATGCATTGCAAACCACAACAGAATTGAGAATGGTTATACTTAAATTGTAGAGAAAGAGACAAGGAACACAATGTGCTATTCAAAAATGAATTTTGATTACTAGTCCAGGAGAAAAGAGGATTACAACTGCTAAGCTATATATAGAGACACTATATATTGAGCTATATATATTGTCTCTATATATAGCTCAACAACAACTTGTAACAGCAAGAGGCTTCTCACAGTGAACATTCAAAACTCCTTCAAGCCAATGATATCCTTTAGTCTAAAACTAAGGGTTTTGACTTAAAGGCTAAGCGAAGTTTCCCATGGCCATTTGGCCACTTACAAAGGGTGTAGACTCAGAGAGACTGAGAGGGTATACCAAAATATATTATAATTACAAATCTTCATTAGTTGAATTATACCACTTTGTTCAAAAAAATGAGTGAGTATTATAAGGTTTGGTGTACATCCTCCTGTTACGAGTCAGTCCGCTATGTCCACCAAACATTCCCCCCTTTCTATTCATTGCACGTTCTCGTGCAATCTGTCTCTGAGTGTAGTCTACTGTCTTTTCTCTAGTGTTGCAATGAGGTGCCTAAACTTCTGTGCTCTTGCCTCGATCTCCACTTTTGTCACCATCTCTCTGAAAGGGTTATTGCTGAGAGTACTTTGATATGCTATATGGCATGCTGGCAGATCTTTTGTAATGGGATTGACTATGAAGGAGTCTACCTCAAAGAAGCCATTCATGAATGCCTCCTTGAAAGTCTCCATGTAGTGGGAGGGCAGGAACATGACTCTTGCATAGAATCCCACAATGACGTTCTTGCTTGGGATTTCTGTCTCCATATTCCAACAGAGCCCTCTTGTGCCTTTCAAAAAAATCTACCATGGATGCTCCGCTATCTCTATATCATTGAAAGTCGTTATGCAGGTGATTAGCATCTTGGCAATTTTCACAAGCATCTAGCATGCGAGATCCGTGATATCCTTCATCATGTTAATCATCCCTTTGAGTGCATAAACCATATACTTCTCTGATGGGGGGTTGTTATTGATTGGCTTTGTTATGACTGGGTAGTTCAATACCGCCAACCTTTTGCTTTGCCAAGAATAAAAGCTGTCCCAAGATCGCCGTCTCTTGATGAGACAGTGAGTTGGGTTGATCTTGTGATGTTACGGATCATTCCTGTAGTAGGTTTTGTTTGTCGGCAATTGCATAAACCACTTCTTTATCCAGAGGGGTTGATTATTGATAGTGGTCTGAATTTGAATTGCGGTGTGACAAGAACATCTCTGTAATCCCCTCGGCTATTTGGTTTAAGGTCAGGTATCATTCTTTGCTGCCATAATCTAGCCTCCTGCTGCATCAGTGCCAAGGTGATCATCTCATGCCCGAGGTTTTTTACCACCTCATCTGGAGTGATCATGAGGAGGATAGCCGACTCCAACACTTCCAATTGACACTGCAGAATCTGATATTCTTTGTGCGAGGGGTCTTTGACTTCTGAGATCCAATGCTGAATTTTGTCCTTGGCTCAACCCGAAATGGATGCCGTGGCTGGATCTGTAGATTCCTGCATTTCTTTTCTAGTGCTTGTAGTTGGCACATCTATTTGGTGAGCGTTAAATGTGGATTTCTCAAATCCTTCTTCTTGCTCAAAGTCCACTAGGGCTGTTTGTTGAGGCTTTGCTTGAATTGCCCCCAGAGTCTCCAAGTCCCCCCGTGCCTTTGCCAATTGCTTCCTCAATTCTTCAATTTACTCATCTTTGGATTTTTTTAGTGCCTTATGTCCTGCTATCATGATTTTTCTATCATACTTTTCTTGAGCAAGGGCCTCTTTTAGATCTTTAACCTCTTGGTTCAGGGAGGTTGATCTAGTAGTCATGGTTGAGGAGGTGGGATCTCTTGTATGGCTAATAGCTGGGTCAAAGTCCTATTGACCACAACGTATGACTCTTGCAGCTTTTTATTCTGTTCCCCTTC
Source organism: Adiantum capillus-veneris (assembly GCF_014529385.1). NCBI lineage: Eukaryota > Viridiplantae > Streptophyta > Polypodiopsida > Polypodiales > Pteridaceae > Adiantum > Adiantum capillus-veneris. Next base: position 47,651,807 of record NC_140939.1, read on the forward strand.
TTTGGTTAGTTCCTCCTCAAGACGTTGTTGCTTGACTTGCAGGGTAGTGTTTGCCTCATTAAATTGTTGCACCTCCTTGTAATAGTAGGCTGCATTTTCTTGTTCTCTTTGCAACTCGGATTGGACTTGTAGCTGTGCTTTCTCCAATTCTTCTATTCTTTGTTTTAGTTGCAAGGTATTTTCAGCTTCCTTAGACGCCTCTCTTTTGGTATCTTCCAGCTCTAGCTCGCTTAGGTTGTAGAGAGCCCTTTGGCATTGGAACTGAAGCTTGATTTGCTCTAGATGAGCATCAATGTCGAATGCATTGATCATTTTTTCTCCCTCCTCTACTACAGCTTGCGTCCGAGGCGATCTTGGTTTCTGCTGGCTTCTTTGACCTTGATCTGATGTCCCAGCCTCATCAATAATTTTTTCCTTCATTTTCAGTTCTTTTATAGCTACTGAAATTGTGGTAGGCTTTGGTTGTGTTGCCTCTATTTCTTGATTTGTCTTTTCTTTTGATTGTACCTTCTCCGCTTCTTGCTCTGGGAGGTCTACAACTTTTTCTGTCTTTTTTGTTGCAATCTTTGAAGGTACCTCCTTGTCTTTGTTTAATCAAATTCCTGACCCTAGTAGTCAATTATGTCTTGCTCTTCCTTCCATTGTGAGTTATCTTCCTCTTCCTTAGTCCGAGTGGATTTGCCACATGATTTGAGATCATCGATGCCTGGTCTCTTTGCCTCTTCTTTCTCTCTTAGCTCCATCTTTTGTTTGAGCTTGTTATGGATCCATTGCTGCATGGTGCTGGCAATCTCTCGATTCTCCTCAGCTTCTTGTCTTTTGCGTTGTTTGATCTATTCCAGAGCTGTTGTCTGCTTGCATAGAAATGGAATGTTTTATTCTTCTTCTTCTTCTTTCGCATCATCAACTTCTGTTCCTTGACTTCTTTTGTCTTCATGCTTCTATTGGCGGATCCTTTTCCTCAATGCCTGCGCTTCTTACATTGTTCTCCTGGCTTGAGTAATTGGGATGGCCTTTGCCACACGGGCCGTTCTCTTCTTCAATCTTGTATATCCAAGGAATAAATTTCTATCATGCTCCTCTTCTGAAGACTGGTACTCCGAAGGGGTATCTCTTTGTTGGGACCCAGCTTCCTGGCTACTCACAGCATCCAACTTTGTCTTTTCGCTATCAGTGTCCTTTTTGGTTGCACTTTTCCTTTTTGTTTCGGCCTTGTGGATGGTCCGGCCACTGTTCTTACCACTCTTTTAGATTTGTGAATCAAATCTATCTGCGCTTCTGCTAGTGTTAGATCATCAATCATCCTTAATGCTTGATAGGCAATTCACGTCAGCATTGGTCCCGCGTTCATGTAGGTCTTGCTTTTTTGGTTCCCCTTTAGATTTGCCTCGACGATGTTGTTGAGGAAGTAATTTTTGAAGTTGCAATTTCCATTACTACTGCCATGTGCAATAGTAGTTCCGTGTATCTTGGTGGCTTTTGTACTTTAAAGTGTTGCGATATGAGGCGCAATGGCAATTTGGTTTCTGAGTAGATCAAATCCTGATATGTCAACTGGTGGCCTCTTTGCTTCAGGAAAGTTTTGTCGTTGTCTATTTCTTTTGTCTTTTGCAATAGATTTTGCATCCCTTGCTGTAGATGGAGAGCTTCATTGATTATCTCTGCTATGATTTTAACCTTCACTATTGCCCCATATTTGTCAGTTAGAGTGGATTCCCCATTGTACCGAATTGAGGTTATGAGTTCATGAGCTTGTATGAAGTCCGTTCCCCAGGGTAGTAGCCGTAGGAAGATGTCCAATTGTAGGCATTTGTCCCCTGCTTGTACTTTTGGCTTTTGGCGTAGTGTCCACATTTCCCTTGGGAAGATAGTGGCCTTCACTATTTCTCCGTCCGCTGCTTGAAATCTTCCAGTGAATATGTTAGCTGTTATTGCTTTGAGTATTGGTTCGGTGATATGAGCCTTCTCATTGAGGAGATATCTATTATCTCAAAAGGTGTAGCTTCCCACTCCCTTTGTGCTTTTCTTGAAGGCATCCTGCGGTAAGTTTAGCATTGGAAACATGGTTTAGAAATTGATTAGAGCAGTCGAAAAAGTTAAAGAAAATGCAAACTTTGACTATAAAATGAAAAATGAGCATAACTTTGTCAAAACTACCCCAAATTTGACCAAACTTCACCAGTGTATCTAGGATTACTATAGGCACAAGGGTGTTGATCTAAGACACTATATATAGCTCAACAAAGGGTATAGTCTAACATATAATTTCTGGTAAAAGGTACATGGGTCTTGATCCATATTGGGAAGCATTTTGAAAATCCAACCAAGGGAGGTTGTTCCTGGGCATATGGAGATGCTACTGTGCAAATTTCTTTGGATTTAGGGTTTGAGGTACATGGATCGTGATCCATGTTGGACACATTTTGAAAATTTTGATGATACCATCTAGTAGGATTCATCTAGATGGTACCTTGGTCCAAAAATTTTGGGATTTGGATCATTGGTTTGGTACTTAGGCTAATTTTTGGAAATCTTTTGCAAACTTAGAGAAATTTGGCATTTTGAAGCGGATTTTGGAATTTAAATGGCTTGAAACTTCATGGCTTGGCTTCTCTGAACATACGGGGCCAGATGGTATGTATTTTTCTTTATTTGGGCAAAAAAGTACATGGATCGCCATCCATGTTGAGAAGAATTTTGATACAGTTTCTTTGCACATATGTTCCCATAGGTCCTCCTAGTACACTGGTGAAATATTTTCAAATTTTGACATGTTTTTTCTTAGTTTACCCCATTTCCCAGTTTATGGCCATGTTTTTTTTTCCTTGACCATATCTGTTTTTTGGAACCACTTTTGGGCACATCCTTTGCCTGATATCTGTTATTGCCTCGATTCCCGATGATTTGTGCATGTAATTCACAGCTTTGCCTAGCTTCCTGTCAAATCCCACCAAAATCGGAATCCATCAGAGGGGAAAAATTGATCCAAGCAAATTGCACCACTTTGCAGGTAATCTTTTGCTAGGTTTTGATCCTAAAAACACCTTTAAGTTACATCTCCTTAATGATAGGCTTTGAGGAGAGTGTGAATCTTCCCAACTCGCTAAAGCAGCAAATGAAAACTCCTTAAGAACTCTGTTCCTAGCCCTGCTCCATGAGTTTTTTTTGAAAGCATACCATTTTTTCTTTGAAAATGGTTTGAAAGGTAGCAACCTAGGAGGATTTGATGATTTTAAGAGGAATTTCTGTGATTACTTTTGCAACACCAATCATATTTTTGCATTCCCCAACTACTAGTGAACCACTCCTGCTTTGATTTTGGCAAAAAGGTACATGGATCGCGATCCATGCTGGGAAGCATTTTGCAATTCCAGCTAGAGGAGGTTGTTCCTGGCCACCTATGGATGCTTCTATATAAATGTATCTGAATTTAGGGTTTGAGGAACATGGATCGCGATCCATGTTCCACCACCTTTTGTACTTGTTTTTTCTCTGTCTGATTTTGCCAGCTAATAGGGGTCTACTGATGAAAGTTTTTGGTTTCGGGTGAGTTTTGAAGTCCCCCAATGGCCATGACAGTTTGCAAATTTTGTGACTTTGTACTACTCTGATCTGTTGTTTTGGAAATTTTAATGCAGTATGGGACATACATACATGTTCCTGTAGGGTTAATGATCATACCTGTCTAATCCTGTGTAGTAAGAGCTACCGAGGTAGACATAGCAGCAAAAACAAAGCCAAAAACCCTATGCTTCTGTCTCTCTCTCTCTCTCTCTCTCTCTCTCTCTCTCTCTCTCTCTCTGAATGCAACTGAGCTAACGTTGCCCCAGTTGACTATATATTCCTAGTCTACTCAGAATGTCCCATTCATACTTACCTCCATTGATCATATCTTGTTGCAATTGAACCGTTCTTCATTCTGATATTCAGTCACCAAATGACATTCAATCTGCAGTTTTGATCCTTTAGAAGTTGGCTCAAAATCCATTGTGACGTATCTTTTCATATTTGCGATGTTCAAAGCCCTTGCTTTGAAGTTTTGGCGTTTGCTTTCAAAAGTCAATTCCAACTTTCCTGACTCAACTTATCAATTTTTGGTGATTATTTGTCTTTTTCATATTTTTAGTAAAAGAATATTATTTGCAATTATTATTAGTTGGCCAAAAATTAACCAAAATTATTAGGGTACATATATTCTTACCCAGGTATTAGATGGTGTTGGTATGGCTCATGATTATGCCGGCTAAGAGTTTATAAGGCTCTGAAAAGCTTGTTTTAAAGAAAAAGAAAAGAAAAGAAAAGAAATGATATGATAATAATATATACAAATGATAATCCTGCTACATTTTCCCCCATTTCTAGTGTGAGTTGTCCGAAACGAACATGTGTTAGAGTGCATGGGAACAAAGAATGTATCTATGCATAGCCATATAGTGTGGCTCTATGATGCGAATGGAAGATATGCATGGGGAAAATGTTGTGCAAGAGAGGGGTGCCAAACAATATGTTGAGTGGCTGTTGATGGAGAGGTTACATTGAATGTGAGTGGTCCGAACAATAGTAAGTGTAGAAGACGCGCCCTGCACTTGACGGTGATCTGTAGAAGTTGTGATCCTGCTTGTTGTTTTGATTGAGGGCTTTGTTTTGGTCGCCACTGAAATTTCTTTGGTGTGGATTCCCTTGAACAAGCATCTTGTGAGAGAGTTTATTTTGGTTTCCATACCCACTTGACGTCTTTTGGTTGTCAATGTTGATGTTGGATTGGCCTAGGTTGCCTGACAAAAGCCTTGGGCGGTTTATCGAGGTCGGATTTTTGTTGAGGGAATGTAGGCTGACTTGTATTGGTTTGTCGTTTTGGTATCCACAATTTCTTCAGATTGGTTTGCATTATGGATTTTTAAACCCATAATTTCCTGACCAGGGTTGGAGAGTATCGTTGAATTCAAGAAGGTGGTGATTGTAGAGGTCCCCATACATGGCCTGTTTGTACAAAGGGTGTGGCAAAATATTGGTTCTCTTGTTTGATCTGCAAGGTATTGTCCTTTCAGTTTGGTGTGGCTTGAGAAGTGCGCATCCATGGCACTCCCAGAATAACTGCTGCGTTAAGATCCTAGTCCTCAACCACATGAAATTGATGAGGATAAACTATTCCATCAACAACGAATGGTAAATTTACGTGTCCTAGACTGTCCATTGTGCATTTGTTTGCCACTTTGAACCCCATCGTGTTTGGCATTAGAGGTTCCCTTGTGAGTTTTTTGAAAGTGGAATAGTTAACAACATTAGCTCTTGCCCGAGTGTCCACTAATGCTCACTCGGTGGTGCCATCAGCAAGTTCTAACCATCTGGCCTCTGTTTGTATGGATGCTATTGAAATAGTAACGATACAATTATTCTGGTGTGCATTTCTTTGAAAGGTTTCTTGCTCCTTGCGCTTTAATATTCTGATTTTGGCTTCTTGTTGTGCCGGTTCTCGAATGTCATGTGCTTGACTTCTGTGCTCATCAGCTGCATGTATTCTTTAGAGTTCCTCTGGTGTCAGTGGAAGAAGATATTTCTCTAACTCGTAGCCACTCGTCCAAGTAGGCATTTCCTCACCTGCTAATGTTGCAAGCTTGATGGCGCCACTTTGTGATATATCATGTATTACAAAAGGCCCCATCCCTCGCTTTTTGAATTTTTTGGAGTGTTGTTTGAGGGAATACATTAAAACGTAATCCCCTTTTTGGAACTCCTTGCTAATCACAACTTGATCATGGAAAGCCTTCATTTGTTTTTTTTTAGTATATATCCAAGCTATCACTCTCATTCTGGTTTTATCTAATTTCTTCAGGGTTTCTAGTCTTTCCGATAGCTAGTGGTACGTCCACCCTAATTGTGTTGGAAATCGTAGAGTTTTGATTAAGAATTCCATGGGTAGAAGTGCATTAATCCCGAACACCAGGTTAAAGAGAGTCGTCCGGATGGAAGTTTTGAAAGCTACTTTGTAAGCCCTTAATGTTGTGTGTAGATTTTGATCCCAATCATTTCTTGAGTCATTGACTATTTTGGTGAGTACAATGCATAAGATTTTGTTGGTACTCTGTGCTTGCCCGTTAGCTTGCCGGTGATAGGGTGCTGATTTGCGATGGACCACCATGAATTCGTCAAGGAGGCTTTGAATGACGTTGTTTAGAAAGTGTGTTCCCCTATCGATCACTGTTTCTATGGGTAGACCATATCTTGTAAAGATATGTTAAAAAAGGAGCTGAGCTGTAGTTCGTGCATCATTTTTCTGTGTTACCTTTACTTCCGCCCATTTTGTCATTTGCTATTATAATGTATTGTTCATGGGACTTGTATCCCGGAGGTATGATGGGACCAATAAAGTCGATGCCCCATTTGGCAAAAGCGCGTATCCCCATCATTGGCCTTAATGGAATTCATCTCTCCATAGGGGTGTTTTGTGTGTTGGTATTCATCACATCATTTGACATAGGTCTCTGCATCCCTAAACAAGGTTGGCCACCATATGCCTGAGTGTAGCATTAGCTTTGCCATTTTATCAGCAGAGAAATGTCCCCCTAGATGGCCTGAATGTGTTGGTTCTAGGATAACGTAATATTTTCTTTTCGTAGCACACAATCGTAGTTGTTCGTCTTTTCCCCCTATAAAGTTGATTGGCAATTAGGAGATAGTGTTTGGCCTCTTCTTCTACAGTTTTCATTATTGCCTTGCCCCATCCCTCAGGGAAGGTCTTGTTTCTTTAGTACTCAGTTATGTGAGTACTCCACTTGGTGCTTGTACTACTCGAAACAGGGTGGCATGTTCCACTGGAGGTTGTTTTGTACAGATATCACATGATTTTACATATGTATGGGCACTGTGTTTCATGTTTTTCTAGTAGACTCCCAGTCTCTTTAGCCGTTGGCATGTTTGCGTTTCTCCATTGTGAAACCCCGTATTTTGTATATGAGCCTGTTCGAGGTAGTAGTCGGATTCTTTAGGCTGTACACATAGTCTCAAAATCCCATTCTTACCGTGCTTGTACAATCATCCTCCTAAAATCTGGAGATTTCGTGTTCGATGTATAATAGATGGTTGTCTTTCTACCTGTACTGACCTGATTGTGAGTAGAAAAATGACCTCTTTACTCCACATTGGAACCATTTCAATGTTAAACAGATATGAATATGGAAGATCATCATCGATACCTTCAGGTGCTTCCCCATGATGGAACCGTCTTGAAAGATGATCTGCTCGTGTGTGTGTGTGTGTGTGTGTGTGTGTGTGTGTGTGTGTGTGTGTGTGTGTGTGTGTGTGTGTGTGTGTGTGTGTGTGTGTAGTCCCCTTTTTTATGACTACAGTGAAGTCAAACTCAAGCGATAGTATAAACTGGCGAACAATTCTTCTTTTGCAAGGTTTGTTTACGAGATATAATAGTGCTTGGTGATCCACGAAGAAAACAAGCTTGTTTGTAAGAAGGTAGTGTCTAAATGTTTTGACAACATGTATTATTCCTAGACCTTCTCTTTCCGTAGTTGTGTAATTTTTCTCTACGTTGTTTAGCTGTCGACTAGAGTAGCAAATGGGAAAATACATTTTCTTCTCTCCTGGCTAGGCTAATATGCATCCTATGGCATAGGCTGATGCATCAGCATGAACATGAAAGATTTTGCTCCACTCAGGGTCTTTCAAAGCTGGAGTAGAAATTAGTTTCTACTTTAATTTATGGAAAGCCTGCTCGCATTCTTTTGTCCATGATTCAAACTTAGCAATGAGGGCATACAAGGCTTTAGCTATTACATCATACATATATATGAAATGCATGTAGTACCCACAATGCCCCATAAACGCCTGCACTTCTTTCATTTTCATTGGTCTCAGTAGTGCAACAATTATTTGTACCTTTTCTTGATCAATGGATTTTTTTTTTTGGACACAATGTAGCCCAAAATTTTAACTTGTCTTACCATGAAGATGTATTTTTCAGGGTTTAAGCAAATACGATACGTTCTGCACTTTTTGAAGACTTTTTCTAGATGCGTTATGTGGTCATTTCTCAGATGAGAATGAACACAAAGATCATCCATGTATATCTCTAGAAATTGTATGAGATATTCCTTGAATGCATGAATCATTAGTCTTTGGAACGTAGTAGGGGCATTGGTCAGGCCGAAAGGAATTACCCTATATGAAAATGTACCCCAATCTATTGAAAAAGCTATCTTATACTAATCTTATGCTTTAATTGTCAATTGGTTGTAGCCTGAGAACCCATCCAGAAAACTATAGGCCTCTTTCCCTGCTACCCTCTCAATAACATGATCCGTTATTGGTAGTGGATAGTTGTCCCTGATAGTGGCAGCATTTACCTGTTTAAGGTTTACACAGACATGCAAGTTGCCATTCTTTCTGGGTACTACCACAATAGGGGACACCCAATCGGTGTGTCCAATCTCATAGATAAAATCTGCATCTCTCAGTTTGTCTATCTCTTCCTTAATGTTCTTGGCAAAAGGAAGAGATAGACATAAGTTTAGGATCTATCCCTTTAGATCTATGACCACCCAAAGACATCTTTGTATTGTCTGAGTGTATCTAGAAGAAGTCACTCTTCTTCATCAATGAGGTCTGTGGCAATATGACGGTTTAGATTCCTCGCCTGGTTCTACTAACTTGATGCATTTGGCTTTTTCAGGCCCATCATATGAAGTTCCTGGCTCTTTGGGATCTCTTTTGGATTTTTGCACCACAATTTTCCTATCTTGAATAGTAAACTTCTTATAGTGGGAAGGTGCATCAAATTTGTCATCGTTTGATTTCTCATTAGTTTCCATTTCTGTTGTCCAAACTTCCTTCAAAGCTCGTTTTTTAATTCATTGTACTTGTTTTTGCTTTCCGTTTTGGACAACTTCGTCGCTTTCTTGAAAATGCTCTCTGTTTGTAGTTTTTGTGTGTTCTTCTATTTCATTTTTGTTTTGGTTGAGTCAGGTTTCATGTACTTCTTTGATATCTCGTCTTTGAGGCAATCAGTTGCTTCTAATAACCTTAATTACTACGTTTTGTCGGTTAATAGCGGTACTGAGTCTTCTTTTGTCTTGTTTATGCATTTATCTAGATATCTATGCTGTCTTCGAGGATTTTGGTTCAAAAAATCATAATAGATCACCCGTTGATCCTTCTGTTTGATGTTCTGACTTGAGCTACTAGAAAGTTTGTCGTCTGCGTTGTCCTCTAACACCTTATCCGTCGAGTCCTGGAAAGCTTCTTTGTCCTTTTGGTCAAGGTCTCTTACTGAGATCTCATCCACTATGCGCTGGCAATCGGCAACCCCCTTCCTCGTGAGGGACTTCCAAGTCTAATTTCAAATCTAGATTGACACCCAAGATCTGAAATGGAATGATATCGTATCCTTCCCATTGCAGAATTTGGTGAGGGTCACCTCGTTTACACACACATCAAGAGTGGCCAGTATCTGTTGCTATCTAAAAGGTTCGAAAATCTCGTCTAGAAAAGGCTCTGGTATATATTCCTTCTCTAATTGTGTAGTCCTATCAAGAATGCAATTTTCCTTTTTTAAACTACCACCCTCTGAAGCTTCTCTTGTCCAATGGTGAGATTTGTTATGCAGAGCCAAGCCGGTATTCCCCCTTCTTGGTCAGTTGTGGAGTTAAGTTCTTCTCCTTAGGTTTGTTCTACATCTCTATAGCTATGATCTGTGACACTAATTTTTGCAGTGGGACCCTTGTTCCTTAGATAGATATAGTCGAAACCCCAATCTTGTACCATTTTGAGATGATGCATGAATGGTCTGCCCAATATGATATCAAAATTGCTACTCTTGTCGAAATTAATAATAGAGAATGTGTGTTATATGCAATATCACAAGAGGTTACTACAATCTGCTCTAGGATGCCAATTGGTCTCTCCAGATACCCATCTGCTAATTGAAGTTTCATTCTAGTCTTTTGGAGAGCAGGTTTCCCCATTTTTCCCACATTACTTTGGTGGCTATGGCTATTTTGTCCCCACTATATAATATTGCTACTAGTAGACTTAACCTCTTTGTACTCCACAGGTAGGGTAGTATTTCCTTCTTCTCCTTCACAGTAATCTCCTACCTTGCTCACTGGTATTGGCTCATGTTTAGCTTGTTTTGATGTTTCGGTCTTCAGTGTTTTTTGGAGAAGCATTGGGTGGGAGCAGATCAAGAATAGAGCAGATGGAAGTGCTACACTTTTGTCAGCCCCTATCGCAGAGATCCACTTAGAACATGAACTCTACCCAAATGATATCCGATCACTTTATGGTGATGCAGATACGGTGATATCGAAAGACAGCAAACCGCAGTAATTGAAGAGTTTACCTTCATTTATTGGTAACTATGAAACCCAATCGGAGGCGAAGAAACTACCATCCCAATGGAAGGCCAATCCTAAAATGATGGATACCAAAACCCTTCATGAGTTGATGTCATCCCCTATCTGTTTTACGCTAACTCTATCAAAGTTACTGCGGGTAAGACCTCATCTTTGGGAGGAGGTCAGAATTTTTTTGGAAAGAATATGGCTGGTAATTCTACTGCAAATACATTCCATATGTCATATTGGTTGCCACCCTTGTATCCAATGCTGTTTCAGTTACAGAATCTGGTTGGTCTTCCTTTCCAATTCCTCGCTCCTTTAACTATTGAAGGATTAATACCTCAATTTTTGGAGCAGTCGGAACTGGTGGTTCCATAAGCGCTTGAGTGGCTTGTATGAGATCCTTGCACATGTTTAGCCTATCTTTTTCATAGCCCAGATGAGGGTATGTGAGCCACCAATCCTCTTGGGTTTCGTTAGGCTTTAGCCTTGCATCGTAAGCTTTTAAAATTGCGTCCAAGGGGTTCAAAAACATTGTCCTCCAAGACAGATCCTCTTGATGGTATAGCCGATGGTTTTTCTACATCGTTCTTTTCCTTGATGTCTCTTTCCCTTCTCAATTATTTGGTTTTTAAATCCGTTTTTTCTTTCTCCCTTTTGGATTTTATCTTGTCTTGTTTTGCCTTCCAGGATTTCCTAGGGGTTCGAACAAACAAATTTTATATCTCTGTTTGACTGGCAGGGGTGTTCCTTGCAGCCTCATGTGCTTGGGCTCTCATTACCGCATTTATCAAAATGGTTGATTTTGTTTTGGATCCACTAGACCTTGGCACAATCCCGATTTTGTTTATGATTGCTTTCACTTTGTTATCATGTTTTTTTGGACAGTGTGGAATGAGATGGTCAGTTGTACACCCTTCACAAAACCCAAAAAGTTTAGCCCGTTCTCCTTTGTTTGGACAAATCCTTGCCCAATGATCATCATCACATTCATAGCATGGTCCTACAGGTGGTGGAGAAGCTTGTGGAGTCCCCATTGGTTGTCCTGCTCTAGGAGGATACCCCCTAGGTTTGTAGTTCTAGGTTGCCATGAACATAAGCATATTTTCATCGACCAAGTAATGGTTTTTTGTTGGTTGTGCTATGTATGAGGGCTCGGGCATCTCTTCCAGAATTATCCATGGAATTTGTCCCTCCGGAGCATATGCATTCCTGTCAAACTCCTTCTCGTAGGTATTGTCTAAATCCTCTCAATATGAAACTAGCTGGACCATACTCTGATTAGAAGGTGTTTCTATGGGTTGAGAAATCCTTACCATGGCCCTATTTTTCTAGGATAAAGGAGTTTGATTCCCCAACACAGGTTGAGGTTTTTCCAGCCTTTGGGTTGTGTTATTTGGCCCTACTTGGTATCTTGGAGGGGGTGGAAATTATTGCCCTCTCCATCTGGTCCATATTGTCTCTCTCTAAAATAGTTTCAATTATAGAAACATTTGTGGGTTTCATGGTTTGTCCATTTTTGTTCAGTAACACACCACTTCAGTACTCGTGGTACGTTTACTCCTAGCCTTTGTTGAAGGTTTCACCACTGGGTTGGATGATCTCCTCCACAAGTGTCACATTTTTGGGTGGGCGGTTGTCATGTGTTTGGGTTCGTCCTATTTTCTTGGTTTATCCTTCTAATCACTTCCTTGATCATTTGATCAACGTCCAACACATTTGGGTTTTGCCTGCCCAATTTCATTGTGAACTCACTAGTGGTTGAAGAGGTACTACTCGTTCGTTGATCTGTGTCTTCAGTCACCTCTCCATATGCCTTGCAATTATCTACCAAATGCAACACCTCTTTTGTGACTTGCTCAAAAGTTACACATGCCTTTAAGTTCAAGTCCTTTTTGAGCGTGCCATTTCGCAATCCTTCTATGAAAAGGACTGATAGTCTTTCATCCTGAGGTGGTTCCCAAGCAGGGCATCTTTCTATGTATTTCTTGAAACAAAGCGACGCTTCCTTCACGTTTTCTTTCTCCTTTTGTCAAATGCATAGATCTGGGAGACAGTGTTATGCTTGATTCCTCTCTTTGAGAATTCATCAACGAACTCTCAAAGAAGTTGCTCAATACTTGGGAATTCCACGATGTTTAAAGGTTGGAACCAGGTCAAAGAAGTCCCTTCTAATGTCAACCCAAAACCTTCATATTGAGTATGGAAATCAGTTACCTATTTCGCTCTTGATACTTGTTTGAAGATCGAAACATGAGCATACGGATCTCCTGATCCACTTTAATTTTTGGGTACGCATTTTTCCACTTGAGATGGTCGCATACGTTTGGCCTCCACAACCATCCTTACAACCCTAGGTCCTTCTAGTGTGGTTTCTCTAGGTTCATTATCTCCTCTTGGCACTATAAGTGGTATCCTATCCGCTATACGTTCATCAAGTCAATCTTGTGTAATAGTCGGAGGAATTCTAGTGGTGTAAGTCACATCAAGAGTTTTATTGCCCCTATGTGTGTTCATGGAAGCCCTAGATCTTGTTGATCCTAAAGCCCCTGTGTTTGGAACTCGCTCATGTCCAAAATAATATTCCACTCTGGTTCTCACTGGACTCAATGTGCAATTTTAGATCTTGTGTGAGTAGTCGTAGTTTTCACCTCTTCTGGATTTACATAGAATTGGTGGAGTGGTCCCCCGAAACATGTATATCTCTCTAACTCCTTACGATCCATAGGAGAGTACTTTTGTCCATACTTGCCTATTATGACCACTTGAATACTTCTCCCCTCCGTGTACGTAAACACATATAGTTTTTTATAGTCAGTCAACTCCTTGATGCGGGGTTTGTCACATCTATAATAGAGTGTTTGTTCTCCATTATTAAACTTATATAGCCCCACATACGTGTTGTTTGTATTAATTAGATGCTCTGTCTCATTGGTGCCTCTGAGCACCGCGTTTTGCATATCCACCTTGGGTGGCTCATCTGCCAGCTCTTGATCTACCTTGTCCTTGGTACAAGCCATCCCCCATTTATCCACAATAAAGGGGTTATGAACCACCAGGTACATCATTCCTGTAAAGAATGAGGATGCAAGAGAGCTACACAAGACAAGCACAAAGCAAACAGAGATGGAAAGCTTCTTCTTCTTCTCACAGAAAAGAGAGTACAAAATGACTTAGTGCTAAAACTGAAAAGTAGCACATATGTACATGCGGTCACTAAGTGTGAACTCGCTAGAAGCGTACTAGGCTGGCACTATAAGTGTAGTCCAGCTGTAGAATCACTGGCAGAGATCCTCCGTGTCGGTCACCGAATGCGCCAGTGAGTAAATTTCCTAAGCGTCCAAGACCTGTAGTGGATGCCAGCTCAAGATGTAGAGCTCGACATCTCAACACTCCCCCTTGAGCTTTGCATGTCACAGAGTCCAAGCATAGTCCGAAAACGTCGAAGCTTCTTAGCTCCGAGGGCCTTGGTAAAGATATCCGCTATCTACTCCTCTGTGCTGACGTAGACCAAGTCGATGTCACCCGCCAACACTCGCTCTCGAACGTAGTGGTAATGGACCTCTATGTGCTTGGTCCTGGCATGGAACACTGGGTTTCTAGCCAACTGCATGCTACTGAGGTTGTCACAATGGATGACAATCTGGTGGTCCACCTGCACTCCCAAGTCCTCAAGTAATGTGCGTAGCCAAGCTACCTCGCACGCCGCAACTGCTGTATCTCTATACTCGGCCTCTGTGCTCGATAAAGCAATCGTAGGCTGCTTTTTGCTGCTCCAAGTAACAGCAGCACTCCCAAAAGAGAACATGAAGCCACTCGTAGATCTCCTATCAACAATGCTACCTGCCCAATCTGCATCTGTATACCCATACAATGCTAATGGCACATCTGCTGCATAGAAAAATGCGTAGTCAAGAGTCCCTTGCACATACCGAAGTGTGCGTCGTACTCCATCCAAATGTGGCTTCCTCGGAATCTGCATGAACTGACTCTCCAAGCCTACTGTGTAGCTCAAGTCTGGCCTCGTGATAGTCAAGTAGATTAGACTACCCACAATTTTCCTGTACATATTGACATCCTCAACAACATCACCCTTCTCTGCACTCAGCTTTGCATTCACATCCAAGGGAATAGAAATTGGCTTACAATCAGCCATACCATACTTTGACAACATGTCCAAAGCATATTCTCTCTGTGACAGCCATACACCCTCTGGAGTCCTGATCATCTCAATGCCAAGAAAGTAGCGCAACTCGCCTAAATCTTTCATTTCAAACTCCTGTTTGAGAAGACGCTTCACATGGTCAATCTCCATAGCATTGTCACCCACAATAATAAGGTCATCTACATATATGGTACTGACCACAATCCCCACATCACTCTCACGTACATAGAGTGAATGATCAACATGAGCTCTCCTAAACCCAATACTGACAAGATACTTGGCAATCCTGTCATACCATGCTCTAGATCCCTACTTCAAACCATACAAAGCTTTGAGAAGTCTGCATACATAATCTGGGTAACCTGGATCGACATAACCAGGTGGCTGATCCATATACACTTCCTCTTGCAACTCACCATTCAAGAAGGCATTCTTTACATCCATTTGATGCATAATCCATCCTCTAGATGTAGCCACTACTATGACATCTCTCACAGTCGTCATCTTTGCCACTGGAGCAAAGGTCTCCTCATAGTCTATGCCATACGTCTATGCATAACCCTTTGCGACCAGCCTTGCTTTGTGACGCTCAATGTTACCATCAGCCTTATGCTTGGTTTTATACACCCATTTATAGCCAATAGCTTTCTTGCCACTTGGCAATGGCACCAACTCCCATGTGTCGTTTGCTTCCAATGCAGCCATCTCTTTATTCATTGCATCATCCTAATGCACATTTCCAACTGCATCCTCAAAACATGTGGGCTCCACATCCTGTATCACCTTAGCCATGTAGGCTTGGTGATGTGCTAGATACCCATCATAAGTCAATTTCTGAACTGGATTTGTGACTCTGTTAGATCTGCGCGGTCCTGGGTCACTCCTTTGCCGTCTAGCATCTTCTTGTACTTTCCTTATACCAGGTGTCCTGACAGCCGGAATTCTAAATTCCTCATCAAGACTTTGTTCAGAACCATCTGAATCCATGTCTACATGTGAAAAACCTGATGATGCATAAGCCATAAAGGGAGGTTCATCAACCTTTTCCTTTCCTTTCCGTGATACATTCCCTGTACCTGCTGGTGGAGTAACCTGCGTACGTAGTCTACCATTCCATGGCTTCTCAACAGAGCCACGAGAAGAGGACTCTTGTGGTCCACTCAAAACCTGTGACTGTGGCCTCACATTTTGTACAACCACATCACCTTTTACATCATCCCCAATAGTTCCATGTGCATTACTATACCAGCTACTCATCTCATCAAAGACTACATCTCTGCTCACTCGTAATTCTCGTGTAGTAGGATTGTAGCACCTGTACCCCTTTTGTTCAAGGGAATATCCCACAAGAATACATTTCTCTGCTTTAGGATCCAATTTCCTACGCAACTCATCTGGTACATACACGTAAGCTATGCAGCCAAACATTTTCAAGTGTGCCAAATCAGGCTTTGTACCTGTAAACTTTTCCTCAGGCGTTACATCATGCACCGCAGCTGTAGGTGTCCTGTTCATAATGTACACATTTGTATTTATAGCTTCAGCCCAGAAATGATGAGGCATGTTCTTCTCATTCATCAATGCACGTGCAACCTCTGCAATGTGCGTGTTTTTCCTTTCTGCGACCCCATTTTGCTGTGGAGTATATCTGCATGTAAACTGCCTGCGTATACCATGCATTTGCAGAAAATCTGAAAAATCGTTGCAGAAGTACTCTCCCACTCCATCTGACCTCAATGTCTTGATTTGCATATCTGTCTCCTTCTCAATCATGACTTTGAAGTCCTGAAAGTGACCAAACACTTCACTTTTGTTACGCATGAAGTAGACCCATACTTTCCTTGTATGGTCATCAATGAAAGAGACATAATATCTGCAACCATGTATACTTACAGTATTGGTTGGACCCCAAACATCTGTGTGCACCACCTCAAGTGGCTTTGTACATACATTGAGCTCATGTGGAAATGAGCCCTTTGACTGTTTTCCAAACTGGCATGCTGCACACACTTTATGCATACCATCCACTTTGGGCAAACCTTTTACAATCTGTTTTGATTTCATGCTGCGCAATCTCTGCTCATTGACATGGCCAATGCGTTTGTGCCAAATGTCAACATCAACCACAACACCTGTGCCCTGTGCAAATAATGCAGCTTTTACCTCAAGCATGTCTACATTCAGCGTAAACATTCTGCCCACACATTTTCCCTCTGTGATCAGCTTACAGCCATTCTAGAAATCTTCTACATAACAGCCATTCGGATTGAAACGAACCTGCAAACCCTGCTCCACATCTGCTAAGTACTTTGATTTCCCACTCTTCGTATTTAGAGGTATGTCCCCGACCTGAGCAATGGGGTGAGCTGTGTCATCCCCTGTCTGCACATAGCCTGGCACATCTGGTTTGTGCATATCTCTAAACCACTCTCCACGAGACGTCATGTGATTAGAGGCACCTGAATCCACATACCAAACATCATCTTGGGTGGAATTATCTACAGTCATTGTATTCATTAAATGCTGCATAACAAACATGCGCTCGTTTTTGCTATCATCTGCATCTCTGCTAGTAGATGCATAGTTGCCCCGTTCTCTCTTTCCACTTGCTTTTCCCTTTGGACAGTCACGTGACATGCGACCTCTTTCACCACAAGCCCAACATTCTCTGCTATCTGCAGTATGTTGCTGCCTGCTTGATCCTGCACCACGACCTCTTTGACTCCCCCTGCCTTGAGACTGGTTTCCCCTACCACCTGTATTGTTTTGATTTGATTGACCTTCTTGAAATTGGCCCTTGCAACCCCTTGGGCCTCGACCACGACCTCTACCTCTACCTCTACCTCTCTTGGAGTTAGAATAGAAGGCCTATTAAGAATTATTTCTGCCATGAGAAGAAGATGTGTCAAGGTTCTTCTCCTCAAGAATAAGCATAGAAATCAAATCTTGGAACACAGGGATGTCGTCTCTTGTATTCATGGAAGACCTGAAATGCACATACTCATCTCCTAGACCATCCAAGCATGCACGGACAATGTCATCGTCTTCCACTGAGACTTTAATAGATCCAAGAGCCTCAATGATACTCTTGATCTTCAAGGCATAATCATTGATTGAGAGGTTGTTCCTCTTAACCTGATTTAGCTCCGACTTTAGTTGAAGCTTCCTGGCCTTGGTGTTCACCTCGAACACTCTGCCTAAGTTTTTCCATGCAATGGCGGGGGTTTCAGCATCTTGTAGATAGCCCATCATGCCATCTATGATGCTCATAGAAAGCTAATACATCACTTTGCTTTGGCCTTGTTGCCAGTCCCTCAAAGCTTTCCTTTGTTCTGCTGTAGCATTTGCCTCGGGAATCTCTGGTTCCTTTTCATTGTCTCCTTCTACATAGTCCCAATAACCTTTTCCTTTTAGGAAATTTGTTATTCTGAACTTCCATGCAGGGTAGTTATTTTTCTCAAGCTTCTCAATGAAAATCTGACTGAAACCGTTAGATATCTTGAAGCACTAAGACAAAATAGATGCAATCTGCAAAAACCTGCAAATCTGTTGAACCTGCTATCGTGGTACCTGTAATGCTTTGTACACTCAACGAGTGTCCACAATCAAGCGTACATACAACCATTGTACTTGTACAATAAATCTCTGTATACTGCACTTTGGAGACCTGTTCAGAAACTTGGCATCTGGTCGTGGATTGCAAACGAAGGAATTGTGATGCTCTTGCTCTCTTAGCCTCTCTTGCCTGCACTAGGCTCTGATACCATGTAAAGAATGAGGATGCAAGAGAGCTACACAAGACAAGCACAAAGCACACAGAGATGGAAAGCTTCTTCTTCTTCTCACAGAAAAGAGAGTACAAAATGACTTAGTGCTAAAACTGAAAAGTAGCACATATGTACATACGGTCACTAAGTGTGAACTCGCTAGAAGCGTACTAGGCTGGCACTATAAGTGTAGTCCAGCTGTAGAATCACTGACAGAGATCCTCCGTGTCGGTCACCTAATGCGCCAATGAGAAAATTTCATAAGCGGCCAAGACTCGTAGTGGATGCCAGCTCAAGATGTAGAGCTCGACATCTCAACAATTCCCTCTCTATCAAAATATCTATCCCTATCATAATCAACATCTACAAGGTCTTTGAACTCGTTGGACTTATTTTCCAACTTAATGTAGTAGCGGTCCATTCCATCCTTATAGATTTTGGCCTTACGCACATTTTCAAATTGAAACTTCAAATACAGCAGTTTTACATCAGATGCACGTTGAGAAGGACCTGGCCCCATGGTAGTTGTTCACTTAGGGTTCAACTTGTTAGAATCCTCAATCATGAGGTTGTATGATCTTTCTGACAAAGTGTTTGAGAAGCTCTCCTTTTAAATGGGTTCTAAAGGCGGCAGTGGTCTTTGATTCACACTTTCTTCAGTTGAGTGATTGCTCCCTTGGTCCAAGACCGTGGGATTCTTATTCCGGTACAATCTTCTTGATCGCAAATTCATAAAGAATTGGTATTGAAAAATCCAAACCAGGTTACCTCATTAGCTAGTTTAAATTCCCTGGTTGATCTTACTTGCTAGGTAGTATTCTCTAGTACCTGCAATCTATCAAAAAATGCTTGATAGCTGTGAGCTTACAATCGTTCTTGCTATTAGTTCTGGCTTTTAATCAAAAAATTTAACTAGGTTTTTCAATAGCACACAATTCCACACACAACATAAAAAATTTAGGTTTAATTTCAAATTTGAAAGAGCCACAGGGTCCTGTGGACTAGCTCTTTGTGTAGTGAAATTTTGCTTCTGTTCTGACTCAGAGGAACATGGATCGCGATCCATGTTGGGAAGCCAAATGAACTTTTCTTTATACCATCAAGTTCATCATGATTAGGAGGTCTTATGGTATCAAAATTTATAGAAATGAACCTCTGGATTGGAAGTCAGGTCCATTCGGTCACTTTGCCAGAGTTGCGTTCAATTTTGGGCTTTTAGTATGGTTTTCTGTATCCAAATTCAATTTTGAAAGGACCACTCGACTCTCTATGAATCCCTCTAGCTATGGTGTAGCTTTTGTATCAAAATGTGTCAGAAGAACATGGATCGTGATTCATGTAGATAAGTGCCACAATGGACTTAAGCTTGACTCACAGCTAGTCCTTGGCCTACTGATCTAGCTATATGGTGTTTGAATGTTATGGAGTTTTTTAGATCAACCAAAAGTGAGTTTTAGGGTTTGTTCCAGTGGTTTTCCCCTTGATCTGATTTTTGCCCTTTTGGCCCTGTTTTTGAACTTTTCTGATAAGGGTTCCTTGGGAGAAAGCACTTCAAATGCTATCACTTTTCTACTTGCCCAATATCAACTCAAAATTCCAAAAAGGTACATGGATCATGATCCATGTTTGGCAAGATTTTGAACTGATACTTTGTGAGTTTATGATAAAAGGTCTTGTGATGCTATTCTCCAAATACTTTTGGATTTGATCAACTTTTTCTAAGTCAAAAGCAAGAATTTGTGTCTGCTTTGCGGTTTTTTGTAAACAAATCCTTTTTTTGTACTTTGATCAGGTTTTTTCACTTTTTCGCTATGGCTCCTTTTGAAAAAGTTGTCCCCTTAGTAATCACGAGTGCACTGGTCAAATTCCACTGTCAGATGTCTACCTGGTACATGGATCACGATCCATGTTGGGAAGCATCTTGTCATGATTTTTGGTTCTGCTGGTTGTTTGCTTCTAGTTGATCCCAATTCTCTTCCCTTTTTAAATTTGGACAAGTAATAGTTTAGTTTTTTTCAAAATTTCTCAATTTCCAAGTTTTTTCTATGCTCAACCCAATTTCTTGATTTAAATGATCTTTTAGCACTCTATTGCTGACCGAACTCAGAGTTCTGGTGCCTGAGAGCCTCTTTTAAGCAAAGGAAATAGTTTTAGCATATTTTGCCAAAAAGGTATATGGATCGCGATCCATGTTGGACATGCAAATTGGAAATTTTCTGCATGGTCTGTTTTTAGTAGCAACCTTGTCTATCCCCTTTTTGAAGGTCCTGCTGGGTTTGGTTCAATTTTGAAGCTCTGACCATCAATTGTTCAACTTTTCAAAGTTATGGACTTCGACACCAAAATAAGGTTTTGGATAGGTTTTTCCTTGATCCTTTTGGCCCCGAATGATGGGGAAATTTTTTACTTAGCCTACTCCTATAAATTGAAATAAATCCACAAACATAAATGAATTTAGTAGTACAAAAACGACAATGAAGTGTGTGGTGAAACAGTCCTTTTCAAGCATGGAAAAATCAAAGAAGGAGATACTCTCTTGTAATTCACTCACGAACTTCTTTGCTCATAAGGAGTATCACTGGCTAGTATCGGACTCCAGTCTCTACTAAGCACTAAACCTATGTCGAGATGCTTTACTGTCTATGTGTAAGCGGAATGCTGTCAAAAGCTTTGGAAGGGATTTTTTTGTACACTAAGTCACTCGCCACCTAAGGATCGGTTTTCTCGGCAGCGGCACCAATTTTAGAGGGTCGCCGTGCTGACGGACGTCAGCAGCATAGCTTTTTGGTACTAACATAATGTCAATATGCAAGGAAGCGACTTGGGATGGGGCACAAAGACTTAATGATCTCACCAATGTGAACTCAAAGGGCTACTTATATTATGACAAAAGCAAATCAATCACTTCCTAGTCAGAGAATCAGTATGCGTCCAATCTCACCACTCTAGGTCATCATGCCTTTTCGGCATCCAAACAAATTTGGAATGCAACGAAACTTAAGGAGAGGTACTACAACACCTAGGGGCACAATACTATCAAGTTTTGCAACCATCTGGGAAGGTACATAAATCACGATCCATCACAAAAAACGTGTAGAAAACTTTAACAGAACTATACGGAAAGGTCCCCCTTAAGCATAGAAACACTTATCCATGGTCAAAACATAAAGAAACAACCATTTTAACCTTCAAATCAATGCATTTAGCTCACAAGCAATGCATTGCAAACCATAGCAAAATTGAGAATGGTTATACTTAATTGTAGAGCAAGAGACAAGGAACACAATTTGCTATTCGGAAATGAATTCTGATTACCAATCCACGAGAGAAGAGGATTACAACTTGTAGCAACAATAGGCTTCTCACAATGAAAATTCAAAACTCCTTCAAGCTAATGATATCCTTTAGTTTAGAACTAAGGGTTTTGACTTAAAGGCTAAGGAAACTTTCCCACGGCCATTCGATCACTTACAAGGGGTGTAGACTCGGAGAGACTGAGAGGGTATGCCAAATATATATTACAATCACAAATCTTCATTAGCTGAATTACACCGCTTTGTTCAAAAAAATGAGTGAGTATTATAGGGTTTGGTGTACATCCGCCTGTTACATGTCAGTCCACTGTGTCCACCAAAAAGAGAGAGGTGTGGATAGAGTAGATAGAGAGGGTGTAGACATTAGATATAGAGGGACAAGACGTAGATAGGGTGTAGACATTAGATATAGAGGGACAAGACGTATAGAGTAGAAATAGAGAGATTAGGTGTAGGTATAGCCTCTCTATCTACACCTCTATGTCCTCTCTACATACCTCCTCTCTCTACACCCTCTCTATCTAGGTGTGTAGATTAGGTAGAGATTATTCTAGAAAGAGAGGTAGATATATGGCTAATAATATTCTACCTACCTCTCTCTCTATGACCTCTTTCTCTCTCTCTATAACATTGCAACCCTAGACTTTTCTTTCTTGCATCATCCTCAGCCTGCCCCTTGGCGAGGGGCTACCTTGTGGGAGAGCGTTAACACAGCCTTTCCCTCCAAACCAACACCAACACCACCTTGCCCACACATCTAATCACTCCCACAACTTTGGCTTTGTTTGAGCTACCCACAACCCCGAGTTTGTTTCACTAACCCGATCTTGACTCTGCTCGAGCTGCCCTCAACTCTCAGACTCATCTTGAGCACCGAATTTGACTCTATTGAAGCTTCCCGTGACTCCCGAGCACTAATAATTTGATTCTCTTCATAGGAAGCCTATGCCTATCATTGATTCTCAAGCCTCAACTCAAGGTATAGAGCTGAAGACAATGTAGTGTCCACGCTACGTGAACGACAATGCCAAGAGGATATGGCCCTCAGTGTTTGCATTGGAGGGCTTCCAAGCAACTCAAAAGGGAAGTGGGACCTCAAGCGCAATAAAACAAATGTGGAAGAAGATACCACCCTCACAAAGGAGGTCAAAACCCAAGTGCAAGATATCAGCTTTGGTAAGGTTGAAGATCGTGTAGTGTCCATGCTACGTGAACGACAATGCCAAGAGGATGTGTCCTTCAATGTTCCATGATTCCTTTGCTCACATCCAAATTGGGGCCCACATGGTACAATGGCATCAGCCACAATCACCTCTCTTACACACAAACATCACACCAACCATGCAATACTCACTTTAAAGACCAAGATGGATCAAATCAAACTCATTGAGCAATTAAGGCTTCTCAAGGACACCAATTTTTGGTTTGCCGAAGATCTAACACCCACCTAGCTCAAACAGAAGAAGGAGGAACTCCAAAAGATGTAAGAAGCACACACAATAGGGAAATGGTCAGTTTATTGAGAAGGTAAAGCCATTATCCATGAATTTTGAACTCCCAAACCGCCCCCCCCCCCCCCCCCCCCCCCCCCACCTGTTGGGGTATAAAGCCCAATGTGGTCTCCCAGGTAAGTGGGCGGGCCGCCAGGTATGTACACATATTCTTTTCTAAAAACCTAATAAGAACTCACTATGCTCTACACATTACAGTAGAGCAATTTCACCATATCGTCGTGCTCTTCTTCTCGCACTTCCGCTCGTACTCCTTCAACTGGTATCAGAGCTTAGATCAAGGCTCGTGGCATCATTTGCAGGTAGCCAGAGTCACCTGCTCAGATTGGAGTGAGATTCGACAGGCGAAGACACAGCCCAAATTTATGTGGAAGAATCCAAAGGGCTTGGTGTTCTCAGAATTTCATTTTGAGATCATCTCGGCCACCGTTTGGCTTCGACAAAGTTCTGCGCAGGCCATTTTCGACTACATGGTCTTGGTGGGTGCAGATCCGACTCTGCAAATTTGGGGTTTTCGGCCTACGACTGCAGGTGCTGAGGATATCGGCACTCCGAGAGTGTTGATTTGTGGCTGTCTGCACATCGAAGGACGGCTCACAATTCTTGGAGGCGTGTCACATACGACACGGGCGCATCTGCACACAGACTGTAGGCGACATCCACTAGTTCATCAAGTAGCTTGTGTTTGCTGCTTGATATTCCAGATTTCATCCTGACATTGCAGGTACTTCCACATCGGATGTATTGTCAGAGATGATGTATGTCTGTTGAGGGTTTGCTGGCTGTGAGTCACGCAGCAAACAACCGCCGCAGCGGTTACAACATATAGTGGGAAATTTGTGGATGTATGACTTTGTGGGAAGTCTATGTATTGTCAGATTTACTGCAACCTTTGTTGAGGGTCGAGTGAGGTTTTATTGAGCTGGGGGATTCTCGAATATTGAGATCCTTTCGGTGATACAGGTCTTGGAGCGATCCCTCGAGCACCCTTAGATAGGCAGCTAGGATGTATTGACTGTGAGTTAGACAGTTGGGATTGCATCTTTGCTTTACTGCCGTTGAGGCATTGTCGCAGTCTATGCTTACAGGAAAGTGACTGGACAGTGAGAGACAGTACAGGTGCAGGACAGGTTTACCCACAGCTTAGTGTTCGAGAGGAGTGGTTTTTTGAGCTGTTTTTGGTCTGTTTTTGAGTACACCAGAGCCATTTTACAAAGGAGACTCTGCCGAAATTTCTGCAGAATTTGAAGCTTTCTTGGTTCATTTGACAGGTTGATATTGGTTCAGAGGTCAGTTTACAGGGGAAACTCTGCCGAATTTTACCCAGGAAAGTAAACTACTATGAAGCGTAGCTATGGCTGGATCACAGGACACTGCTCTTTACAATATCAAGAAACTGGATGGAACCAATTTCCCATTGTGGAAGAAGCAGATTTGGCACGTGTTGGTACAAAAGAAGCAGATAAAACCTATAAAGCTCAAGGGGATAAAACCAGAAGATATGGACGAAGATGAATGGAGAGAAATGGATGAATTGGCACTTTCTACCATTATAATGACTTTGGCAGAAAGCGTTTACTTCAATGTAGCAGACGAGATGTCGGCTTATCAAGCATGGTTAAAGCTGAGTGATCTTTATGAGAAGCAGAGTGCAGCTTCACAGGTATACTGGCTTAAGAAGCTTGTTGACTTGAAGATGAAAGAAGGGACACCTATGTCCAATCATCTGAATGAATTCAACACAATCTATAGTCAGTTGTCAGCTCAAGGTGTCAAGTTTGATAAACTTGTTAGAGCTATGTTTCTGTTGATCACATTGCTGGAAAGTTGGGACACTTTTCGCACAGCTTTGAGTAATTCTACACCTCCAGATGGTTTGAACATAGCAGGTGTAGAAGGAAGTCTGCTTACTGAAGAAACCAATAGAAAGACAATGGACAAAGGCAAAGGAACAGCCTTAGTTTTCAGGGGAAGGACCAAAGAAAAGTACAAAGGTGGAAAGAGGAATCAGTCTTGTAGCAAGTCCCGCAGTGCTAAAGGCAAGAGTGACATAGAATGCTACCATTGTGGCAAGAAGGGTCACATGAAAAGAGACTGTAGAGAATGGAAAGCAGAAAAAGGCAAAGAGAAAGGTGAAGACCATGGTGAGAAGAACAAGTCCTCATTGAAGATTCAAGAAATAAATGTGACAAACACTGTTGCAGAGGATGACAGTCTAGTGTCAGGAGACATCTACTTCTTGAAGAATACAATGGACTCAGCTCTTCTTCCAACATCTGATGGAAATGCACTGAGTGACTGGATTATAGACTCAGGGGCATCACTTCATGTGTCTCCAAACAAGAAGCGGTTTACCTCTTATGTGACCACTAAAGATCATGTTCGGCTAGGCAATGGGCAGACATGTGAGATCTTAGGTGTTGGAGATGTTCAATTGAAGTTTCAGAATGGCTCTTCTTTCACGTTGAATAATGTGAGACATGTTCTCGCAATTACAAAGAGCTTGATCAACATAGGTTTACTTGATGATGCTGGCTACGTCACCACTTTTGGACAGAACATGTGGAAGATATCCAAGGGCTCTATGACAGTAGCACATGGAGTAAAGTCTGGAGGACTTTACATGATTTATGTATCAAATGTCTCTAAAAATGTAATCAATGTAACCGAGCAGCCGAATGTTTCTTTGTGGCATAGCCGGTTAGGACATATGTCCAAGAAGGGAATGGAAATCTTGTCTCGTTCTGGTTATTTACCTGGCTTTTCATTTAATGATTTTGAATTCTGTGAACATTGTCTATATGGTAAGCCCTATATGGTAAGCAAACACAGTAGCCACATAAGCATAGAAGCAGTAGAAGAGATACACAGTTGGCTCTTGTTCATAGTGATTTGTGTGGACCTATGCCTAACCTATCTCTAGGGGGAGCTTCTTACTTTATGACATTTATAGATGATTACTCGAGGAAAGTATGGGTTTACTTTCTCAAGCACAAGGATGAAGCGTTTAGTGTTTTCAAAACGTTTGTGACACTTGTGGAGAATCATAGTGGCAAGAAGCTTAAATGCTTACGCACTGACAATGGTGGAGAGTATGTTTCAAAGGTCTTTCAGGACTTTTGTGAGTCAAAAGTTATAAAACGTGAACTTACTGCTCCTTACAATCCTCCTCAAAATGGTGTTGCTGAGAGGATGAATAGGACCATACAAGAGAAGGTTAGAAGTATGTTGTCTAATGCACAGTTGCCAAATGGGTTTTGGGCTGAAGCTGTATCAACAACTGTTCATCTTATAAATAGATCTCCTAGCAAGGTTTTGCAGAAGGATTTAGTGGCAGAGATGGTATGGTCAGGCAAGGTGCCCTCATACAAGCATCTCAGAGTCTTTGGCTGTGAGGCATATACTCACGTTGCAAAGGAATTTAGGAACAAACTTGAGCCAAAGAGTAGAAAGTGCATCTTTCTAGGCTATGGTAATTCTAGTGAAATGGGGTACAGACTTTGGGATCCCGAATCCAGAAAGGTTGTCCGCAGCAATGATGTTCACTTTAATGAATCCAAATATCATTCTAAACCAGAGAGGGTTGAGGAGATCAGAAGAGTTGTCTTCCAAGAAGATGGACCTGCACGTGCAAGACAAAATGTCAGGGCTCAAGAGGAGCAAGGACAAGATAGAGTGGAACCACAGGTTGTGGCTGAGCCTGAGCCACCTATTGTGCGTAGATCTGGACGTATTACGCGACCTCTTGATAGGTTTGTTCCATCTATGAACTATGTCATGTTGACTGATTGCAATGAGCCTTCATGTTACAAGGAAGCAGTGCAAATGAAGGACTCCGGGAATTGGCAATTGGCCATGCAGTCAGAGATGACAACTCTGCATAAAAACCACACATGGAAGCTAGTTAAATTAAAACAGGGCAAAAAGGCTCTACCTTGTAAATGGGTTTACAGGTATAAGATCACCGCTCATGATAGTCAGCCAAAGTACAAAGCAAGGCTTGTTGCCAAGGGCTTTAAGCAAGAACAAGGCATTGACTTTGATGAAGTCTTCTCTCCGGTGGTCAAGATGACTACATTGAGATGCTTTCTTGCATTGGTTGCCATATTAGATTTGGTGTTGCACCAAATGGATGTCAAGACAACGTTCTTGCATGGTGATTTAGATGTGGAAATTTACATGTAGCAGCCAGAAGGGTTTGTTGAGAAAGGCAAGGAAGATTTGGTATGCCAGTTGTTAAAGAGTCTTTATGGCTTAAAACAATCACCGAGGGCATGGTACCATAAATTCCACAAGTTTATGCTTTCTCAAGGCTAAGGATGGTAGTTGGCTGATCCTTATTTTGTATGTGGATGACATGTTGATTGCTGGCAAGCACTTGGAAGAAATTTCAGCTTTGAAGTCAAATATGGCAAAATCGTTTGACATGAAAGACATGCGTGAGGCAAGTCATATACTTGGTATGCGCATTGAGAGAGACAGATCAAAGAAGCTAATTTGGTTATCTCAAACAGAGTATATTGACAAGGTTTTGCAACGTTTCAATATGGAGAAGGGAAAGGCATTGAGTGTTCCATTGCCACCATATGTGAAACTTAGCAAACAAGATTGTCCTGTGTCTGAGGAAGAACAGGCTGAAATGGATAAGATTCCATATGCGTCTGCAGTGGGTAGTTTAATGTATGCAATGATTGCTACTCGCCCAGACATTGCATTTGCAGTGGGAGTAGTAAGTCGATACATGTCAAACCCAGGCAAGAAACATTGGGAGGCAGTGAAAGGAATATTGAGATACCTGAAAGCTACAAAGAGTATGCGTATATGCTATGGGAGTCAGGAGCTAAGTGTAAAGGGTTTTACAGACTCAGATTATGCAGGTGACTTAGACAACCGAAGGTCTACGTCAGGGTATGTCTTTACATTGGCTGGTGGAGCAGTATCATGGCGTTCTAGATTACAAGATTGTGTTACTCAGTCTACTACAGAGGCTGAATATGTTGCAGCATCAGAGGCATGCAAAGAATCAATTTGGCTTAATCGACTAGTAACAGATTTGGGAATCAAAGAAGAGATGCCTGTGTTATATTGTGATAGTCAAAGTGCTATACAATTGGCTCGCAATCCAGTTTATCACTCAAAGACAAAGCATGTGGATGTGAAGTATCATTTCATCAGGGAAATGCTCGAGGATAAAACAAATTCAGCTTGTCAAAGTTCACACCACAGAAAATCCTGCTGATCTACTTACAAAAGGACTTCCCTCAGAGAGCTTTGCGCATTTTCGCAAGGAGTTAGGTGTAGGGTAGTACATCACTTCTCTACATCTCTTGTATATTAGCTTGTATAGTAGCTTCTCTCACACTTAAAGTACCACATTGGACTTTAAGTGGGAGGTTGTTGGGGTATAAAGCCCAATGTGGTCGCCGAGGTAAGTGGGCGGGCCGCCAGGTATGTACACATATTCTTTTGTAAAAACCTAATAAGAACTCACTATGCTCTACACATTACAGTAGAGCGAGTTCACCATATCTTCGTGCTCTTCTTCTCGCACTCTCTCTCGCGTCGCACTTCCGCTCGTACTCCTTCACCACCTACCCCTTCTTAGGTTTTGTTAATTTCATCTTATCTTCCGTTTATCACACCTCACTAGACCCTTACTCCTTAATTGAGATGTATCAACAACCCCTTTATTCAGAAGGAGTGTTCTAATGTTTTGTTTTTGTTCCCATAAGTCATATCTGACCTTTGTGGATGATAATTCAATATATTTGTCTATCTATATCTACCTATCATAGATATCATAACGAGTAGAATGCATAATCATTGAGAATGCCAAATAGAAACTAGCATGCATAGAGAAAATATCCCCAGCAAGGTAGAGTATCCCAGCGAGGTAGAGAAGTAGGTCGCATATGCAATCCACGAAAGGGGGGATCAAAAAAGTTTTATTATGCAACAACAAATAGAGAGGACCTTAAATTCTACCAAGAGATCAAAGCATGTAAGTGAAAAAGGCTTGGAGTCTTTTTTGGAGATCAAGAGCAGGTGAAAGGTATCCTTTCATTCAAAGTGTTTTTTCTCCTAGGCAGCTTGGAGGCAAGGAGCAACCATGTGTGTTCAAACTTGTCTAAGACCAAACATACTGAAATGCATGCATGTACTGAGGATAAAATGAGCTTGTATGAGGCAATTGGCACAAACATGGAAATGGAAATGACAATGCTACAAAGTGTCAAACCCTTGACATAAATAGAGTTCCCTTGTGAGAGAAGAGTAATAAGAAGAAGCGATCAATATTTTGATGATGTGAACTATGTGCTTGAAGAAGACAGTCATAAACCACAAGAGTTTATGCAGGTCAACAATAAAGATGCTTATCTAGGCCATCCAAATTGGATGGACCAGATGAGCATCTCTATTGTTGAAAATCCGTACGGCGGTAATTTATTCGGTAATATGCACAAAATATACATGGTAATATTTTTGTTCAGTGTCAAAAAATTGTCCAGATACTTAGAAGGACTTGTGAAGGTTAGAAGTGCTACTAAACAACATTAACTGATGATTGTTTATGCATATAAGGCTATGTGTTGTAGACAAAAATGTTTCATTGTTTGTACCTAAAAGTGACTTTTGTTTCACATTCTATTATGGTTCAAAGGTTTCAGTAAGGCTTGCAAATGATTGCAGTAGAAATTATTTAGTTTCTTTTTAGAACTATCTACACTCCTCTTTCATGTGTGCTAGGAGTGTGCTATGAGCATCATATTTTATATAAGTATTGGAAAGTATGGTCACGGATATGTAGGTTTGGATTTGTTTTTTCTAAATTCATGTAGACTAGGTATTATGGGTCCTAGTGTTTAGCAAAGGCTGATTGAAGTAAAGTAAGTGACCTTGTCCAAAATGATCGATTACAAACTTAGTCAGAAATAGAAGATGTGCACAATTGGCATAATTGTCAATTATGCACACTTGTCATAATTGAAAATGCATCAAAACCTTCTTAAAGTGATACACAAGTGGTTATGAAACCCTTCAAGGAAGCTTGTATGTGTATCTAAATAGACAAATATGCATAGTGCACACAAATTTTATTTCTCATTGATTTCGTAATCAATTGTTTTAGACGAGTAATCAGTTACTTCACTGTAGGTAAGTAAGTGTGTATTAATCCTTACGCCCTCTTTGTAGTGCAATACAGTGGTTTGTATAGTCAAAGATAGAGCATTTATTTATGTCTAAGCCCTTCCTACATTACGACATGGTGGTCTGCATAGTTAGGCACAAGGCATTCTATTATATGAACTTTGGAGGAGCTTTGGAGTAAAGCCACTTGTTCAAAACAAATGATTATGAATTCAATGAGAAATAGGAAATGTGCATGATTGTCACATGTTACATTTCTCTTATTTGAACACACACACACACAACTATGCCTAAAGGGTTGCAGAACTTGATATGCAGGCATTTAAGAAGATGTGCGTACGAAGACATGGTAGATTTGATGATAGTGCAACTCTTCTATTTCATGAGGGAATCATTGAATTAGGAATACCTTTTAAGTCTTTTGAAACCATATATATTAAAGTCGGCCAGGAAAGAAATCCATTGAAGAACGAGGATAGCCGGTTTGTATTAAAAAAAAAGACGCGTGCAGATGAGGAACCACCGAGTAGAGCATTGACAAAGAGGTATAATGATGAAACCTCAATCTTTTCACCCACTAGCCCTGACCATCGGGCCCATAACTAAGCCTTTAATCTAGGACCTACCTCAACAACACCTCTTGCCTGTAATGTATAAAAGGACATGATGATAATTCAATTAGAATGTGCAAAGTCTTGAGGTGATGGGGACTATGGGCCCCACCCTTGCTATGGTATTATGTACGGTATGTTCTCGGCTTGCTATTGTTCTGATTATGAATCTCTGGTTCGGGTGGCTCCCCTTCTCTAGCCGATGTACTTGATATCATTTTGGTGTGTTTGTTGTTATGGTATGGTGGTCTGGCTTATTGGTAGAAATATAATTTATTCAGATAAACGTGTATAATATGGGTTATATACAATATTAAATTTTGATTTATACATACGAAACTGATTAAATGAGCATATAAATGCAACTTAGCTTCGTTCGGTACAACTCTCCTTCTCTATGATGGAAGATAGAGCATGATGGTGTCGGGCTATGGGGAATGGAAACGGTGAGGGTTCACCATGGCATAAGGGTGGTGGAAAAGTGCAGAACGCGAAGGTTGAGAGAGAGAGAGAGAGAGAGAGAGAGAGAGAGAGAGAGAGAGAGAGAGAGAGAGAGAGAGAGAGAGACTCGGTACAGCTTAAAAACCAAGAAAGAAACACACGATTTATTACTCTATATTTACATGATATTTATAGAGCACTTGCCATGCAAAAGACTTAACCTTTAACAGACCTTTCCTTGCATGCTTTATGACACTTGACACCCCAATTGGGCTTGCATACCCAACAGAGCATTGGGGCACTAGCAAGGAGTTTCATCAACTATGCACTTCATGCCTCCATGAACAACTTTACAAGTCTAACTATCGCATCCTACTCGAGTGCTCCCCCTTTATCATATTAGAGCACTCTTTCCCCATGTTTTGAGTTCGTTTTGAGCCATGAGCTATGAGGTATCTTGGAAATGTTCCTACAACATTAAAAATTGTCTGTCATGTGTGTGTGTGTGCGCGCGTGAAGAAGAAGAGAAAAGTAAGATAAATTTTCTATCACCTAGATGTGGTAGATTGGTTATTATGGCTCCCTCTTGAGTAATAGGTCTTGAGTTCAAGACACACTGGATAAATCTATGAGGTCTTTTTCGAGGTTTCTTGGGAATGATCCTACAATGTTACAACTTTTGTTCTAATGTGTGTATGTGTGTGTGCGTGCGCGCACGCATGCATATGCACACGCACATGTGCAACAACATCTCTTATTCTACTTAGAAAGTTGTCACAAGGTCAACCAAGCAAGACTACTCTTATCTTGATGAAAATATATCATCATTATATCTTCCACATAAATACCGATGCAATTAACTATAGAGAGACCTTCGCAAGGGTGCAAGGACGTGAACAAATGGATCAATGATAAAGTGGATGAAAATAACTTATATTTTTAAACCTCTTTTTGATTTTGTCACATGTGTACGTACTCTCGAGAGATATTGCTATGGAATAACTAATTGATCCAAGCAAGCAAGCTGCTGCTTCTACAAGACCAATGGAGAGAGAGAGAGAGTGGTTATTGGGTTTAGAAAATTCACAATCGTGTCCTACATGCATGAGAAGCACACGCGACGAAGCCGATCAGGGAAGGTTGGGGTAGCGGCAGCGCACAGAGGTACCTGCGATATTATAAATCGACAAGATCAGCAGCAAGACATGAATATTATAAGAAGAGAAAAAGCAGATACAGGCAGTCATAACTCGAGCAAGAAGAAGACATGACTGTGATTACATACTCGGATCCTTGAAGACGAGGGCGGCGTGGCCGTTGAAGTCGCAGGGCACGTTCTCACCACGGGAGTTGCGGCGCTGCCAAGAGGAGTTGATAACGTAGGAGGCGTGCGCAAAGGGCGTGTTGGGCTGGAAGCAGGCGCCCGCCGGCGGCACGATGGGCCCGCAGTCGTGCAGGATGTTCTCCGATGTCGCCGCACCTTCCTGGCACAGCTCCTTCACCACAATCTCTGTCAGGGCCTCGGCTGTTTGGCCTTTGCGCGCCACACACCAACGCTCTGAAATGCCCACAGCACTATCAACATTTCAATGGCGCCGGCATGACAACCATTTACATGGCGCAGCGCATCACCACATTGCATACCTGCTGCAGCGCCGGAGCCCATAATCAAGAGTAGTAGACCTACAGCCAGAGCCGCCAGGGCGAGCAGTCTTCCGAGTTGCGCCATTTGAGTTGAGCAGTCCTGAGCGTTTTGATATGCAACTGTACGTCTGGGGAATCCCATCTCTACCTTCCCTTTTTATACCAGTCCAATCGCACACATAAGTATTATAAAAGTAATATATTCACTACGATGAACACTTTCCCACTTAAACTGACCATGACAAGGTTGAAATCCCTTGACTGGACTTGAAATGTAATTCGCTTTCCTACTCAAAGTGGGAAATCACGTTCCACATTTTTCCAGGCTTGACGCTTGAAATCACTTGACTGGACTTCAAAGGGAATACCAAATTCCCTCCCTGGTAGCTTCTCTTGGGAACAGCAAATAGAAAGAACTTTCCCTCATCATCAAAAGAGGGAAGCTGTCGGTGTGTATTTATTGGGAATATACTGGGTCAATTGCATGATCCATTAATTAATTTCTTTACGACATTCCCCTAGACCTTAACAATCGAGCCGAATCTCTCTATTGCATGACGTGCACACGAACTCATCGCGTATGTTGCCATGAGCAGCTCCGCATCGCCTGTCGACTCCGTTCCTGCTCTTGTTCCTGCCTTGAGCATCCAAGCGAGGGAGATGCGGTCTTTCTCTTGCAGCTCCTCATGCACACGGTATGCATGTCTTTTGCGTGCAGAGGAAATAGCACGAGAGAGAGAGAGAGAGAGAGAGAGAGAGAGAGAGAGCATCTCGGTCCTGCTCTGCGTGCGCACTCACCACTTTTCTGCCCTCCGACGATCAGGGAAAATGTGCCCACCCCACTTGTCGCGCCCGTCAGCCTCGCCTTGATCGGCACCATCCATCCTCCTGGCATGCTCTTTTTCCTGCTCTCTAGGTCGATTCCGACTTCTGAGCATCTGCGCACACTGAAGGTTGTACGCCTCCCTCTCTCTGCTCTGGGAGAAAAACTCCGCGGGCTGTAGCTAAATTCGACGAGGCAGAAAGACTCGGCTCCTGTGAAATACGTCCAAAAAAATAAATCCCCGCCTCTCACGGAATTGCTCACATGCGGCCTTTCCCCCTTTTTTTTTCCTCTTTCTCTCTCCCCGTCTCACAACAATTCTAGGGTATCTCACGAGATACCTTCTAACTTGACCTGCTGCCAAAATCGCGGCAACGTATTAGATAAAGGGGGAGGGAATTCCGGTTCCCTGCCCCCCTTGACACGCGTCAACAACATATTAATCCAGCAGTGCCTTCTATAGTCTCGGTCGCACAGGCAGACAGCTAGAGAGAGAGAGAGAGAGAGAGAGAGAGAGAGAGAGAGAGAGAGAGAGAGAGAGAGAGAGAGCGAGAGAGAGAGAGAGAGAGAGGCGGCCTTCACGCCAAAACCTCTGCAGGATCCTTTCAATGAGGGCGGATTAGCCTGACAAGCTTCCTTAAAAGCAGTGCAGGGTTCATTTGATGTGGGAGCATTTGAATAGGCGCTCTGCCTTTGCAGAGTTTTAGCCGCATCGTGCGCAGAGAGAGAGAGAGAGAGAGAGAGAGAGAGAGAGAGAGAGAGAGAGAGAGAGGGGCGGCCTTCATGCCAAAACCACTGCAGAGTTTGGGAGCCCTGTTGCAATGATCTCCTCCGGAGTCCGGGGTTGTGTGCTTCGATCGAGAAATTGAGCTCCACGGTAGTGCTCAAAAAAACTTTTTTCCAAACACTTGGCGAACCTACATATGTGAAACAACATAGGTAAATTGACAAATTTGAAGGTTTTTTCACCAAATTACACTAATTTTTTCAAAATTTTGTAGGTTTTCCCACTTTCAAAAATAAAATTTAGAGGTAAATTTCAAAATTTGTAGGTGGGATTACACTAAAGCTAGGGTTTTTTCGAGCACTGCGAGTCCACGGTCGTGCGAGGTGCCCTTCTTCCCTACCTCGACGAGCAAGATGCGATCCATCGCGGGCAAGAAAGCGGAGGGCCATTTCATGCGATCAAGCTGCCATCTCTAGACCCCAAAAAATAAAAAAGGTGAAATCTTCAGAGGCCAAGCAGGGTTTGCGAAACATTTTTGGTGGACCTGGCGGATAATCACACTAAAATTATCATATCTATACTAAGGTGAAAGGGGGAGGGAATTCCGGGTCCCCCCTGACACATGGCAGCACGACAATCATCCGGTAGACACAAAGGCAGGCTCTGCGCGAAGAGCGAGAGAGAGAGAGAGAGAGAGAGAGAGAGAGAGAGAGAGAGAGAGAGAGAGAGAGAGAGAGAGAGAGAGAGAGAGAGAGAGAGAGAGAGAGAGAGAGAGAGAGAGAGAGAGAGAGCAGACTCACTAGAGGTGGCCGGGCAGTGCTCTCTGAACGTGGACACATAAAGAGAGAGAGAGAGAGAGAGAGAGAGAGAGAGAGAGAGAGAGAGAGAGAGAGAGAGAGAGAGAGAGAGAGAGAGAGAGAGAGAGAGAGAGAGAGAGAGAGAGAGAGAGAGAGAGTCTGAGCACCGGCAGTGCTCTCTGAGCGCGGACACACACACACACACACACACAAAGAGAGAGAGAGAGAGAGAGAGAGAGAGAGAGAGAGAGAGAGAGAGAGAGAGAGAGAGAGAGAGAGAGAGACAACAGACTCAGAGGTGGCTCCTTTCCTTGAATTTGCCAAGAGGAAACTTTAGAAACTTAGGTTTATTTTTTGGGTTTTTACACTGTTTTACTCTATTTTGGGGTGAAATTTCTCCTTTTCCCCTTGCCTTGAACTAGCAGTTTTGAAATTGAAAACTGCATGACATTAAGCTGAGGCACATTTGCCAAGAGGAAATTTTAGAAACTTAGGTTTATTTTTTGGGTTTTTACTCTGTTTTACTCTATTTTGGGTGGAATTTCTCCTTTTCCCCTTGCCTTGAACCGGCAGTTCTGAAATTGAAAACGGCACCACATTAAGTTGAGACACATTTTTCTCGAACACTGGTTGTAGGCCAGTGGGCATTGAGCGGAGAACCATAGGTGTTGGAGGCTAAAGGGGGAGGGAATTCCGGCTACCCCCCCCCCCCCCCCCGACACATGGTAGCATGACAATCATTTGGCAGACACAAAGGCGGGCTCAATGCGGAGAGAGAGAGAGAGAGAGAGAGAGAGAGAGAGAGAGAGAGAGAGAGAGAGAGAGAGAGAGAGAGAGAGAGAGAGAGAGAGAGAGAGAGAAAGAGAGAGAGAGAGAGAGAGAGAGAGAGAGAGGTAGCAGACTCAAAGGCGGCTCCTTTCCTTGAATTTGCCAAGAGGAAATTTTAGAAACTTAGGTTTTTTTTTTTGGGTTTTTACACTGTTTTACTCTATTTTCGAGTGGAATTTCTCCTTTTCCCCTTGCCTTGAACCGGTAGTTTTGAAATTGAAAACTGCACGACGTTAAGCTGAGGCACATTTGCCAAGAGAAAATTGTAGAAACTTAGGTTTATTTTTTGGGTTTTTACACTATTTTACTCTATTTTGGGGTGGAATTTCTCCTTTTCCCCTTGCCTTGAACCGGCAGTTTTGAAATTGAAAACTGCATGACATTAAACTAAGACACATTTTTCTCGAACACTGGTTGTGGGCCAGTGGGCATCGAGAGGAGAACCGTAGGTGTTGGAGGAAGAGGGGATCCCAATGTTGCCCATTTACAGAATTCACCGGCCGAAGGAAGGAAGTTATCAGACTAAGGGATGGACCCATCGTATCACTTCTCCATTACATTTTTTTTTTTAAAAGGGGCGGGGGGGGGGGGGGGGGGGGGGCTAGAGAGCATATCTATATGTAAAGAGATATCTATACTAAGTATAATGGGGGAAGGATTATGGCTCCCTCCCCCGGACACGTGGCGAAAGGAGGTTGCTCCGATAGTGCACTCTGCAGTTAGCGATCTCACAGGTGCGCACAGGCGGACAGCTTGCGATATATATATATATATATATATATATATATATATATATATATATATATATAGAGAGAGAGAGAGAGAGAGAGAGAGAGAGAGAGAGAGAGAGAGAGATTTACACGTGCGTCCGGGGCCTGCTTTGATAATTTGACTGCGTTGGTTTCCTCGACGGCTCAGTCTGAGGTGGTCTGTGCAACGCTTGCAGCACAAGTGTTGTCCGCCCTATAGAGACTCCGGACTCCAGACGAACGAGAGAGAGAGAGAGAGAGAGAGAGAGAGAGAGAGAGAGAGAGAGAGAGAGAGAGAGAGAGAGAGAGAGAGAGAGAGAGAGAGAGAGATGAATGAAATGGTATATTAACATCTTCATTCGTGAGAGACAGAGAGAGAGAGAGAGAGAGAGAGAGAGAGAGAAGAGAGAGAGAGAGAGAGAGAGAGAGAGATGAATGAGAGAGGGACACTGGGGAGATAGAGAAAGAGAGAGGAAGAGGAAGAGCGAGACAGAGAGCTTTAGAGAGAGAGAGAGAGAGAGAGAGAGAGAGAGAGAGAGAGAGAGAAAGAGACCTATAGAGATAGATAGATAGATAGATAGATAGAGAGAGAGAGAGAGAGAGCTACAGATAGAAAACGGCATGATATTAAGTTGAGACACATTTTTCCCGAAACTGCTCTCAGCGCAGATTTTGAAGTTGAGAGAGAGAGAGAGAGAGAGAGGGGAGGGAGATAAGAAAGAAATAAGAAGAGAGAGTAAATTTCTTGATCTTCTTTTGTGAAATTTGTCAAGAGTGAAGAGCTTTAGGGTAAGAGGGGCCATGCCGAAGGCGGCGCTGATTTACTAGTCTCATGTAATATATATGTATAGATGAAACATCTTTTAAAAAGTAAAAGAGGGAAACTATAGTAAAGCCCTATTTCAACGTTTTTTTCCCATTCTTCCTAAAACTTTCCCAAGTTGGGATTGTGGAAGATGTGGTGGGAAATCCATTATTTTTTCCTAGTGAGAAGTTTTTTGTGAATTAATATGGAACACCTAGAGAAAATCACAAAAAAATCGAGACTTGAGAGAAAATCGCTCAGTATTCCCCTATATAGCGTGCGTTCGTGGGGCATTAAACAAACCCCTCTTTTAACATGTCTGAATGAATACGATGACCCCTTAGTTTAGGATTTCTTTCCAAAATTGAATATAAAAACTCCTTATTTTAACGTATCTCTATTAAATTGCTTAATTTTTTTGCATTTTAAAACCCCTCTTTTCAGACTCATGTTATACATTAACATGATTACATAGTGCACCCCCCGAGACATTTGGTTAGTCCATAAGAGATTGTTTTATATTGTTTACCCACTGCTTTGATATACATCATCTAATTTATTGTTTATCCACTCCTTTGGCATACAACTGAATTCCATAATTAGGCATAGACGAATGTAAGTGGCTTGCCCTAGAGTGATGAGCAGATATACAAACCGAGAAAAAAACCCTCCTAAAGAGAGGCAAAAGCTCAAAAAAGTGACCCATCGTGTGCTCACAAGCATCACTACCATAATATGGTAACAAGACTTCCCACCTTGAGGTGCTTCTCCCTCATAGCACGTGGTGACTATTCACTATAAGAGGAGTAGTCTATAACTGCTGGCATTGCCGCGAAAAAATAAAGGAAAATGGAGAGAGAAAAAATTGTGTGTGTGGCAATAACCGCGGCTCATAAGGCGGTAGTGGTTTGAAAGCAATAATCGTGGTAATATCTGTAGTAATATACCCGCTGCTATTACCGTGCTTGTTGTCGCTGATATTATCGTGCTAATTATCGCTAAACAGCCATTTAAAAATAAAGGTGCTCATTTGGGCCACCCAATTTGCACCTTTATTTTTCACTTGCATAAAACAATGAAACATCAATTGGTTTTGAAAGAGTATACAAAAAAACCAAAGAATTGAAATTGAATTTACTTCACCTTGACAATTTAATGTGCAGAAGGTCAACTATTTAGAAAAGTTACAAATAAAATGTAAATAATTGTATATATATATGCCACATTCGGACTTTATGAAAGTTTGGACAAATATTTTGCTATCTAATCCTCTTCGTTCTCGTCATCATCCAAAGGCACGTACGTTTGATCACCTTGACTCTACATAAACCCAAACCAAATTATACAATTATCAACAGATCAAAAGAAGTGATACAAAATTACTTGTTTAAACTTACTGCTTGTAGTGATCCAACCGTTGCATCAAATTGCTTGCGAGAGATGTGGTTGTTCTCGAACAACCATTGCCGAGTATCAAATTATGTATGTCGCTCCCGATACTTGACATCTCTCTGCTAGTTGGTCAAGTAAGAGTGATATTTTCCTAAGTTAACAATAACAATAACAAATCATCAACTATAATATTTATAATCACCGATTTAGGTTATAATTTAATCAATCTTACATATTTGTCCTTCCAGTTTATGTTGTCTCCTAAGCCATAGTGCGAGGTTTATGTGGCACGAGCTTCGCGTTGTTGTCTATAGGATGAGCTTGTCGCAGCCTGATCACTCTTTTCTTGCATTGCCCACTCCCACTCCGCGGCTGCCATGTTGCCACCGCGATAGCTCCTGTCTCGATCTCTAACCTGGTTGGCTGCTATGCACCGTGCACTGGATTGCTTGTCTTTAAAAAATATTTAAATGTAGCTATCCAACCATTGTTGTGAAAAACGTTGATCGGTGGCATTTGGAAATCTAGTATGAAGCACGTCCTCAATAAAGCGTTCATGATCGGGCAGTTGGTCTCTAAACTTTACAAAATAGTTCTTGTATATTGAATGTATAAGAATTTGAAGATGACGTCGAAATGCCCTGCCCTATGTAGTACCGAAGTCCACCTCCCCGTCATTATTTACATTGTAGTAGCACCCTTATGTGTTTGGCACGGGTGCGTTAATATCCTTGTCCTCTGTGTCAGGGGTGGTATGCTCTCAAATAGGGGACTCCGTTCCGCCGCCACTACCAAAACAAGCGAAGCCACAAGATCCACTGCTCCTTCATCTCTCTTGGTGCCCGCTGCCTTGAGATGAGCGTCGACGCCGGCCGCTAGAGGAAGTTCGTCAACGGTGTTCTGGAAAAGCAGGAGTGGAATGGAGTGGCGTAGTACCCTGTGATGCCATGGGAGTGGGACCCTGCCATGGAAGGAGAGTAGGACCCTGCCATGGAAGGAGAGTAGGACAATAAGAAGGGGCCGTAGACTAAGCTTCCATCGGTACGAGGCACTGGATGTAAGGAGTCCCTCCCTGACTCCCCCATGGTGTGGATTGTGGAGAAAGACCGTAGATCGCAATCTGATACGAAGGGTAGCGGCCAATCGATCCCTCCGTCAACCGGAGGTACTGGTCTCGTAAAGAGAGAGCCTGCTGTAGGTCTGGATCTACGATTGGTGGAGATACATGAGTAGAGTAGGTGTAGGATGGCCATGCCTGCAAATAACAAAAATAAACATATGACAGTCATGGTTTAGGGTTAGCTACACAGAAACAATCTTTATTTCTTTGCTTGTTCTTACCTCCTTAAGACTCAAGTCCACTGGAGGCGATGTCCACCCCAGGCGGGAGCCCACCTCGGATGTGAACCAACCAAAATAAGAGCCACATGGTTGCTCCCCACCGGGTGGTCTCTCGTCTGACATCTACATTACAAAGAGTAATATTAGATTTAGCTTTCTCCCCTACTCACTCATCTATAAATACGTACACAAGTATATTAGCACACAAGCACGTAGATACATATACATACTAGTAGACCTAAGTAGAGGCTAGTAGTGCCAAAGGTCAAGTGGCACCTCTTTAGATATCATCACAGTCTCAACCGTGGTAAAACCAAAGGGACATTGCGATAATTCATGCATGACACTACAAGAGGTTATGTGCACTTGTGATTCTTTTAGTGACAGAAATATATTGGGCTTTTTGACTCCCTAGTGTTGCTAAAAGCGGTCCTACGGGAACGTCTCTATATGGGTCTCTATATAGCTACGCATATAGCGATGATTGAAGTTCTTCTGTAGCAATGCTCATGGAGTGACGTTGCAAAACCTTATATAGAGACGCTTATAGCTACGTCCGAGTGTAAAACATTTGGGTGATAGATCATTGAATTCCCTGCCACCCATCAACCATATTGAATGTTTCCAGAATAAAGTATATCTGAATGAATCCAAGATAAGCACAAATTTACCTTTCAAAGAAAATGCAAGGTATAGACCCAAAGTTGTCACCTACAAGAAAATATAACCATTAACTCCATCATGCATAGTCAGTGTTTGCAGAATAAAGATACAAAATTGACAAAAGTAATTGGACAAAAGTGAATTAACGGAAGTAAATCAATGGAAAAATTATACACATCATAGGCAAAATCACTTGATTGTTAAGCTTCGCAAATGTAATAGTTACAAACAATTGTCATTGATTTGAGAAAATACATTGTTTTTCAATAGTTACAAAAAGACGTATACACGTCATCTCATTATACATGCTATGACGAAAGAAAACTAGTGCTATCTGGCTACAGGTAGATTGACATCTAATCAGACGTCTCATCAAGCCCAAGTGATGTATCTGTCGAATTCTGCAAAAGAAAAGCAATAAGAATTTCTGTAAGTATAAACATATAATTACAAAACAGTTTATTATATAAGGTTATCATTAAAATACAACAAATGTAAAAGAGTAAAGTGAAATACTAACCATGCTGTTGCGAGAACTGAGAATTTCTATCAAGGTGTTTAAGCCCGTTTTGCCCGCGTACTCGCGCTCGTACGGGGTGGGGTCACGTCCTATCATCGACCACTGTTTAAAACATACAAAGAATACATTATGTTAGAATTTAAAAGTACAAATAGATGTAACTACCAAACCTAAAGGGCAATGCAGAAACACTTACAAAATCCGCCTCAAATGATGCCCACCCATCGCTCCCCAAGTGGTGTGAGCTCCCTGCCTCTACTTGCGCTTTGGATGCCTCCTTTTGTTGCTTCCACTTGTCAGAATTCTCGCCCGCTGCGTGCTTTGCATTATTCCAATCTTCTTTGGCCAGCCAATCTGCTATGTTCCACCCATGCTTTATTGCTTTTTGTACTTTAGAATGCTTGTGATTGCAGTATTGGTGCATTCGAACCTTCATCAGGTCTTCATTGAAGCACTCATCTCGACTTGACACGAGAAACTCATCATGCAACATGCTGATGACTTTATCTTTTAATTCCTTTAGCACTTCACTCACATTAGAAAATTTCGGAGGTCATTTGGAGGGCCTTGTAAGAAATTGTATTTCTCTCTCTAGAAACTTTTTTTAAAATGCACTTGCACCTTGTGAGTACGTCCAAAAGGACAACCAGACACTTTAAAAAGTAGATTTATATTCCCAATCGTCCTTGAAAACGGTCACTTTTTTATTTAATGTGAGCGTCTTTTTCAGGAGGTAGGTGCGGTGCATTCAAGGCAGCTTACGTCATCACTGAAAGTTGAAAAGTCACAAACTGTCAAATAGTGATAGATTTTGAGGCTTTTGACACCACCAATGCGTCCGGAACGCCAAAATACCTTAAAAACGAATGTCTACTTGTCTCATTCCGACATCCGGAGAGACAAAAAATGTCAAAAAACCCCCAAAAATGGGCTTTTTACTTAAGGCGCGCGAGGAGGCATTCTAAAATGCTAGAATGCCCCTCTGCGCGCCGTTAGTACAAAGCTCCTTTTAGTGATTTTTGGACAATTATCTTTCAAGAAAGCCTACCCATGTTTCTCTATTGCACTTTTGCACCATGCTAGCTCTCTCTCTCTCTCTCTCTCTCTCTCTCTCTCTCTCTCTCTCCTTTCTATAGCTTAGCATATTTAAAGAGAGAGAGAGAGAGAGTGAGAGACTCCCATTACTAACGGCGCGCGTGGAGCATGTTTTGACCTCAAAAAACACCTCCTCGCGCCGTTAGTATAAGGTAACAGAAAGACTCTCTCTCTCTCTCTCTCTTTCCCCCGCCTTACTTCCTCTCTCTATAACACTCACACATACACACATAAACACATACACTGGTGGATGCACAATACTAAAGGCACGCATAGAGACATGCACACCGGTTGTGCCTCTCTACGCGCGCCTATAGTATAGAGAGAGAGAGAGAGAGAGAGAGAGAGAGAGAGAGAGAGAGAGAGAGAGAGGCTCTTTGTGTTTGTGTGT
Source organism: Adiantum capillus-veneris (assembly GCF_014529385.1). NCBI lineage: Eukaryota > Viridiplantae > Streptophyta > Polypodiopsida > Polypodiales > Pteridaceae > Adiantum > Adiantum capillus-veneris. The sequence continues at coordinate 47,694,886 of NC_140939.1, forward strand.
TTGTCTGTGTGTGTGTATGTTATATTTGTGTCTCTGTGTGTTTGTGTGTATGTTATATTTGTCTGTGTGTGTGTATGTTATATTTGTGTCTCTGTGTGTTTGTGTGTATGTTATATTTGTCTGTGTGTGTGTGTGTGAGTGTGTGTGTGATCAAAATGCACTTTGTAGAATTGTAACAATGGGTGTGCGTGCTCACTCTTATAGACCCGAAATTATGATCTCTAAGGCTAAGATGATGAATAAAAAACCTATGTGATAGATGGAGGCCTTTAATTTAGAGATTTTTTGACAGTTTCCTCTCAAAAAGCTCTCTAAAAGAAGAAAAAAGGGGTTTTTTACTAACGGCGCGCGATGAGGCATTCCAAAATTTTGGAATGCCCCCTCGCGCGCCGTTAGTAAAATGTTCTTTTAGGGGTTTTTGACATTCTTTGCCTCTTTGGATGTCAGAGCTAGGCAATTGGACATTCATTTCTAGGATATTTGAGCGTTCCGGACGTATTGACAGTATCAAAAGTTTCAAAATCTTCCACCACTTGATAGTTTTGTAACTTTTTGAATTCTAGTGATGACGTAAGCCGTATCAAATGCACCGCATCTACCTTCTGAAAAAGGTGCTCGCATTAAATGAAAGAGAGTGATCGTCTTCAAGGACCACTAGATTATTAAATGAGGAGAGGGACACCTTTTATATTTTTGTTAATATCAATCTATTTTTCTACGTAACGTAGGCTCTTCTCTCATTGGAGGAGCTTATTTTCCTCTCTCTTCCAAAAGACCTCCGAAATCTCCTAATGAGGTGTTTAGTATGTAGTGTCGAAACACCTGAGAGAAAAGACCGTGCATGCACGAGATCAGAGTCTTGCCTTTGTCATCCAAGATGATGACGTCATTGATATCGATCAAGTACGGTAAGTCCCCTCGCCTGTGAGGCGTGAACCTGGGTGTCTCAGCAGGGATCTCGAGTGGTGTCTCTAGTGACGTCTCGATGGGGGTACGGATGCCAGGTGTCTCCATTGAAGTGCTACAGATGGAAACATGGCTGCCTTGCAAAATACCCAAGATAACACAATATCTAGCATAAACTGACAAATCTGCATACCTGGGGATTCCCATAGCACATAAACCGCGACGTATGCGAACAGAGAGAGACTGAGAGCGAGACAAAGCAAAAGAGCATGTGTAGATGCAACTCCTAGAGTGGAGTGCTATGCCAGCACCGCCAGAGAGAAGAGAGGAGAGAAGAGAAGAATAGGCACGAGCACTGGGTGCAATCTCCCCCCGTGCAAGAGTGAGCATTTTCCTCTTGCACGTATTTGTTTATAGATTTCTTGAATGCCCAAAAAAGAGTACAAATTGGCCGTCCGGTCATAAATGGCCAAAGCTCATAAAAGAGCACTTGAATAATAACATGTACATAAAATATAATATCCTTTTGCAATAGCCTAGCTTGGTCAAGCCTTTTCCACCTGTCAGCTGCAATAAATAGTAAAATGTCAATTCCATAACATACCTCTCCGTTGGAAAGCAATTGTCCTCAATTGCAAAGATAAGAAATTTGCAAATGATACTTGTCAAAAAAACAGTGATTAGAAATCTGTGTCAAAAAAATATCATGTAGTAAAAATAATGAAACTAAACAACATTACTCATGCCTGCCTTCATCCACATACTACCGATTATAATGTCCCATACGACTAGAATAAGCAGTATATATCATACCCTTATGAATCAGGATATCATTGATCACACTCATCATAATCAATTCGCATCAATCTCAATCCAATTTCATAAATACTGTCGCGACAACCCACAAAAATTCATGTCCAAATATCTGCCAACATATATCTGTTTCAAATTCAAAATCCAAATATTCAAATCCAAAATCCCGGGTAACAACATCATACCTACATCGATGAATCTACACCAATAAGACATGCTGCCTAAATCAGCGAATCTGCACTAATGCTGCCTAAATCGGTGAATCTGCATTTAATATTGTTTAAAAATCATGAATCTGCACCAAGATGAGTATCTACACACTGCCTAAATTGGCGAATCTGTGGGCTTGTGATCAATGGACCAGATAAGACATAAAAGGAAAAAAATATTTACTATCTGTTTGACACCACTTTGGAGTATATCAAAGTACTTAGAAAGTTTTGGGATTATTGAAAGTACCTCAGCTTGTGTGAGTATGGTTATAGCTCAATGTCAAATGTTCTCAATAAAAACTCCATTTAGTGCGGATTCAAGCCACCATATGAGAAATGGCTAAGTTCATAGCTCAAAAGATAAGAAAGCAAAGAGGTATTGGATGTACCCGAATGGTATACTGCATTTGAAAAGATATATACCAGTGTGTACGTGTGGACAGAGGAACAATTAAGAGAAAGCTGCAACTATCAAACTTATACCAAAGTACAGTTAACAAATCCAAAATGTGTTAATTGCGTGTTAATAATTTGGCCATGAGATAAAAGAATATTTTGCCTACCTAGAATTTGATTCAATTTAAGTGGTTGATTGCACATTGAGAACGTACAGTCTTGGGGCTTGGACTTGATAAAGGCGATGTTAAAATAAATTAAACTGGAGCACAAATAAGAAAATGATCCATAACCTTGTTGAACTGAAATTTGAGAGACAACTTAGCGAGAACAAAAACTCTGCAGTTCTAACTAAATAGCATAGATCAATCCCACAAACAAACATAAAAGATTGGAATGAAATTCATTTTGATCGTATAGCTCAATGTAAGAGACAAAATGACACTAATTACTTACAAGACATCTACTATGATTAGCCTTGTATCGATTAGAAAGTGAGGGGGAATTATAAAACTAATACGGTCTTAGCGGCTCTATCCTCGAAGCCTTCATTTATGACATGCATTTCTAGTTAGACATAAAATGATGTAAGAGAATGGAGCCGGGTTCTTCTGCATTAAAAAAAATTCCTTGCAAAACCACATAATTAAACTTGTCGGTTAAACTTGTAGTGGGTATGATGGGAATCTATAGCTTGTACAAATTATCTAAAGCAGGCTAAATAATGCCTTGATAGAGAGAGAGAGAGAGAGAGAGAGAGAGAGAGAGAGAGAGAGAATGAAATGAAATGTTATATTAACAGTCTTCAAAATGCCAAAATTTTCTATGAGAACAATCAGATACAATCCTTGGGGATCTACGCCAATGCCAGGGTACACAAATAAAATGAAGTAAAGTGAAAGACTTGACGAATTAAAAGCCAACATCATCATCAGCAATGCCCAACAACGCATTGTCAGAGAAAGTATTACAATGATTACTGAAGAACTTCATCAATGTACGGCTCTTTAAGTAGTGGGGGGTAATAGAGAGAGCAAAATGAAACGAAATGTTATATTACTCGTCTTCGATAGGCCTACGGGAAAAAATTGATACAATTTTTATGAATCTAATACAATGTCTGGGTACAAAATAAAAATGGAGTAAAGTAAAAGAGTAAATGAAAACCCTAAATTCATCATGATCATCGTCGATTCTTGTGGATGTCCGACAGGGGACATTTATCTGAGAAAGAATTGCAACAGTCATCAAAGAATTTTCTCAATGTGCGTCGCGGTAAGGAGTCTTAGTGAGAGGGGGAAGGGAAAGAGCGAAATGAAATGAAATGTTATATTACTAAGCTTCAAAAGGACAAATTTACATATGAGGCCATTAAACCGAAACAATCCGGGTGAATCAAAGCCAATGTCTGGATACAAAATAAAATGAGATAAAGGGGATCTGATCCGCCGCTTGCCGCCCGGTCTCCTTCGCTTGCTAGCTTGTTCCAGGGCGTGATGAGAGGGAGAGAGAGAGAGAGAGAGAGAGAGAGAGAGAGAGTCTCTCTATTGCAGTAGTCGTTAAGAGCTTCAATGCTGGCCGCCTCTGTAGGTAGTTGAGCTGTGAGGGGGAGAAGAAGACTGCGAGGGATGTGATGTAAACAAGGGGTAGAGAGAGAGACCCTCGCAAATGATTTCCGATGGCTGCATGGAGGTGAGAGGGAGAGAGAAATATCCTTATGAGGGTGTATGTGTGTGGAGGTTTACAGCCAATTTGGAGTGTGCATGCAGCGGAGAACAGTGAGAAGAGTGGTACGTAGCTGATGGCACATCGTATTTGTGGGCGTCACTATTTGTGAGAGAGGGTAATGTGATGATGCCTGTGGAGAGAGAGAGAGAGAGAGAGAGAGAGAGAGAGAGAGAGAGAGGGAAAGAAAAGTATCACTACTTGTGTGGACGCCACCAAAGAGAGTTGGCGAGGCTTTGGACCACTGAAAAATGGCAGCTGCAGGTGATGAGGTGGTTGGTAAAGGGGTGTCACAGACAACACCCGGCCACAATATGGTTGGCAAGTGAGAGAGAGAGAGAGAGAGAGAGAGAGAGAGAGAGGTAGTTGGAGAGGGAGAGAGAGAGAGAGAGAATTCTGCATGGCATCCCTGCTGAGTGACGAGACGAGAGAGAAAGACGATTGCAGGGTAGTTGCAGTATGACCATAGAGAGAGAAAGACGATTGCAGGGTAGTTGCTATATGACCATAGAGAGAGCGAGTGTGACTGCGAGTGGTCATACAGCCGCAATGTGCTCACTGCTGCTGAGTACTGCATGGTGGTTGGTGGTGCGCAGCCAATTGCTGGAAGCCGTTAAACTGACGAGAGGGAGAGAGAGAAAATACATGCAGATTATAAGTAGTGGTTGAGAGAGAAACATGATGTGTGTGTGGGTGGCTTGGGGAGTGAACAGAGCCGCTTGAAATGACGGTTAGTGCTCCTTGTGTTTCCCCAGAATTTCATGCGTGCACATGCAAGAAGCTAGAAAAAGTAGCACGCCTACAATATGTGTGTGGCTGCGACTGTAGGAAATATTTAGTGCTATTATTATTATTTTATTTTATTTTCAAACTTGCAGACTAACGACAGGCATATTGCCATCGTCTATTGATGCGTATAGCTTGGGAATCCTACTGATGCTTCTAGTTGGTTGTTGGGTGTCTTATAACGAGCTGCGTCAGCCATCGCATGCCATGGCCTGCCAACTATCGGATCCTCATACCATGCAGATGTGTAAGCACATTGCCCGGATGTTTGTCATCCTACTGGTTTGGCACCTTCATCACCACAAACACACGCGCAAAAAAACAGCTTGGAACTTTTGCTTGCCAGTGCAAGTATCTCACCCATCACAACAATGTCATCTTCATGGATTGGACCAACATCGGCCCCTTGACATAGTAAAATTGATCCAAAAAACATTCACTGGGGTAGTTTCCCACTGAAATGAAGCTCTTCCATGATTCGAGGTGAGGGGTAGTTTCCCATGGGGATGAAGGTTTTTTAATGAGTTCGAGGTCTCTTTTTTTTTTTTTCTTTATTAAGCTTTCTCCTATCTACATAACTTATAGTATGTTTAAAGAAATTATCATTAATTAACACAATTACACATGCAATTAGTTAGAACAAAAGGATCTAAACAATCAAACCATGCTCGTGCATCTCATATACAAGTATAAATATCAAGAAAGAAGTTCAAGAAGGAGACTTAGCTTTGGTCGTTGTGATGATTTCGATAGACATCCAAACGTAGCCTAAGCTCTGATACCACTGCTACAGGCGGAAACATGGCTACTCTGCAAAATACCCAAGATAACACAATATCTAGCATAAGCTGACAAATTTGCATACCTGGCGATTCCCATAGCACATAAACCATGACGTATACAAACAGAGAGAGACTGAGAGCGAGACAGAGCAAAAGAGCACGTGTAGCGGCACCTCCTAGAGTGGAGTGCTACGCCAACACCGCCAGAGAGAAGAGAGGAGCACTGGGTGCAATCTCCCCCCGTGCAAGAGTGAGCATTTCCCTCTTGCACGTATTTATTTATAGATTTCTCGAATGCCCAAAAATGAGTACAAACTGGTCGATCGATCATATATGGCCAAAGCTCATAAAAGAGCACTTGAATAATAACATGTACATAAAATATAATATCCTTTTGCAATAGCCTAGCTCGATCAAGCCTTTTCCACCTGTCAGCTGTAATAAATAGTAAAATGTTAGTTCCATAACATGGAGTCTGGGCCCCGAAGCGAGAAGTGTCGACTTGGGTGACTCCCGAAAGAGTAGCTAGTGGTGTGTAGCCAGGAACAGCCAATATCCGCACAAAACATAGCATAGATTGCGAGGCCATGGCTGGTGTGGGGGCGAGCATAGAAGGGAAAGGTAAGGAGCCTCATTGAACATGAGGTGGTCTCAAGGCATCAGCAACGGCATCCCCACAGCAACCGCCATCACCACCACTTGAGAGATGGTGCCTAGAAGAGTGTGAAGATCGTCTCGTCGACATCAAAGTTTTGAAGGGCACTGAATGCTTTGAAACAGAGGGAGATGCTGAAGGAGTGTAACAACGTGATGGTGCTCCAGAGCGATGACGCTCCTCATACCACCTCCTCTGTTGGGGTGACAAAGAAGAAAGAAACTAATCATCATCCATATCTACATTAAACACACAAACATTTAATCTTAATATTGAATGAAGAAAAAAATATGGGCAAGTTGTAATGTATACTATAGATAATAGGGTCAAAGATTCCTCTAGAGAGAGAGAGAGAGAGAGAGAGAGAGAGAGAGAGAGAGAGAGAGAGAGAGAGAGAGAGAGAGAGAGAGAGAGAGGACTCATATGAAATTTTATCATGCATTATTGTATACAACAACATCAACAACAAGGTGTTCAACAACGGAAGCATATAGACAAGAATAGAGAAGAATGAAAAAAGCCACGTGAATACAATATATATTATAAAATGGAGCAAAATTGTTTAAATATAATGTTTATGGCTTTAAGAGGTCTCTCTCTCATCCTCGCATAGCATAGCATAACCCCCTATGTCTATATAGAGCTCTCCGGTTAGGCAGATGTCCTCCGTTTCATTTTGTAGATCCTTATCATGCATCCCAAAGAAAGTAGCAGCTTGATGCTCATCTAGCACCACCTGAGCGGCATCTGATTGAGCATCCTCTCAGATCTCCTCCACTGATGCCGTTGTGATTGGCACATGGTAACCTCATACATCCGTGCACTACGAGGGGCTACCTCTATAATGTACCACCAGTTTGATGCAGACTTTGTAGGATGAAATACCACTTACCAGAGCCACATAACTTACATGAGTGTTTCCAAGCACATAACTTCTAAAATTGGATGTTAAATATTTACAGACTTGTTCGCAATGCTTGGGTAGTACAAAAGTGTCTCTTATATCGGTCCATTTTTTAGTTGAATCCACCATTTTAAGATCATGAATGTTGGTAGGCTCTCCAGATCCGCTCGATAATGCATCAGTGGTCATCTTCCCCGTCTCCACTCGATCCGTGCCCTTTGTCGCTCTTGCTTTGTATCTTCGTATTGTGAAATCCATTTTTGCACCACTGGATTATGAAGCATCCAAAATCGATTGATTTTAGCCTCTAGATCTTCCGTCATATTCTTCTCAACACCGAGATTGCACATGAAAATCCCAGATATAAGCTCATCATCTATGGTTTGCCATAGCGTGTCTCAGGCTTTATCAAATCCCTCCAGCCACTCTCCAATGTAAACTAGGGACTCTGATACCAGTCAACCTTCTGCCATGCTACCCTCTGGATGTGCCTTCTGATGCACATATCCCTTGAGCGTTTTCATGAAACGTTCTAAAAAGAACATCCATCTAGAATGTACTGTGCCAGCTATTTCCACCTCATCAACTATTTGAACAAAACGATGAACTTGAATGGTTAGCATGGTAGTAGAAAAGTCTAGCAATGATATTAAAGTCCACACACAAATTTGTTACACAACTCCCACTATGATATATTCCACTTCAAACATACCTGACACATTTTATGCCGGTCGTGTAACTTCAAAGCAGTAAGCTTCCCTTCTTTAGCGAAACACGTTTGGAGCGAGTGTATTATGCCAGTGGGGGTCCGCACAGATCGAATGGTCTCTTTTACTTTGCGTTCTTGGGCTCCTGTCAAAATCCATGGTGCTTTAGGGAGCTTTATCGATCCATCGGGTGTTTTTTGGAGCCAATATTGCTCCATACGATCCACATTTCTAATTTCAACTCTGGCTCCCAAAGTATCTTTCTTGCCGATCAGATGGTCCCATAGCAGATTACCCACATTCTTGAATATGTGCATTGGATCAAGCAAGTGATTAATCATGAGTCTCAGCTAATATGGTAACTCGTACAATAGAGAGAGTCTCTTCATCCTTGGGAGCAAACCGTCATCACACATCTCCTTCAGCTCTAACCATGCTTCTGCAGACATCCTCGATGGCTCTCTTCCCGAACAACGGTTGCGTAACTCATGATTCTCTGGAAGATGCGCTTGATGACCTTCATAGATTTTCTTCTTCAGTGAGGGCGCTCGACGTGCATTAAGTCTAGGTCCACATGTGACACACGCTCTGTATTCGCTTGTTTGAAGGCCTGCATGTACACACATGAAAATATATAAGCTTGAGAAAAACCAAGATTTATAGTGTTTGAGTTTGAGTATAAATCATCTGAGCATTCTGTTAGTCCGGGATAGTCATGCATAGTCCACATTACAATGCTTCTGATCAAAGCATTCCATCAACCTGTGTGTCTGCTCATATCCCGCTCATATTCGCCACTTCAATGCCAATCCACAATTGTTGTAGCTCTTCCAATAGTGGACAAAGGTACACATCCATATTCTTCACTTTATACCACCCCGGCACAATCAAGCTTGAAAACAGATGCCCCTTCTTGGTAGTCAACCACGGGGGAATGTTGTAGTTGACGATGACAACGGGCCATACATTGTAAGATGTTGACCTTACACTCAGTCTCTAGAGTGCATGGGTGTATTGAAGACGTCGATTGGGAAACCGGTGTGCGGTACTTATAAAAACACAAGGCTGCAATACCAAAACTCCACCTAAAGCCCATACGCACAGACAGAGCGTTAATCACTACACTGTCATACTCGAATGCTTTCATCTAACCTACACACGTAGCTGTATCCTCTCACAACATACACACAAGCAAGGCGATTGCTACCTGGCTCTTCTCATACACAGAACATAACCTACACACACACAATCATATACAGATGGCGGCATACTACCCCATCGCATGAACGGCATTGAAGCATCCAAGTATTGGGATCGTTGCAACTTCGGGTGGCAACACAACAATACATAAAGGAATTGTACTACTCATCATATGTAATCAGACACAAGTTTTTCATTTTCTTAAAAAAACACTTTGCATTTAAATAGATTTTAAAGTTATGTGAATAGGCATGGAGAAACTAGGAATAAATATTTGCTCTGCATAGCATATGGTATACTTGTTCAGTGTTTGTATAAGGGCATAAGATGGGGGAACTATTCAAAAATAAAAAATCCGCATAGTATAAACACTGTCTGCATGGTCCAAAACACCATATAATCCGCATGTTTTGGAACATTGTGTAGTGAATATCTCATATGCATGACAATGGACGCTGACTAGGGATACATAGCTGATAGGCAAGAAGCAGGCAAAACTAGCTCTTAATTCTCCATGCAACAAGATAGAAAACACTCTCTTGGTAAACAAAAATGAAGTTATGCAAAAGTGATCAGCATGGTGTAACAAATACTATGATATATGGTGGTAAATCTATCAACGTGCATCTGATATACCATGTTTTGGTTTTATTTGTTATAAAACACATTCTGAAAGATGGTAAAATTTATTGTTGAGAAGAACTTAGCAATATACATAATATGTCATATTTAAAAGGATTTTTTTGAACACTGGTTGAATGAATGTCACATAATGGTAAACATCTGCTCATGAAATAGCATTTTGTATGGTCTTTTTTCGTAGCCTTACATCAAAAATCATTCGAAACGGTCTCAACACAAAGCATACGAATGACGACCCCGAGCTCTCAGGGTATGGTGCGTTCTATCGAAATCCCACCTATGAGGATATGCCATCCTTTGAGAATGCAAGCCCAAAAACTGGTAAACGATGTTACCTTTCTAGTGGAAAGCCACGTCCCTGCGTCATACGCGATTTTTCGGAAGGATGCAAACGAATTTTCCTCATAAAATCGGAAACAACCATCGTACCAATTGAATCTATCATAGAGAAAAATCTACCAAACAAGCCTATTGAATAAAGTACCGTTACAAAACGGATCATGCCCGATAAAGAAGCAAAGAAAAAACTACCTTGAAATGTGTATAAGGAGAGTGAAGGGGTTTAAGGCTATGGGACAACAATAACAATCAGAATAAACTGTTTGGATACCTGTCTTTCCATCAAGGTTGCCCATGTGCTAACTGGCTGCTTTTGTTGGATGGTGACAAATATAGGTCTATTCTTTCATGGATTCTGAGGCTCAATTAGTCTCTTACCGGAACTAGATGTACCAACATAAATTAAATACTTTTGGTTTCTATTGATTTTGTCTTTGTATATTGTCTACTGTCTTTTAAGTCTTATCTATTTTGGTCAAGTGTCAATATATGGTTCTCTAAGAGGGGATATCAAATTTAATCTCTCTCTGTTTATTTCCCGAGTTGTCCTTGGTTGGACAATTACCATATATTGAACTTAATTTCATTCTACACTATTTACAAATTTGTCTCTGATAACATCCTTCAGGTTGGCTAGATTGTATCTCTCACACGGCTTGGATACTCCAACGATAAAAGGATTCATATCCCTCCTATTGGGACACAATGCCTACTCTTGTGCTTCAAGGGAACTGAATTTCATAAGAGTCTTCTTGACTACGAGAAAAAGGCAATACACGAACAAGAGCGTTTAGCTTTAAAAATAGCATCTGTTAATGATTGGTTAAAACTCTTAGCCCTTGCCAAAAAATATTGTGCACAACTAATTAATGAATTAAGCCCTTTCTTATTATCATTATGATTTATTGATGCTCCAGATTGCTCGGATTTAGACTTCTATTTCTCATCACTACCTTCCATAGTTAATAAGCTCTATTTCATT